>NC_140171.1:28863248-28864850 GCF_963971535.1 Notolepis coatsorum
CCCTGTACCACCCTGTATACCACCCTGTACCACCCTGTACCACCCTGTATACCACCCTGTACCACCCTGTATACCACCCTGTACCACCCTGTACCACCCTGTATACCACCCTGTACCACCCTATACCACCCTGTATACCACCCTGTATACCACCCTGTACCACCCTGTATACCACCCTGTACCACCCTGTATACCACCCTGTACCACCCTGTACCACCCTGTATACCACCCTGTACCACCCTGTACCACCCTGTATACCACCCTGTACCACCCTATACCACCCTGTATACCACCCTGTGTACCACCCTGTACCACCCTGTATACCACCCTGTATACCACCCTGTATACCACCCTGTATACCACCCTGTACCACCCTGTATACCACCCTGTACCACCCTGTATACCACCCTGTACCACCCTGTATACCACCCTGTACCACCCTGTATACCACCCTGTACCACCCTATACCACCCTGTATACCACCCTGTGTACCACCCTGTACCACCTGTATACCACCCTGTATACCACCCTGTATACCACCCTGTATACCACCCTGTACCATCCTGTATACCACCCTGTACCATCCTGTATACCACCCTGTGTACCACCCTGTGTACCACCCTGTACCACCCTGTATACCACCTTCCCAGTACCCCTGTATACCACCCTGTACCACCCTGTGTACCACCCTGTACCACCCTGTATACCACCCTGTACCACCCTGTGTAGCTACCACCCTGTATACCACCCTGTATACCACCCTGTACCACCCTGTGTAGCTACCACCCTGTATACCACCCTCACCCCTATGTACCTCTCTCTCTCCTCTCTCCGTCACCCCTGGGTTATCCCTCCCTCTCCTCTCTCTCTCTCTCTCCCTCCCTCTCCCCCTCTCTCTCCCTCCCTATCCCTCTCCCTCTCTCTCCCTCTCTCTCTCCCTCCCTCTCCCCCTCTCTCTCCCTCCCTATCCCTCTCCCTCCATCTCTCCCTCTCTCTCTCTCCCTCCCTCTCTCCCTCCCTCTCCCTCCCTCCCCCCCCCCTCTCTCTCTCTCTCTCTCTCCTCTCTCTCTCTCTCTCTCTCTCTCTCTCTCTCTCTCTCGCTCTCTCTCTCGCTCTCCCTCCCTCACCCCTGGGTTATCCCTCTCTCTCTCTCCTCCCTCCCCCTCCCTCTCCCACCCCTCTCTCTCTCCCTCCCTCTCTCTCTCTCTCTCCCTTCCTCCCCTCCCAGGACCGTGGAGGTTTTTACTCTCAGTGTGTTGCTGCTGCTGCTGCTGACACAAGGCCTTTGTCTCTGAGCCCAGAGAGGACCCTCAGAGTCCAGAGTGGACCCAGGGTGCCCGCCTCCAGCACTCCACTGCCACAACGCACACCGGGTGCGGCATCAGGGTGCGGCAGCGGCATCGGGGCGCGGTGGGGCACAAAAGCTGCTTGTTTTAGTGTCTGTTTAGCCCCTTTCTCTGCTTCTCTGCTAACCTTGTGTGAGTAAAAGTGACATTTAGCTGAATCCCTCATCCACACCTTCATTTCCTCCCGCCTAGACCGGGGTCTCAAACTCGCGGCCCGCGGGCAAATTGCGGGCCCGCTGGATGATATTTTGCGGCC
>NC_140171.1:28870050-28882550 GCF_963971535.1 Notolepis coatsorum
CCATTATAGGCACTAGAGAGCAGTAGCTACTGTATAGGCTAGCATGCAGCTATAGGCACGGGTCTAGATACAGGGGGTGCAGCCAGTGCACCTGCACCTGGGCCCCATTGTGTTGGGGGCCCAACGAGATGTCCCCAGAGATGGGAATGAATATGTTCCAAGATATGGAACTCCCTAGCTCTACTTCCATCACCAGCTTTGGGAAAATAAGCAAAGGACTCTATGAAATTAATGGAATGAGACGTAAAATTGCTTATACCAGTAATAGTGGAGGAGGCTTATTTGATTGAGCAACAGATCTGCCATGTTTAGGGTCTTAAAAACATGATGACGTATTTTCTTTTTTTTTTTATTATTTAGAAAACATTTGGGTAAGCTAGGCAAACGATTTGGCTAGCTTTTACATCAAATTGTTTTTTTTTTTAATTTATAACGTTGAAATTTACATTCCTGATATTTAAGCAGTTGATTACTATTGAAGTATTGAACAAGTCAGTTTATCTAATGACGTGAATGTCATACCTTGAGTTTCTAGTGAGGACATCGCCTCCTATTCTCTTTCCCGCTCGTTTTACCTCTTCCTATATCCCAGCCTCTTTGATGTCCCTCCTTAGAGCACATACTGCCCACACAGACACTATATAAAATGGCTATGAATTATAAAAAATGTAGGCGGGGTGCATAAAAATCCTTATGGGTCCATTGTGACCTCACTTCACCAGTGCATCCAGGCTCTGACAGTGTTTTCAGAACAACCCCAGCACTGAGCCAATCAATGTTTTTCTTCTTTCATAGCGTGCGTTTGTGTGTGAGCATCGCTCGTTTTCTCACTACAGATTTCCTGCATGTAAACAGTCCACGGTCCACTGCATGCGTGGTGTCCCTGAGTGCTGCTGGAGGACCCGTGTCATGTGGGGCCGCGCGCAGAGGAGGAGCCGGGGCTGGGGGACCGCGGGGACGCCAGCCAGCAGCACACCTCCCCCGGCCCCCAGCCTGGAAGGAGAAGAACTGACAAGCTCTGGAGGAGGTCCAGGAGAACAGCGTCTGATCCAGATTCCCAGAAAGTGTCCTCTGCAAGGGAACGGACACAAAGTCCGAACTAATGGGAGACTGTGAGTCTGTGTAAGATCTAAACATCCCTGGCTTGCCTACTGCCTGGAGATGGTCAAGAACCTCCCCTCTGGAACCACATGTAGCCTATCCTTCTCTCCTATTTCCCCCCTACTCTGTGACTTTTGTCTATGCACTCCCTGAAACATCCGTTGTGGATATGAGCTTGTGAGTTGTGTCGCGCAACCGTTTCACTAACTCAAAACACCTACAGCCAAGACAAGTCGTTTCTTAATTGCTAGCGTTGATTCCCATATCGGACAATCCCACTGTTATGTCCTGTTATGCTACGTATAGGTTGTGACTACTAGCAGTTACACATTAGGCTACTGTGCCTTTAATGGACGGGCGTGGTTAGCGCTCGAGGTAGGGCTGGTGTTGTAACGTAAACGGCAGTCGAATAAAGTTATGAAACCACACGGTTGTTTGTTCATTGTCTCAACATAATAAGTGGCGAACGAGGATGGCTGATTTCGTTTTACCACCGCCACCACCGTTTCTACCTGTTCCCGGTGACCCAGCTGTTCAATGGGTTAGATGGCTAACGTCATTTGAGGACTATTTATTGGCGTTGGGACTGGAGGATCTGGAAGAAGCTAGAAAGTGCGCACTTCTGCGACACTGCCTCGGACAGGAGGGGCAACGGATTTATGCTACGCTTACATTAGCCGACGATAAGTACTCTACTGCTACCGAGGCTCTGAAGTCGTATTTTAGCTCGGGAAGAAGCCGTCGGATGTACCGTTTTGAGTTCCGCCAGAGAGCACAGAGGTCTGGTGAGACTGTTTCGCAATATGTGTCTGCCTTGCAGGAGCTAGCCAAGCATTGTGATTTTAGGAACTTGGAGGATGGACTCATAGTCGACCAGCTGATTGAAAGAACATTGTGTGCTCAACTGAGGGAGAGACTGTTATTAGAGCCGGACGCCATGACACTAGCTGATGCAGTAGTGATTGGAAAACAGTTGGAGACAGCTATCTCTGAGGCGCGCAAGTTTTCCCGTGCGGTGCATGAGCCTGTGACGTCACCTCCACCCGGAGTTCAGAACGTGGCCCAGGAGGCAGCTGGCGCAGACGGTGACAGCTTCGATGTGCAGAGAGTGGCAGACGGGGCGCCGAGGGAGAGGGAGAATGGACAAAGGCGTTGTGGTAACTGTGGCTCCCCTAAGCATGCAACCAGGGACCTGTCCTGCCCTGCTCTAGGCAAGCGCTGCCGTAACTGCAACAGGGTTAACCATTTTGCGCGCTGGTGTCGCTCTCCTCCTGATCACGCACAGTCGGGGGCTGTTCCCATTAATACAGTACAAAGCCCACAGGCCTCATTCAGTCATTGCACATGTCGTGTGGGTGGGGCCTCCATACCACTCCTTGTGGACACAGGGGCTAAAGTGTCGCTCCTGAATAAGTCCACTTATGACCGGCTCTTCAGTCACGTGCCGCTGACTACAGCAGCAAACGCCCTGTCGGGGTATGGCCACGCCCCGATCACCACTTTAGGGGTAGCCTGCCTACCTGTGGAGTACAAAAAGAGACGCATCCCTGACACCGAGTTCTACATCACACGGAGAGGGGCTAACATCATGGGGCTAGACCTGTTTCATGCTCTGGACTTCACATTGACCGACGCTGGGGGTCTACGCGTCCTGCAGGTCACCGCGTCCTGGCCTGACCATCACCCGACACTGTTCGAAGGCCTGGGCTGTATGACTGGATTTGTGCACCAGCCCTCTGTGGACACGTCTGTCCGACCCGTCATTCAGCCGCTGCGGCGCATTCCCTTGGCCCTCCGTGATGCGGTGGAGGAGGAGATTCATCATCTGGTGAAGGAGGACGTCATAGAACCGATCAACGCCTCTCCCTGGGTGTCCAACCTGGTGATAGCCAAGAAACGGGGGGGGGCGCGGACTGCGTCTATGCGTCGATCTGACAGACGTAAACAAAGCCATCATCCCTGACAAGTATCCCCTCCCCACAGCGGAGGAGCTGACTAGCCATTTCCATGGCTCCACGATTTTCAGTAAAATGGATTTACGTCACGGCTACCTGCAGGTTCCCCTGGCACCGGGCAGTATGGACCTCACAGCGTTTGTCACACATGTGGGGGTTTTCAGGTACAAGCGCATGGCTTTTGGCCTGTCATCAGCCCCAAGCTGTTTTCAGAAAATAATGTCGCTCATTTTGGCTGGCATCCAGGGGGTCAGCATCTACTTGGATGATGTGGTGGTGCATGCGCCCACCGCTGCACTCCACGACGCTCGCCTGGAGCAGGTCTTCCAGCGCTTCAAGCAACACGGGGTCACACTCAACGCGGAGAAGTGTACATTTGGAGCTACTGAGGTCGAGTTCCTGGGGTTCAGGCTCTCCAGGGAGGGTATCACCCCGATCATGTCCCACACCGAAGCAATCCTGTCCCTGCCGGACCCGCAGTCGCCGTCCAAGCTGTCTTCTTTTCTGGGCATGGCTGCCTACTACCTCCGGTTCATGCCACACTATTCTGACTCGACGGCCCCTCTGCGCCAGCTGTTACGCAAGGATGCGGTATGGGACTGGACCCCGGCCTGCCGGGAGGCTGTGCGCGTCATCAAACAGCAGCTCACGTCCCCGCCAACACTGGCGCATTTCAGCCTGACCGCGCCCACCTTGGTCACCTGTGACGCCTCTGGGGTGGCGCTCGGCGCCGTGCTATCCCAGGTTCATGGAGGGGTAGAGCGTCCAGTGGCTTTTGCCTCTCGGGCCCTCACACCAGCCGAACAGAAATAATCGGTGGGGGAAAGGGAGGCCCTCGCCTGTCTGTGGGCCTGCGAACGCTGGCATGTCTACCTGTATGGCAGGGCGTTCACCATTCGCACAGATCATCAGTCTCTGACAGCACTGCTGGCGACCCGAGGGGCGGGGCACAAGCCTATGAGGCTACTGAGGTGGGCTGATAGGCTGAATCAGTACAACTTCGCACTTGAATTTATGCCGGGGCGCTCTAACACGGTAGCTGACCTTCTTTCGAGAGCCGTCTCTACGACAAAAGAGGCGGGTGAGGCGAGTCCTGAACTGGAGGACGACGTGGACTGGGTCCACATGCTGCATGGACCGCTCAGCGCAGTAGTAGAATAGAATAGAATAGATCTTTATTGTCATTGTTACAGTTGTCACAACGAGATTTAACATATAGCTCATTATAGTAATATTCCACAATTATTACATTGATAGTAATAATGGCACACAGTCATAAATTCACCAACATGCGCATTTGTTATACATGCAGGACTCTTTGAGACAGACGTATGCGTATTACCGCTGCCATGTTTGGCTGCCATAGTCACGCTGGCTGAGCTGCAGCAGGCTGCGGCTGAAGATGAGACATTTGCAAATCTCCATGCCTATATCCAGGACGGCTGGCCAGCCACGGTGGAGGACAGACTGCTCCCCTACCGCCGAGTCCGCGACGAGCTCTCCTGCTGGGGGAGGTGTGCCTCACCCGCGGTCACCGCGCTATTATACCAGAGGCGCTGAGGGCCAGGGTATTGCACATGGCGCACGACGGCCACCTGGGGGTGGTTAAGTTGAAACAACGCTGCAGAGACACAGTGTGGTGGCCTCACATAGACGGCGACGTAGAGGAGCTGGTGCGCAACTGTACCTGCTGCCTGCTGAGTGGGAAAACGGGCCAGCCGGCTACAGCACCCCTCACCCCGACCCCGTGGCCGTCCGCGCCGTGGGAGCACATTCAGGTTGACCTATGCGGAGAGCTTCATGGGGCCCCGGCACATGCCCGCTACCTGATGGTCGTGCACGACCTACACTCAAAGTGGCCAGAAGCCATCGAACTCAGCTCCATCACCACACAGAGCATCACCGACAACCTCGTCAAGCTGTTTGGGCGCTGGGGCCTGCCCAGTGTCGTCACCACAGACAATGGGCCTCAATTCATTTCGGCAGAGTTCTCGGAGTTCCTGTCACTGAGGTCCATCAGGCACATCAGGACGTCGGTCTACCATCCTGAAAGTAACGGCGGCGTTGAACGCCTAAACAAATCTCTGAAGAATGGAATCCGAGCCTGCCTGGAGGAGGGGAAAACCTTCAGCGCTGCACTCACCCAAACTCTCCTGACCATCCGGGCATCCGGCCCCTGCATGCGAGAGCCCTGGGCTCGAGAAGGCCAGAGATCAGGTCCAAAGCTCACAGGCTCAGATGAAACGGAGGTATGATGCCTCTCACAGAGTACAGACCCCTGCTATGTCAGCAGGGGATTGGGTCAGTAAACAGCGACTCCTACAGTTCGGTCGGGGCGCCTGCTAAGCGCGGATAGGACTCGAGGGGGATAGTGTGGTCCTCCCACACGCTACGCCCTCTCGATGAGAATCCGTGCTGCCAGGTGAAAAGAAGCGGTGATTGGCTGGACGTGTGTCGGAGGAAGCACGTGGTAGCCTCCACTCTCCCAGATGATCTGACTGTGGGGGGTAAGTGCGCAGCGACCAGGAAGGGACTGGGAATTGGCATACGACTAACATTGGGATGGGAGAAAATCTGAGGAAAATGGAGGGGGAAAAAGACAAAAAAAGAAAAAAAAAAAATTAACCCTTTCACTGCCACACGACAAATGGTTAACCCTTTCACAACCACACTACAGAAGGTTAACCTTTAAAGGGGGGTGCCCTCCATATCAGCTGTGCGATATTAGACGACTACACACCCAGGTAAGGATAGGGGTGTGGTCAGACGAATGTTGGGATGTAAAGGTACATTGTGGAATTTTTTATTCAGTGCACGTGCACGAGCGAGGTACAGTGCAGTAGTGACGCCGAGCGAGATCCATTACGAAACAGAACATGTGATAACCATGTGACCAGGTGATAACCATGTGATAACCATGTGACCTGTGATAACAGGTGATAACCATGTGACCATGTGATAACAGGTGATAACCATGTGACCATGTGATAACAGGTGATAACCATGTGACCATGTGATAACAGGTGATAACCATGTGACCATGTGATAACAGGTGATACCATGTGATAACCATGTGACCTGTGATAACATGTGATAACCATGATAACATGTGATAACAGGTGATAACCATGTGACCTGTGATAACAGGTGATAACCATGTGACCCGTGATAACAGGTGATAACCATGATAACATGTGATAACAGGTGATAACCATGTGACCAGTGATAACAGGTGATAACCATGTGACATGTGATAACAGGTGATAACCATGATAACATGTGATAACAGGTGATAACCATGTGACCATGTGATAACATGTGATAACCATGTGACCTGTGATAACAGGTGATAACTATGTGACCATGTGATAACAGGTGATAACCATGTGACCATGTGATAACAGGTGATAACCATGTGACCTGTGATAACAGGTGATAACCATGTGACCCGTGATAACAGGTGATAACCATGATAACATGTGATAACAGGTGATAACCATGTGACCAGTGATAACAGGTGATAACCATGTGACCTGTGATAACATGTGATAACAGATGATAACCATGTGACCAGTGATAACAGGTGATAACCATGTGACCTGTGATAACATGTGATAACCATGTGACCCGTGATAATATGTGATAACCATGTGACCTGTGATAACAGGTGATAACCATGTGACCCGTGATAACAGGTGATAACCATGTGACCATGTGATAACAGGTGATAACCATGTGACCTGTGATAACAGGTGATAACCATGTGACCATGTGATAACAGGTGATAACCATGTGACCATGTGATAACAGGTGATAACCATGTGACCATGTGATAACAGGTGATAACCATGTGACCCGTGATAACAGGTGATAACCATGTGACCATGTGATAACAGGTGATAACCATGTGACCATGTGATAACAGGTGATAACCATGTGACCATGTGATAACAGGTGATAACCATGTGACCATGTGATAACAGGTGATAACCATGTGACCATGTGATAACAGGTGATAACCATGTGACCTGTGATAACAGGTGATAACAGGTGATAACCATGTGACCATGTGATAACAGGTGATAACCATGTGACCTGTGATAACAGGTGATAACAGGTGATAACCATGTGACCTGTGATAACAGATGATAACCATGTGACCATGTGATAACAGATGATAACCATTTGACCCGTGATAACAGGTGATAACCATGTGACCATGTGATAACAGGTGATAACCATGTGACCATGTGATAACAGGTGATAACCATGTGACCATGTGATAACAGGTGATAACCATGTGACCATGTGATAACAGGTGATAACCATGTGACCTGTGATAACAGGTGATAACAGGTGATAACCATGTGACCATGTGATAACAGGTGATAACCATGTGACCTGTGATAACAGGTGATAACAGGTGATAACCATGTGACCTGTGATAACAGATGATAACCATGTGACCATGTGATAACAGATGATAACCATTTGACCCGTGATAACAGGTGATAACCATGTGACCATGTGATAACAGGTGATAACCATGTGACCATGTGATAACAGGTGATAACCATGTGACCATGTGATAACAGGTGATAACCATGTGACCATGTGATAACAGGTGATAACCATGTGACCATGTGATAACAGGTGATAACCATGTGACCATGTGATAACAGGTGATAACCATGTGACCATGTGATAACAGGTGATAACCATGTGACCATGTGATAACAGGTGATAACCATGTGACCATGTGATAACAGGCTTCTGAAAGGAGGGCGCTACAGACGCGGGGAGCCGGTTGGCCGTAGGAAGAAACTGAGCCCAGGAGTGAACTATACTTACTGCTGCCACGCGTCCACAACACACAGATCATCACACTCACTGCAGAGACAAAGGCGTGCAACGTGTTAAGGGCAATAGATGATCACACAACCAGCATGCCGTGACACGGAGGGGAGGCCCCTGAACCACAAGACAGCACAACCTCCAACCGCAGAGCCGTCTGGAGTACAGACAGGAGGAACAAAAGAGACACAACAATCGCATTTGGTTTGTGAGGTTTCTTGTGAGCAAGTCCTCATGACGGGACGGGTATATATTTAAAGAAACAAAAAACAAACAAAACATTATGATAGGCAAAGCCGTCAATATTCCAAGTAGGCAAAACAACATATGTAGGCAAAACAGCCTATAAAAAAAGATGATAAAATAATTAGTAATAGGAACTGACAGTAAAACGGAAATAATGACATACCTCAGATGGATGAAATCCATCCTACCGTACCAAAAACACAATTTACCTTTTAACCAGATACCGCAGGGGTGGAATGCTTCCCTCTGGGGCAATTACTGGCCTTACTGACTGCGGCCAGCAACCATCACACGGGCCGACAGACAAACATTGTCACATTACACCAGAACAAAGTGGAGCATGAATTTCCAATAGTCAACACATACCCCGACAGCAGCAGTTTGAGACAGTTCCCTTGACGCCGTAATGAACCCAACGACAGGGTGCCATAACCGCAGCAGTTTGAGACAGTTCGCCATACTGAACCCAAATATAAGGTGCCGGGGGAACCCATCTCACCGAACCAGGGTACCGGGCAAAGGATGAGACCAGACCAGACTAAAGCTCAACAGAAAACAGACTGTCTTTATAGAACGAGACGTAATGATAAACACCCAATGTACCCACTGTAGGTGAGTGGGCATGTCTTCCTAAAGGGAGAATGACAGCTCTGGTACCTTGGGACCCAACCACGTCAGTGGGACTCACGTTGTTGGCTGTGACATAGCGTGGCAGTGGGAGCACAGGACTGACACGGCAGTGTTGCAGGGTACCCATTAGGGGTGGGGGGGGAAATCGATAGGTAGTAGTATCGCGATACTTTGCGTGGCGATACTGTATCGATACAGGGACGCCAAGTATCGATATTTAATTATTCATAAAAAATAAAAATTACGATTTTTTTTTGTATAAGGAAGTTGCATTGTTCATTTCAATACCTGTAATAGTACAGTAGTCCACACACACACATGTACATTCAGTTAAGTTGGAATATGACTGTAATACAAACAGTTCAGTTTGTCAGGTTACATCTGTCTGCTTGAGAAAATACCATTTCCTGCAATAAAAATGATTGAAGTGAGATGAACAGACTGAACTTTATTTTATTAGATAAAACATGTTGACAAAGTTTTACTTTGCAGTTGAAAAAAGGTAATAAATTAAATTTGATAAAAAAAATAATAATAAAAGAAAATTCGCAATACTCAGCGTATCGCGATATATTTAGTATCGCGATACTATCGTATAGTGATGCAAGTATCGCGATAGTATCGTATCGTGAGGTCTCTGGCGATCCCCCCCCCTAGTACCCATGTCATCAAACGGCCCCGGACCATCTCCTCTCCATCAGGCAGAGCAGGGTGTTCCAGGTATGTTGGTTGTGATATAGAATGGAGGTTATAGCGGTGAATTCTGACATGTTGCATTGTTGCAGGTTATCCCTGCCGGTATCCCTGTGGCTCTCTGCTGGGTGAACAGCCGTTGGCTCTGTGGGCATAACCTCAGTGGGATGGCGGGCGGGAAGGGGGGGGTGGAGGGGCACACAGATGGGAGAGAGAGTGCGTGGGAGTGACCAGAAGGGGTAGAGGGACATACGACATGATGAAATGGGGCAATGAAAAAAAAGATAAAGCAAAAACAAAACAGCCCTGTTTATAGTTTAGAGGGCTGGGTCAGTAGTCACAAAGCCTCTCAACGTGGGAGTACTGATCTAGAGTCAGCATTAGTCTTGTCACTTAGAATGAGGTCATGAACACAAGTGTTACCGGTCTCTGACCCCGCATCAGCACGCCATACTCCAGGGAACGTTGGTGAATATTGACCCTGGTGGCCCTTATAGAAAAGCATCATGGAAGGCGGCTGGGTGGCGTAGCGGAGATTGTGCTTGTCACCAATGCAAGAGACTCCGGTATCGAATCCCAGTCTCAGCATTGCCTTCGGCTTGGGCCGGCCGTCGTACTGGCTCATTTGGCAGAGTCAGCGGGTGGAAGTCGATGGGTGGGGATTGGACGTTGTGGACAGCGACCCATACAGGTCGGTTGGGAGACGCCTGCACAGCAGAGACAGGAAATGGCGGGGGTAGTGTGAGCCTCCCATGCGTTACACCTCGGCCAATGAGAGTCCGCGCTGGCAGGCGAAAAGATGTGACAGGCTGCCTCCTCGATGCAAGGCTTCTATCCTCTCTACAACTGACCAGTGGGGGGCATAGTCGAGCAACGTTCAAGATAGGGGAGGGGAGAATTGGATACACGAAATTGGGATAGGAGAAACATTTTAAATAAGGAGAAAAAGTGGATACAAAAAAAAAAAAGGCATCATGGATTTCAAAGGGACTGAGGTTTGAAGTTGAGCAGCATCAAAGCTTGTGAGCCGGGCTTCAGAAGAGTTTCACAGGCTCCGAGAAGTTCCATTGTGTGCAACGTGATGAGAGCTCTACAGCTTAGAAATCTAAATATGATGCAAACAAGTCTTGAGAATTCAAGTTATTTTAAGTTCACCGCCTGCATTTGAAATGTGTTTTGGGAACACACATGCTTACATGATTTCACATGTGTCATTCTCATGGTATCACACTATCATCACGTCTAATTATGATGTAATGTAGCTCGTATGAACATAATATATATTGTAATGTGAAATAATATGTGAGAGCAATGTTTCACGTCTAATACCATGAAAATGATGTGCAAAATCAGACGTGGAATAATGTGAATCACATAGTGTTCCAAAAACAAATGCAACAAACAAATGCATATTATCTGAAATGATTAAAAAAAAAAGAAAAAAAAAGAATCTAACCCTGACTAACCTTACTGTCATGCACTTGTCCTAATAAACTAACCTACACTGTAACACGCAACACTTGATGAACATCGTTACTCAGCTGATAGAGTTGTACCCTTCTTGCTGTCGTACAGAACTTGTAAGTCGCTTTGGATAAAAGCGTCAGATAAATGACTAAATGTAAAATGTAAAATAACAAGTGAACCATGTGACCATGTGACCTGTGATAACAGGTGATAACCATGTGACCATTTTACAGCTGATAACCATGTGACAGTCAAGTCAAGTCAAGAGTTTTAATTGTCACGGCATACAGGTATACAATGAAATGCGGGTGGTCTTGCCCGCAACGATGTGCAATACAGTGGTACATATAATAGAATCAAAAGAAGGAAACAACATTGTGCAGTAACAGGTAGCAGGTAACATGGAGTGACATCTCGGTATCTGTACATAGTTATTTACAGAGCATGTGGGACATGCTAGTTAGCTTTGGTAGTGCAATACACTGTTCCTGTTATTCTAATTTAAAGTGTCCTTTCCTTTGGCCATAAGTGTGCGTGTGTGCGACATGAGTGTGTGCCCGCTCATGTTAAAGTGTTAAGTGGCTGCTTGTGTGTGAGCGTGCACAGTGTGCGTGTCGTGTGTGTGTTCATGTGTGGTTGTGTGTGGACAGTTCAATGTTCTGAGCACTCAATGTTCATTGTTCATGGCTCTGATGGCCTGGGGGAAGAAGCTGAGCCTAAGCCGCTCTGTCCTAGTAGCTGGGGTTCGCAGGCGTCTGCCTGACCTCAGCAGCTGAAACAGGCTGTTATTGGGGTGGTGAGGGTCTTTCATTATCCTGCAGGCTCTGGATTTGCACCTCTTGTTGTATAGAACCTGCAGGGGGGGTAGTGCAATACCCGTGGTACGCTCGGCTGAGCGCACCACTCTCTGTAGGGCCTTCTTGTCCTGTGCTGTGCTGTTTCCATACCAGGCAGTGATGTTTCCGGTCAGGATGCTCTCTACAGCTCCTGAGTAGAAGGACTGGAGTATCTTCCCCGATACTCTGAACTTCCTTAACTGTCTCAGGTGGTAGAGACGCTGTTTCGCCTTCTTTACTACTGTGTCTATGTGTGTTGACCATGTCAGGTCCTCTGAGATGTGGACCCCCAGGTACTTGAAGCTGCTCACCCTGTCCACGGTAGCCCCGTTAATCATCAGTGGTGTGTGCGTCTCCTGCTGTCCTCTCCTATAATCCACGATCAGCTCCTTGGTTTTACCAATGTTCAGGAGCAGGCTGTTGTCCTGGCACCAGCGTTCCAGTACCTCAACCTCCTCCCGGTAGGCCTTCTCGTCGTTGTCCGAGATCAGCCCCACCACCACCGTGTCGTCTGCGAACTTCACTATGGAGTTGGAGCTGAACTTGGCCACACAGTCGTGTGTGTAGAGTGAGTACAGCAGGGGGCTCAGAACACAGCCCTGGGGGGACCCGATGCTCAGGGTGATGGTGTTGGAGGTCTGACCCCCCACCCTGACCGCCTGGGGTCTTTCGCTCAGAAAGTCCAGTACCCCGGCGCTCAGGGCGGAGCTCAGACCTA
>NC_140171.1:28887550-28937092 GCF_963971535.1 Notolepis coatsorum
CAGTGAACGTTTTAAAGAATAAAGTCCAAACACTATACAAAATATACAATATACAAACTAAAGTACAGCCTAAAGTACAAAGCAAAAACACCCTCTTGTCACAGGATCATCAGCTCACCAAGGATGAGATGTGGAGCCCATATCAAGCCTGTGCTCTGGTTCCCTGAGGGGGGCCATGCTGTTACATGGGAGTCTGATCTCATGCTAATGCGGTGACCCTTGCACCGTACCAGTTTGAACACTGGGCTTCTGATCTCACCAAAGCCTTGTAATGGGTTTTTATGCCATATCTGACCATGGTTTAAGCATCTGCTTAAACCCCCCACACAAAGCCTGTGTGGCTTGATACAGTATGTGTTAAAGAATAAATAAATAAATAAAAAAGCCTTTGCTGCTGTAACAATAATCTGCTCCTGGGCCTGTTGGTGGAAAATGCAGTGTGTCTGTGGACTTTTACCCTCTTTGGAGATACACTGTAGTGGGGCAGGATTAACAGCTGTAATCCTGATTACATGGAGAACCGAAGAGCGGCGGGACCTTCCACGGATCCTAGGCCCCTTGGTAGCAGGGGCCGCGAGCCCTTTGGCCCAGAAAGGATCGTGTTTGGGGATGGGTGGATGGGTGGGGGGTCGACTCTACACACAAACAGGAAAAGGAAAGTCGGCAAACGATCAACGTCAACAACGACAAACAACGTTCCCAACTCCTCCCCTCATCTCTCATCTCCCCGTCCTCATCTCTCATCGGCTCTTTCAATTAATGATCACACCGGGGCCAATTTCACAAGCTTACAGGAAATGCTCCACGATGATGTAATGCACACACAACTGAGCTGTGAGCTGTGTTTCTTTTTATATGATCAGAGCTTCTCATTGGTTTAGGGAACTTCACATGCACAATGGGCCCTAACATAGTCAGGGTTCACCAGCACTGGAGTGCAAACAAAACACAGAGTTCCGCATTCAAGTTCAGCCCTTATAGGCCATAAGGGAATGGGCCAAACAGCCCCAGCTGTAATTTGCATATTAGATAGAATAAACAGACAGCGAATCCCCATAGAGGAGCTAACATGGTTCTCCTAGACATTGGCACCCTGGCAACACTCCAGCGCGCCGATTGTTCCGGCTCCCGATTGCCAGTCCTCGTTTCATGTTGAAAACAGTTTTACGAGCCACAAACACGACTGTAACTGCAGTGAGACTGGCGGAGGAGTCCCTTAGCGACGGGAGCCAGCTTCCAGACACACATTGAAAGCATTTCGGGTTAAGATCTTGGCGTTGATTGGGGGATTATCACAGCCCATAGAGCGCTGCCTCCTCCACTTAGCGAATCAGGGGGACACATGCTGTTGTTGTTGTTGTTGTTGTTGTTGTTGTTGTTGTTGTTGATACTTTGTTTCTCAGCTGTGGGAAGCTGGTGTTGTCAAACCAATACGGACGGTTTCAACATACATACTGTAAACATTCTGGATGGATCCAGATCTATTTCCTGTTGCAGTGTTTTCTAATATCAAAGCTAACAGGATATAAAACTGGGGTTCAAGCTGTTCCCATATCAACACAATTGAAACCGTCTATTATTATCTACAACCATATGGTATACGTTTGTGATCAGAGCTAGTAGGGAGAGTACACTTTTCACCCTCCCTCCTGCGCCACACTACGCCTCGTTTTACTGATACCCAACACTGTGCTTTCACTGATTGCTCTTGGAAGGCTTGCTTGGATCCGCTGCCCAGCCGTTGGTGTGCCATGCGTTAAAATCTGATCCCAAAACCAACGGTCCGCCCACTGCAACACAAGTAAACAAGAGGAAAGGGAAATGAGAAGATTATGAAATGGATATTGGAGCGGCGTAATCCACCACACTGTGGGAGCCAACAGTTTTCTTATGTGGCGGAAGGCGGCCTTGAAACGGAAGGTCGCTAACAAAGGTTGATGTTTTATCGTGTTCATTATTTAGCAGACACTGGTAATATGCAAACCCACAGGCCTGCGCTCCGGTGAGCTGGGGTTGTACTTACTGTCCAGCCACATCTTGAGGCCCAACCGCACCTACCTACAGTTTCTTACAACAAGAAACCGGTTAATATAAACGAAAAGCCATAACCCTGGAGCTGTTATACAGTGTGCATTATTATTCTCAGAAACAATACTCCTTCTTTTGCAGTGTAACTGGTTTTGAGTGCTGAAACGAGTGCAAGACTTGTAAATGTAAATGTTTTTCTTTTACACTGCAAAACAAATTGCCTAGTTGAGGGCATTATTCTTTTCTCATTTTATCTAGTTTAATCCCTACCAATGCATGACTAAGTGGACATCACACAGTATTACGAAACGGAGTGTCTAAACAAAGTCTACTCCTGAGTTGACCGAAGGAACTACGTTTCCACGAGAGCTTCGGTGCTCTCTTGTCCAGTGTGTACATTTAGTCACACACTTCACAGTGTCCGACTCAGCAGCTAGGATGGAGGTGCCTGGGAGAGATGGAACTACAGAGAGAGAGAGAGAGAGAGAGAGAGAGAGAGAGAGAGAGAGAGAGAGAGAGAGAGAGAGACAGCTGGCTTCCAGGCTTGAAGCCGTGGGCTAGGAAAGGCCTGAGCCATGATGATCAGGGAGCATGCAGATGACTATGATATATAAATATAGCAACACGCATCAGGAGGGAGAAGAGGTTATTTCCTTGCAAATGGTAGTTGAGTTTATGAATTCGTAATGAGCATTTTTAATCATTCCACACTTTGGGTACTTTTGTGTCTGATGCAATGAAAATATGAGGGTATGTTGATATATATTTTTTTATTGTATTATAAAAAACAAGAAAATAAATATGCCATGGAACCAATGAGTCCAATAGGTCAATAAAGAGTCTCTGGTCAACATGTTGCCAGGCTTGGACATTATATGACCAACAGTTCAGTTGAACCTTTTAATGTCCTAGATGAGAAATATAGCAGTAAAACATGAGAAACAATAAATCAAGCATGTAGTTAAAACATTTACCGTTTACATAATCTACAATGATTTATACAGCCATTGTTACAAGAATGAAGGGGGAAATGGGACACTAACCTATCTCAATGAACTATCTCAATGAACCTTATATCTCAAACCCCGATCTCTTTTCCTGATCCTTCAAATACAATTGTTGCTGTGATGAGAGGATCAAAAAAAGAGGGCAGGGTTTGAGATAGGTCAATTAAAATGTTTATCGATTTCATTTTATACATGTCTGTGGCATTGCCTCTATTCCACTAGTAAGAGGTTATGTTGTTCAACAGTGAACAGAACTATTATAAACAGTAATTATGTATATTTATTATTATTATTATTATTATTATTATTATTATTATTATTATTATTATTATTGACCCCTCAGACAATACTGGCTAGTTGGTCATCTGCTCACTCCACTATGTGAAACATTGTGTCCATTTCTAAATGTAGCCTACATTTCATGGATGATTAGCGCTGTGTGTAAACAGCTGGATCTGCAGAACCAGATGTTGCTTTGTTTGCACGTCCACCATACAGTTTAATACACACTGATTAGGCAGCGCCGTTCCTAATTTGGCAACTCGTGACAAAATGCCGGTATGTTTCCACTGAACAGCAAACATCTTCCCACTGAAGTCCAGGTCGTCCTCAGGGAGAGAAAGACAACAATCCTTTGCAAACCGGTTCAGATAAAAGGATGAACGAATGCAATACGACTCATCTCTTCGTGTACACGCTAAGCTTTCTGATGAGTCGTTGCATGTGGGAGGTGAACATCCTGCAGACAATCTCGTTATTATATTCATCTCTGTTAAGGTAAAAAAAATTAATATATATATATATATTCAAACAAGATGTGGAGAAACACACAAACACACGATGTCAGCTGTGATAAAACCCTGGCCCTCTATAATCTGTGCACGATGAAAGAGCCTTCAGATGAACAAAGTTTAGTAATACTGAGGTGAGGTCACTGCTGTATGTCAGGCCTTCTATGATAAAATCTAGACATGTTGCATAGCTTCTCTCTGATATTACTTCAGAAATAGTCAGGAGGTTTGGGTCCATACAGGCAGTGCCTGACTGTAGAAAATGCCATAGCTGAGCTGTTCTGACACTTTTTTTGACTGTATGTGCGGTTGACAGTGTCTCAAAACAAGGACGTCGCAGGGTTAATTCAGTTTTCACAGGCTGTGTTATCTATCCACCTCACCGTGAGAGGGATAGAGAGGAGGAACACAGCCAAACAATATTCCAGTGTGAATCAAACGCCATAATAGAATAGAATAAAAGTACTTTATTGTTCCAGAGGGAAATTCAGCACCACAGATCTCTCACAATAAACATTTAGGTAGTCAAAAATCTAGAATAAGAATAAGAATAAGAGTACACAGTCAGAGATATACATTCTAAATATGTACATTCTAAAATATACAGAAGAATCAAGAATCAAGAGGTTTATTTGTCACATACATACCAGGGCATACAGTGAAATGCGGGTGGTCTTGCCCGCATTGATTGTGCAAAATACAATAATAAAATAGAATAAAATAGGCATCGAAAAAATAAAATAGATAAGACACTAGATATGCATGGTAAAAAAGACATGCTAGGTTCCTGAGAAACTGGTTCTTATATATGCAATATACAATTTACAATGTTAACTCTTACTGTATCTAAACTATACAGTGCCTCCTTCTTTTAAAGTGTTTCTAAAGATTCTATTTTTTAAAGTGACATTTTGTTTAAAGTGATTTTTTTTTATTCCAAAAGTATACAGTAATATACAGTAAATGTACAGTTAAAATGTCAAATGGACAGGAAGATATACAAGGATTTATACGGTTACTCTGTGCTCAGAGAGGCAGTGAGGCACATTATAAAATATACATTATATTGTTGTGAATTAAAAGTGCATGGGAGAGAGAGCATGCTGAGCGCGCTATGTGGTTCGCCACTGGGGCGCCCCATCAGCGCTGTGTTTAATAAATTGCCGGTTATTGCTTTGTCTCTTGTCTACTACTCCCTTTACTCCTCTCGAACCTAGAACTGGTCGGTGGCGTCTAACTGTTACTGATAGTGACACACTCTGCATTCTGCATTGTACATTGTATATATGTATATTTTGAACACTTTTGTCTACGTACTTGACTTCTATTTTATACTTACTATACTTATTTTATACTTTTTTTTTTATCTAGCACAATCTCTGGAGCAAAACAGAAAGAAGCATTTTTTTATATAAAAGTATTCTGTACTTCTGTATGACAACTAATAAAGAAACTTGTTGTGAAGGATCAGATTAAACCGAATATATATATTTATTTATGGATATATATTTAATAGTATTTGTATATCGTTTGATATCCCCTGTATATTCCTTGTACAATATGCACTGAATATCCCTTTAGTCTACTAAACAGCCCATAATAGTTTCATTCTACCATTGGACGAGAACCTGGCGCCAGCAGCCATACCCCTAGGTTCAAGTTCAATCGTGCCGCCCAACATGTCGTGGCAAGCCCGGTTCCGCGTAGGAATACGTCTGGCGAAATACGAATGGTACTATTTGTTCACAGCGCATATATATATGGCGCAAGTAAAGTAGAACTTTCTTTTAGTCCATTAGTTCTTTACCCTCCAACCTAGTAACAGACGCGAAGCCTCACCCACGACGCACGTGTGGTGCAGTAAGGCCTACTTGGCCTCAGAATAGGCATTGAGATATCGTGTGGATTAATAGTTGAATTGTCATAGTTTGGCACTATACCGTCGAGTTGGACGTATTTCTATTAAGCTAATAATAGTCTATTATGTATGGTGCATCGTTCGGTTAGAGTTATAAAGTGAGCAGCACCCCCATCGTTCCTGACGTTATCTGGAGTCTTAACCAGGCTGGGCAGACCACTTGTGGTGCTTGCATCCGAGGAGCTCCGGGCCAGGACGAGTGGACCTGTACATTGGATTACTTTACCCGGACGACGGCGAGCCTTCCACGGCTTGGATTATCTACATGCTTTGGGTGCTTTGATTATTCCATGGATAACGGCCAACACTGCTGAGTGTTGGAACTACCCCCCGGAGAGGAGTCCAGGTGAGACGGCGCTCTACACCAAGTGAGGTCGCCTCACGTCTCTTCATCTGTGGACCGGCAGCTACCGTCCACCAGAGGGTCCAGCTGTATTCATCTGCGGACCGAGGTTCTGTGGGCATCGTGTTCAGGACTCTGAATTCTCCCAAGAAATCGTCGGCCAGATGGGATACCGCCAGCGGCTCTTCTAACCCCCCTCCTACTGTCTTACAACCAGCGGGACCCCCCCCCCCCCTTAGTGTATCCAGCTATAATCATTTAAGTACCATCGCTATAGTTCCCTAAAGAACCAGGTTGTATACTTACTCCCTGCGTAACCAGAGATTGGACATTCAATGTTGATTTACCTACGAATACTCATTTGCCATACAAGTGCATTTCAAATCATAAATGTCATCAAGTGAACGTTGTATATACCCTTTGCTATATAAAATATTCGATTTGTACATTTGTGTGGACTTCGTTTCATCAGGTGGGCAAGTGTTCATCATATCTATATCATGTACTGGATGGCCAGAAGTTAAAGTACAAGAGGTAGTGGTTTAATAATACCATACTTATCAATACAGTCAGGTAATTGTACCCCTCAGTTACAATTGGTCCTTCGAGCCGGATGGTAACTAGTGTAATATTAATATAGTGTTATTAATATTAAAATGGCCTATGATGAACACTCCACGAAACGGTCCTCCTAACGTAGAACGCCCGCAGCGCAGACGACAGCCACCTCAGTACTTAGAGGATTACGCTGTCAGTCAACTACCTAGCCTTCGACAAACGGTAAACGCGGTAAAAGTAGAAAGTAAAATTATGTCTGACCTTAACGACCAGGTTTCCCCGACCACAGAGGCCCTAGTAGGTTCTAATGTAACTGACCAAGCTCACGGTGGGGACCAGGAGGGAGCTGACATGCCTTTACCCCCCGCCAATACCGAAGAAGTAGTCCCCGACCAGCCCCGGGAGGAAGACAACCCTACAGAGAGAGAACTCTGCACGGAAGAAGAGGAGGAGAGCGCCGAGGAAATAGAGCTCCAGGACTCCCCAACGAGTACACCCAGGAGCGGCTCACCCAGGAGCGGCTCACCTCCACAACCGCCTTCCCCCAGCGAAGCGGAGAGGATGCTACAACAGGCGTTCCTCGTCAGCCTGACAGCCTCTACCGAACGCGATCGACTTCAGGGTGAACGCGATCGACTCCAAGCACAGACGCTTAGCGAGCGCGAACAACTCCAAGCGCAACAACGGAGCGAAGAAGAGCGCATACGCCTGGAGATGAGACGCCTTCAGACGGAAGAGAATATGGCAAGAGACCGAGCAGACACCCAGCGTGCCGCTGCCGGTGCCCAAAGAGACGCAGAGCGCGAACTCGCTCTCATCCAGCGCGAAGCCGAGCGCGACAGACTACAAGCCGAGCGCGACAAGCTACAAGCGCAACTAATGGAGCAGCTGATCCTCAAGGCAACACCCTCTCCCTCCGCCAGGGGTTCAAGGAACTCGTCGAGACAACAGTCAAGGGCAGCGTCTCCTAACCGAGCAAGCGACCCTGAACTTGACCAACAGACCAAGCCTATACCCCCCGCAGACCCCCTTCCCAGACCGGTCCAAGCGAGACCCAGCTACAAGGAAGGAGCGGCATACACTGCGGAGAAGCTAAATAAACGACTACAGGATCTGGAAGACCTGATAGAGGAAGAAGAGGGAGAGGAGGAGAACCAAGCCCGACGACAGCACAGTACTCCACCGGACCAGGAGGTCCAGTACAGCCCAGGCTACGGGTGAGCACGACGCACGACCAGCCCCGAGGAATAGCACCTGGACCAGCGGGCCATGGTACCCTGTCGGTACCAGCCCACAGAGAGGCGCAAGAGGAGACTCGCCTAGGAGGTCTCTCCCCCAACGCTCGCCGATGTATCAGCCATCCACGGCGTCATACATTGCCACGCCGTCGTTTCCAGACTTCACCTATGAGAATCGAGCACAGTACACGGAGCTCCGGATGTGCTTAGAGACAATGATGGTGGATGTCGCTGATGAACGCCACAAGTATGCAATATTACTGAAGCACCTGAAAGTACCGCGAGCGCACAATATAGCGCTAGCCTATGCCACCTCTACGACCCCATACACCGCGGCCCTAGCAGCGCTGGACCAGAGATATGGACGTATATGGGATTACGTAATCCAAGAGATAAGGCATATTGATCGCCTACCCCCAGCAACAGACAATCGCTCATTAGACGACCTGTCAATCAAAGTGCAGTCCCTGGTAGGGATGCTGGGAGCGCAACGGGAAAAGGGCATGCATGAGCTATACGCCAACTCTAACGTCGAGAGGATTTTGGAGAAGCTGCCACCCGCAAGACAAGAGCGTTTTAGGCGGCAGAGGGACTACCGGGATCCTAACGGCCCCGAACCATCCCTCCTTGATCTAGCCGACTTCCTGGCGAGAGAAGTCAGCAGCTTACGACTGGATACGTTCGGGCGGAGCACGCCAAGCTCCAGAGAGGGACCCAGGAGAATAAATGATGGAAGAAGATCGGTGACTGTCATGCACCAATCAGAGTCAGTACCGAGCAGTAAGAGCCACAGTACCCCCTCGAGAAAAGAGAAGTGGAAGATGGTGTGCCCCTACTGTGAGAAAGAACACTGGCTGTCACAATGTGACCTGTTCACAAAGATGAATGCAGAAGAAGTGAGTCAATGGATAAAGTCCAACAGGCGCTGTTACCGATGTGCGCGCAGTCACATGGCAGCCGAATGCCGCCTAAAGAAAAGGTGCAGTCGGTGCGACGGAGCCCATCTAGATATACTACACGACAGTAACAGAAGACGGCCTTCACCTGCACCATCGAGCGGCACCAAGGCAAGTGTCATGTACATTGACCCCGCCAGCAGCAGCGGCGCCCAAGTGCTCTTAAAGGTAGTCCGTGTGACATTGAGCTACCAAGATAAAGTCATGGACACTTACGCCGTCCTTGATGACGGGTCAGAGAAGACCCTTCTGCTCGCATCCGCTGCGGCCCAGCTGGGACTGCGGGGGAGCGAGAACCAAATGACGATTCGGACAATAAGAAGAGATTTAAAGACGATAAAGGGCGAGAATGTCTCCTTCACTATCGCAGCAAACGGGCAGCCAGAGCGACGGTATAGGATTACAAATGCTTTCACCAGCCAAGAAATAGGACTATCGCAGTACACCTACCCTATCGCCAAGTTGATGGATAAATATGTGCACCTGCGTCAACTACCTATCCCGCTCATAGACGGCGCTACCCCGACCCTGCTGATAGGCTCCGACCATGCAGAACTCATAGTCCCGATTGACCGGGTCCATACAGGACCCCGAGGCTGTCCTGCAGCAGTCGAGACCCGCCTAGGGTGGACACTACAAGGCCCCCTCGCTAAATCTCTCAACCGAACAGCAGCCACTAGCTGCCTCCACTCCAGAACGACAGAAGAAGACACCACTCTCCTGCAGCATGTCGAGAGGCTATGGACACTAGAGACAATGCCCTTTAAGAACGAAAAGAAAGATATTCGTTCTAAAGAAGACATTTACGCCATCAACCTACTCGAGCAAGGGACAAAGAGAGTCACAGTCGGCGGAGTGATGAGATACGCAACTCCACTCCTGAGGCGAGAGGGAATGCCCACCTTTCACGCAAAGAAAGACGCCACGGAGCGCTATCTATTGAACACGGAGCGGCGCCTAGCCAAAGACCCCGCTCAAGAGGGTGTGTACCGCGCTGAGATTGAGAAGCTAATCACAGCGGGACACGTGACAAAGATTGACATTAAAGAGGCCGATCAGACGACCGAATCATGGTACGTGCCGCATCACAAGGTCCACCACAACGGCAAGGATCGCATTGTGTTTAACTGCAGCTACCAGATCGGATCCCAAAATCTGAATAAAGAGCTCTTGCCCGGCCCCACACTCGGCCCCTCCCTACTAGGCGTGCTACTGCGCTTCCGCCAGGACAAGGTGGCTATCAGCGGGGATATCAAAGGGATGTTCCTGCAGGTGAGACTAGTGGAGGAGGACAAGCCCCTGCTGCGGTTCCTATGGAGAGAGAGGAGATGAGAACCCAGCCATCTACCAGTGGGAAGTACTCCCCTTCGGAACCACATGCAGCCCGTGCTGTGCTACATTTGCACTACAGAAACACGTCGCAGAGGACCCAGCAGCAGATGAAGAGGTCCGACACAGTGTGAAGAACAGTTTCTACGTGGACAACTGTTTACAAAGCGTTTCGACTCAAGAAGAAGCCGAGGCTCTCCTAATCAAGCTACGCGCCTCCCTGATCAAAGGCGGCTTTGATCTCAGGCAGTGGGCCAGCAGTGACCCGCACGTATTGCGCAGCCTCTCCCCCGCGGACAAGGCTGCCAGCAGCGAGACCTGGATGGCGACCATCCCAGGAGAAGCCCAAGAAATGACACTAGGACTAGTCTGGCGCTTCAAAACAGACTCGCTCCACTATAGACACAAACCCCTGACTCCAGAGCAGGGAAGGTCGACGGCGACACCGACCACCAGACGGAGTGTGTACAGAACACTCGCCAGACAATATGACCCGTTGGGATGTATTCTACCTTACACCACCAGGGCAAAGATGATTGTACGAGCACTATGGGACAAGGACCAGGGCTGGGACGACCCAATACCCGCACACCTTGCCTCAACATGGAGAGAGTGGGAGACGGAACTCCGCTCACTCCCAGGCGTCAATATACGCCGCAGCTACTTCCCATCCACAGTGAGGCCAGAGACATGCAAGACTGATCTACACGTCTTCAGCGACGCCTCCGAAGTAGCCTATGGATCGGTGGCCTACTTGCGTGCCCAAGAGAAGGGAGGAAAGATACACACTGCTTTCATCCTGGCTCGCTCAAGAATAGCCCCACGAAAGCAACAATCTATCCCGCGTCTAGAGCTCTGCGCAGCCCTAGCAGGAGCGCATCTAGCCACGTTAATCCAACGTGAACTCACCATTCCGGTGCACAGAACAATCTTGTGGTCAGATTCCACGACAGTACTCACATGGATCAAGTCTGATTCATGCAGATACAAAGTCTTCGTGGGAGTCAGAGTCACCGAGATTCAAGAGTTAACAGAAGCAGCGAGCTGGCGGTATGTGGACACCAAACACAACCCCGCTGACGTCATCACCCGGGGAATGTCCCTGGATGACCTCACCCGTCGCAACATCTACAGTGACGGACCAGAATTCCTCAAGCTCCCGGAAGAAGAGTGGCCTACGCCCACCCCACGGGAAGCAAGTAAAGAGGAGGCTGAGAACAAGAAACCTATGTTCTGTGGACTGAGCACAGTCGCCTCCACAGACCCCAACATAGATGACTGCATTACCCTACAGAGTGCGCAACTAAAGACATTCCTGTGGCACCACCCAGAGAGTCAGTCCACCACTGACATTTCAGCAGCTGACTACGAAGAAGCAGAACTTCTTCTACTACAACGAGCCCAGAGAGACTCGTTCCCCGATGAGCTGGACTGTCTACAGGGAGGAAAGCCCGTCCCATCAGACAGCAGACTGCTCCACCTGGCACCCGAGAGTGACGCCCATAATCTCATCAGAGTGGGTGGTCGCCTGCGGAGAGCCCCCGATCTACCGGATGACATTAAGTACCCGATAGTCTTGAACAGCCGACACAAGGTCACAGAGCTGATCATAAAGAAATACGACGAGGATGTACACCACGCAGGAGCAGAGAGAGTCTTCGCGGAGATCAGACGTCGCTATTGGATACTTCAAGGAAGAGAAGCGGTGCGACGCTTCCAGCGAACCTGTCTAGACTGCCGAAAGTGGCGCGCGCAGCCCAGCATACCACGGATGGCTGACTTACCCCCCTGTCGCCTCCGACTCGGCGACAAGCCATTCCACTCCACAGGCATGGACTGTTTTGGCCCGTTGTATATAAAGAGAGGAAGAGGAACCGAGAAGCGGTGGGGTATTGTATTCAAATGCATGACCACCAGAGCGATACATATCGAGCTCCTTCCGACCATGAGCACAGACTCATTCCTTATGGCCTTCCGAAGATTCACATCACGGAAAGGAAAACCGTCTACATTGTTGTCTGATCACGGGACAAACTTCAAAGGCGGAGAAAGAGAGCTGAGAGAGAGCTTCCAAGCTATGGGCCCAGAACTTAAGACCCACCTAGCTCCATCCCAGATTGACTTCCAGTTTAATCCCCCGAACGCACCCCACTTCGGTGGAACCTGGGAACGAGAAGTACGTTCTATAAAGACAGCCCTGTACGCCGTGCTTGGGGCCCAGACTGTGGCGGAGGAAGTCCTAATGACAGTCCTCACGGAGATCGAGGGAGTATTGAACTCAAAACCCCTCGGTTACGTCTCCAGTGATGTAGCAGATGTCGACCCAGTCACCCCCAACACACTCTTAATGGGGCGGCTGGACCCCGCGCTACCCCAGACAATGTACAGGCCTGAAGAAGCGAACGGCCGAAGAATGTGGAGGTACAGTCAAGTACTAGCTGACAAGTTTTGGAGCAGCTTCCTACTCCACTACCTACCGTCTCTACAGACCCGCCAGAAGTGGGTAAAAGAGAGAGACAATTTGACAGAAGGAACAGTCGTCATGATTATCGACCAGTCACTACCCAGAGCTATGTGGCCGGCTGGCCGCGTAAGCAAAGTGATCACCGGTGCCGATGGCAAGGTCCGAGCAGCTGAAGTACTCGTCCAAGGGCGAACTTACACACGACCCGTGGCGAGGCTAATAGAACTGCCCCGACTCCCAGATACTATCGATGATGACCATGACCCCATGACTTTGTGAGTTGACTGACCCTTACAGCGGACCTTGAGTGGTAGACAGTGCGGTTAATCTGTCTCTGCTTAGCTAATTAGGTGGGACTAATTAGGGGGCGGCTGTTGTGAAGGATCAGATTAAACCGAATATATATATTTATTTATGGATATATATTTAATAGTATTTGTATATCGTTTGATATCCCCTGTATATTCCTTGTACAATATGCACTGAATATCCCTTTAGTCTACTAAACAGCCCATAATAGTTTCATTCTACCATTGGACGAGAACCTGGCGCCAGCAGCCATACCCCTAGGTTCAAGTTCAATCGTGCCGCCCAACATGTCGTGGCAAGCCCGGTTCCGCGTAGGAATACGTCTGGCGAAATACGAATGGTACTATTTGTTCACAGCGCATATATATATGGCGCAAGTAAAGTAGAACTTTCTTTTAGTCCATTAGTTCTTTACCCTCCAACCTAGTAACAGACGCAAAGCCTCACCCACGACGCACGTGTGGTGCAGTAAGGCCTACTTGGCCTCAGAATAGGCATTGAGATATCGTGTGGATTAATAGTTGAATTGTCATAGTTTGGCACTATACCGTCGAGTTGGACGTATTTCTATTAAGCTAATAATAGTCTATTATGTATGGTGCATCGTTCGGTTAGAGTTATAAAGTGAACAGCACCCCCATCGTTCCTGACGTTATCTGGAGTCTTAACCAGGCTGGGCAGACCACTTGTGGTGCTTGCATCCGAGGAGCTCCGGGCCAGGACGAGTGGACCTGTACATTGGATTACTTTACCCGGACGACGGCGAGCCTTCCACGGCTTGGATTATCTACATGCTTTGGGTGCTTTGATTATTCCATGGATAACGGCCAACACTGCTGAGTGTTGGAACTACCCCCCGGAGAGGAGTCCAGGTGAGACGGCGCTCTACACCAAGTGAGGTCGCCTCACGTCTCTTCATCTGTGGACCGGCAGCTACCGTCCACCAGAGGGTCCAGCTGTATTCATCTGCGGACCGAGGTTCTGTGGGCATCGTGTTCAGGACTCTGAATTCTCCCAAGAAATCGTCGGCCAGATGGGATACCGCCAGCGGCTCTTCTAACCCCCCCTCCTACTGTCTTACAACCAGCGGGACCCCCCCCCCCCTTAGTGTATCCAGCTATAATCATTTAAGTACCATCGCTATAGTTCCCTAAAGAACCAGGTTGTATACTTACTCCCTGCGTAACCAGAGATTGGACATTCAATGTTGATTTACCTACGAATACTCATTTGCCATACAAGTGCATTTCAAATCATAAATGTCATCAAGTGAACGTTGTATATACCCTTTGCTATATAAAATATTCGATTTGTACATTTGTGTGGACTTCGTTTCATCAGGTGGGCAAGTGTTCATCATATCTATATCATGTACTGGATGGCCAGAAGTTAAAGTACAAGAGGTAGTGGTTTAATAATACCATACTTATCAATACAGTCAGGGAATTGTACCCCTCAGTTACAAAACTTGAACTTGAACTAGTGCTACACAACTCTGTAACATGGCTTTCTGCACAGGCTTTGATCTGTCTGGTAAACATGTGACACTGTCAATTTCCAAAATAGGCCTTATTGTTAAATCATTCACATATCTGCACCACCCATATTTTCACCTTGCATACTTGCATTCTCACTTGCACACACACACGCGCACACACACACACGCATACGCACGTACGCACAATCATCTCAAGAATAAGGAAAAAACAGTAATATATAATTGTCTCTCTTTCTTGTGTGCAGGGATGAGCAGATTACAAAAATACTACTGCCCTATGTGCATGGTCTAAAATGTAATCTGATCACATATTATTACCAGTCATTGAAAAGTCATCATTGATTATTGATCACTGACATTCGAGAGTAAATCTATTGCTGATTATTAACTATAAGATATGAGTCCTGAATTATTGTTACTTATCAAGTTAAAATGCTTGTGATGTAGTGTAGGTCTATCTGTATGACAAGCAGTTTGAAAACTAGTACACACGGTTGACCTTGATATGCAAACACGCGTGCATCTCTGATTGAGTCGTCACAGTCCGTCAAAGACACGAAAAGCATCTGTCCTGAATCTCACTGCGATCTTGCCTATCAGTGGAACCATCAAATAGACCAACCTGAAACTGTGTTTCCTATGCTGTAGGTTGGCTACCCAGATGAGATAGCTTATAACAGAAGTATTGTGTGTGTGTGTGTAATATAACAGTACTCTTTGGTGTTTGTGTGTGTCTGTGTGTATGCGAGTGTGTGATATAACAGTACTCAGTGTGTGTGTGTGTGTGCTTATGAGGATATGGCACACACTCAGGTGGGTGTGGTGGCTAATGAGTTGACCCCTGCCCCCCTCCCTTTTTATTCGTAATCATAATTTAAAATAATAAGAAGAATGAGCCAAGGATAGTACAGTCAGTACCTAACAAGGGTGTGTGAAGTTTTTTTTTAATGATCTGTATTGTGTCACTGCTGGACATGCCTGTATTGCTAAAGGCATGCTGACTTGAAAGCAACAACCACTGACACAGGCCCCACCCATACCCACAACTGAGAATACATGGAAACAAAGTGGCTGGTTAGGACATTTCTAACTTCCTAGTAATAATACACTTTAAAAATAAATTATAATAATTTAATTCACACTGATCATGAAGAATGAAAACTTGGTTCACATTGTTCAGCCTTTAATCCTCACTCACGCCTTTCAATAGGACATTTTGTCATAAAATGGAAATGTGTTCTACAAACGTCAACCCCTTTAATCACCTACAAATATACTGTGACACATTTATTGGGCAGCTATAGCCAATAGACTGTTAATTAAGTACCATACTCAAGGAACCTGGATTCATTTTCAACATTCTTAGTGAGTCATGACAATATGACATAGTCGTGGGTCTGCTTAGGAAGTTACAGAGGGCTGTTCGAACATCTCTGGTGTTTTTTTTAGTGTCCAGATACTGTATGCTGTTCTTGAAATCTCGAAAGATTATATACAAAAGGATATAGTTCACCAAGTGTCCTGCAATGCAACATGCATTGAGTATCTACAAGAAAAATAAATATCCCTAAGTCTCAGAATCATTGTGGCGTGGGTGTACCTCAAATGTGAGCCTCATGTCCAATTCAGTTGTAAAGGGAAAACACGCAAGTAACTTTTTCTATGTAGATAACTACTCCGTCGTTTTTAATATAACATTTCCTCAAACTGTGTGCAAGTCTTGAGTGCTGCTGGGAAGTTAGTTTGACATAGGCAGGAAACTAACCCTGATACTTCTGCCTTGTGAATAAGTGACGCAGCAGAGCCCATGTCTCTCTGTAAAGACACTACATGAATGCAGAGCACACTATAGTGAAGAGTTCTCCTAACTGGCAATCCAAACAACTCAAGTTCAATGTTTGAGGCACGCCCCAAATGTCTCTTTGCCAATCAGCAGCTAGCTCTGGATGTCAAACCAATGAACTATTAAGGGGCTGGGTCACACACGCTGTTGCTAGGGTATGGCAGTGTGGCTTTTACCTTGTTACTATCAGTGTCTAGCCAATCGGGAGGTACTTCACAGTTACTCGGACTGGTTATAGGCTAAGACGTATGTTGACAGACCGCCCACGGTCTTTCCCCATTGGACAGAAGTCCCATCACTCAGTTGCTGAGTTTTAGTTATGTGCTGTGGATATGACTCCAGTTTGGGAGTCCCCAAGACTCAGAACTGAATATAGACGCTTCGTCCTAAAGCAGTTGTGGTTTCCATTCCATGATTACATCTTTTTATTTTTATATATTACTTGTACATTTGTGTAAATAGATATATATATATATATTTTTTTTTTAATATTTTTATAACAAGACAACAAGATGGAACTTAATTCTCTTTTAATTCTGCTGGAGGCTGCAGAGTACTTGGAAAGAAGAGACAGAGGTATGCCATGGCAAACTCTATGGAGTTGACAAGATTGTTTATCATATTTTACGTTCAGAAAATTATAAAGGACTATATTATATCAATATGAGCTTCTATGCCACAGTGCAGCTATGATGTCACTTTAGAGGCTATGAAAGAAAATACACTTTGCGATGGTGCAAAGTACCCAGGTCACGAATCTACTAGCCAAATAACAAGTAACTACATTTTATTTTAAGTGTTATATTTGAGTTATTTGACCAATGCCTATACATTTTGCAATATGCATATTGTTATGCTACACATAGCCTATACCAACATGCATTTATAGATGTCCTGTAAACATTTGCATAATAGCCTGATGTTTCCCAAAGTGACACTGACAACATTTGACCAGTTATGACTGTATACTAGTAATAAAGCCATGTCACAACAATAAAATCATCTATTGAACTACTCGCACGCAGGCTATCAAGCTTTACCCATGCGTTGCCTGATCGATCACATTGATGGATCAATGTTGGTTGTTTTTATGGATGTTTTTCTTGTGACGACGTCATTGTGAGATTTGACAGTCTCTCATTTTAACATTTTCAACTGATTGATTCATCATAATAGCATATTTTCCCCTGCAACATTGCAAGGCATTAACACTTATCTTGTTTACTTTGTCAATAGAAGCAGAGCATGGTTATGCGTCTGTCTTACCATACGATAGCGACTTTTCCAGCAAGAAAACGAAAGCATCGCCAATTTCAAGAAAAACTCTGAACAATAGGTAAATATTAAAAATTTTCTGTTTAAGTACAGACATAGTTGAATCGATCTGTTATGATCGCCACCATTCATGCACACGCCATCTCTCTGTTGTTGGGCTTGGCTCTGTGTTGTGATCTCTTATAATAAACACTGCCACGCGTACAGTGTCAACTCTGGTGCTCCACTCTCTCTCTCTCTCTCTGCAGACCTGCTTCACTCACACCTAACCCTTTCCGCAAGCAGTAGTCCTGCACACGCAAACCACCTTCAATAATCTACAAACAAAAAAACGAGTTTATTGCGTGTGTAGTAGTACTAATAAAGAATCTGACATCATTTCGGAAACGATGACTTCCCCTTTGCAACAACGCCCCGTCGTGTCAAAATACAGCAGATGAGGCTACAGTAGGTAAACAACACGTGACGAGAGACAGACAGGTAGTGCACTAGGCTCGGTATTAATAATGACAGCAATGTAACAATCGTCTTTTACAGCTGCTGCAGGAGCCCAGCAGTAGACGTAGTTCATCACCGGTCTTTAAGTTCAGGATGTTTTCCATTTCGGTGTGAGACTGTCTGCCAGAGACACAGCTCTGCTGCGTGACATGCGATGCGCGCCCAGCCGAGGAAACAAGTTTACTGATAGCTGACGAGACCGACGCCTCGTTCCCATTCGCTGATACAGTAGGATAGCTTACTATATTTTCTAGAATAACAGATCGGGGCTGCGTGTATATTTTCCCTAACAGAGTTGCACTTCCGCGTTCGGTTTGCGCGATCTGATTGGCCACTGACGTTTCTCTCAGCGCCAATCGCGTTACTCCTAACAAACTGGTTAAGCTTGGCGACTCTTTCGAAGTCGCTCTCTTTCGAAGTTGGTTAAGGTTAGGGTTAAGGGTAGGCGTTAAGGTTAGTTGGTCACCTTCAATGTACAGTCCCCCCCCACCCACCCAACCCCACACCACCTACCCAACCTCCTCCAATGTACAGTTTCTACGTCAAATGTATATACTCTCTTTTCTGGACTCTTTTTGTATCCCAAACAGTACTGTATTTGCAAATCTGGTATGTCATAAATGTATAGATGTAGCAGTACTGTCTATCTGTATGTCGTGTGTGTCATATATGTTATGATGAATTGAAAATGGGGGACCCTGATGTAAACAAGACGAAAGTCTTTCTCTGGTCTGCATCCCCTTTAACAATTGTATGTATTGAGCTGTACTGTACTGTACCCATTCTGCAATCTGTTAATAAAGTTTTCAATCAATCAATCAATTGGTTAAGGTTAGGGTTAGTTAGTTATGGTTAGGGTTAAGGTTAGGGTTAGGGTTAGTTGGTTAAGGTTAGGTTAGGGTTAGGGTAACAGCCTGCTGGCGCGATTGTTAGGGGTAACGCGATTGGCGCTGAGAAAAACGTCAGTGGCCAATCAGATCGCGCAAACCGAACGCGGAAGTGCTACTCCGTTAGGGAAAATATACACGCATCGGGCGTGCGTGGCTTCTCTTTTTTTGTGTGTGCGCGAGCACGCGAGATAGCTTGTAATATAACTCTTTAGTGAGTGTGTGTGTGTGTGTGTGTGTGTGTGTGTGTGTGTGTGTGTGTGTGTGTGTGTGTGTGTGTGTGTGTGTGTCACTGTCTGTGTGTGTGTGATATAACAGTACTTTGGTGTTTGTTTGTTTGTGTGTGGCTAATGAGTTGACCCCTGCCCATAGACTGAGCCTGCAGGGTCACCTTACTGCCCCATCTGGTCTGGGAGCACCTTACTGCTATAATGTGGTCTGGGAGCACCTTACTGCCCTATGTGGTCTGGGAGCACCTTACTGCCCTATGTGGTCTGGAGCACCTTACTGCCCCATCTGGTCTGGGAGCACCTTACTGCCCTATGTGGTCTGGGAGCACCTTACTGCCCTATGTGGTCTGGGAGCACCTTACTGCCCTATGTGGTCTGGGAGCACCTTACTGCCCCATCTGGTCTGGGAGCACCTTACTGCCCCATCTGGTCTGGGAGCACCTTACTGCCCTATGTGGTCTGAGAGCACCTTACTGCCCTATGTGGTCTGAGAGCACCTTACTGCCCTATGTGGTATGAGAGCCTGCCTCTGTCTTTGCCCCTCCCAACTTTTGTACATTTAATTTTTTGTGCATATGTAATTGTACACTATGGAGCCTCAATAGACAAACAAGGTTATGTAGGGTCCAGGCCAACATTTAGATTAAAAAACAGATTAAACCTGTAAGCATCTCTTGCTTTGTAAAATCCCCAAATAAAATCTTATAATATGGTCAAATCAGTTGAATAATTGAAATAATTGAAAATTGAATAAAGTTGTGCGATTACGGTGTGATATCTCTAACCCTATAGGACATGAGGCTGAGAGCAGTTTGGAGTCTATTTCTGCTCACAGAAAGGGAGGGAAAACCCAGGACTGGTTTCCTTGTTTACTGTCGAGCTACAGTAAATCAGGGCACATTAGAATGGGCCGTTTTTATTGTTAAAAAAATAAAAACAACACACACACACACACACACACACACACACACACACAGGCATGCGTTGCTCTTGGGACGGGGTTGCACTCCGTGCAGGGTAAGATTTGAGCCAAAGCGCGTGCACACACACAGGAATGCGCTGCACTCGCCAACTCGCTATAAGTACCCACCTGGGCTACTTTGCATATCAATAGCGCCGGTCGTCAGGTGTGTTAAATACGTTCTCAGATACATTCACACCTAACTTGTTGTGAATGATATGTGTTACATTCCATTCGTAGAGGCAATTAGGCACTGTCTGTAGTCTGTGCTCAAGTGAGGGGACATTTATGCGCATGCGCGGGAGCGAGCGCACGCGCCGGGAGCGCACATGCACGTGGCGCCATTAGGTGCGTGCAACCCCAGTTGATATCAGGAACGCACGCCTGCACACACACACACACACACACACACGCACGCACACACACACACACACACATACAATCATAGTACAAATGTAACAGTAAAGTACATAGTAATATACAATGTACAGGTGAATAAACTGGGTATAAATATATAAATTAGTACTACTGAGTGTAGTGCTAATCAGATTTATTATTTTGCATCCCTGCCATGCTTAGCACTCCATGTGAGTGTGTATGTTCTTGTCACGTGGGGGGGGGGGGGGGGGTCATACGAGGACGAGGAAGTCGGCGTTTGTCCTTCTTGTTGAATATTGAAGTTCACATAAGGCCAGTGCACAGCCTGCTGTTGTCCTGACTCGACTCTGTTTTATACCCTCTAATTATCACAGCTGAATTTATTGGCATGAACTCATTTGCATGGCGCACTGTCCTTCTGCGTGTAGGATATAAAGGTGTGTGTGTGTGTGTTATTTTAGCAGTTATTCCCTGTCTATAATGCAGTCGCCCCCCCCCCCCCCCCCCCCCAGATCCAAAGTATAATAATCCGGCGTTGCCTGTGACCGGTCCCCGATTTGCACATGTTTGAATTGGACTACTTCCCCCACTGGGGAGATAAAGCGTTTCCTGTCTGCTTTCGTCTGACTTTGAGAGAAGCGCTTTTTTCCACCGCCGGGTTGCTGCCCCCCGGTCACTGCCCGTGTAAAAGGCCTCCGCAGGTTCTCCTGGCGGCCGCCGCGTGCAGCGTTCGTGCAGAGTGCACAGAGACGATGCTGGCGACATGCTACAGTCTTCATCCGCTCCACACAGCGGGTCGTGGTCTCTCTCTCTCTCTCTCACTCGCAGGATGCAGCTTTCGCTGTAGCGCACAGCTGTGGGAACCACTGCTTTGCCAGCACAAGGGCTCTCAAAGACAGGGTGGGGTGGGGGTGGAGGGGGGGGGTGGATGTGAAAAGGGTTGTTGTCAGTCTGGCCCTTTGTGTTTCTGTTGCTGTTTTTATTGCCACGGTATCCATGACAGTCGCAGTGCGAGGGCCCTGAACAGAGGGCCCGTTCAGATGGAATGGGTCGCCCTCTCAACCACCGCTCCCCGTCGCACATCATAATAGGCCTCTCCTTGGAGCGGCCCACGTGCTGTGGAATTCCACTGTGTCTCGGCCTCCAGACGTCTGCGTGTGTTTCTAAACATGTCGGCGCTGCTGTCCGCTCAGCACGCACTAACAACAACAAGCAGTGTAGTGTGTGTGTGTGTGTGTGTGTGTGTGTGTGTGTGTGTGTGTGTGTGTGTGTGTGTGTGTGTGTCATGTCACACATCTTACTCCATGGGCCATTTTGGTCCTCTGTTGAGAGGTCTCTGTGGCTGATGCCAGGCAGACACAGCCAGGAGAGAGGGCTGATACACAGAGGAGCAGAGCTGCTGGAGTGCTGGGGTTGACTGCCCCGTATTATATGAATTTTCGGGGGGACATGTCCTCACACCCGTGACATACCAGTAGTAGCCGTTCCCTGCTGCGGGAAAGGTCTGGAATACCGGGGCAACGGTGACGCCCGTCTGTACAGCTTGTCCCCATCTGTACAGCTCGTCCCTGTCATCAGAAGCACCATTTGTTTCCTGGCACAACACCTCGTTCTCCATTTTTGCACAGCTGCCATGTAAACTTCACAGACGGGCATTCTCTATATCGTAGGGCTGGGCGATATAACGATAACGATAATTATCGCGATATATTTTAATAATCGATATCGGAAAACAAATATATAAAAAAAAATATACATCGATTTTTTGTTGTTGTTGTGACCTGCAACAGGGCAGTTTTAAAACCAGAGACAGTGGACAGACTTGTCTTTCTTGCCTGCAACTTAAAGTAATGGCTTTGCTTGTCCAAATGACAATACTGACCAAATTGAGATTTATTTTGCTCTTCCATTTATTTTTTTTGATCCACTTTTTCCTCCCATTTTCTATATTTTCCTTCCATCCCAATTTCGTATCATCCAATTCAACCCTCCCCTGTCACAGACGCTGTTTCTTGCCTCCCACAAGCCGGCTGCAATGTGGACTAAGTCATACATAGCACAAGTCCCCTCTGGTACTTGAGGTAACAGCAGTCGCATCTTTTCACCTGCACAGCTCGATCTCTCAGTGGCGAGGAGTAACGCGTGGGAGGCTCACGCTGCCCCCGACACTTCCTGATTCTACTGCGCAGGCACACCAACCGACCTGTAGGAGTCGCTGTCCACAACGCCCGATCCCCACCCATCAGTTTCCCACCCCCTAATACGGCCAATGTGTATTAGTACGGACGACCAGCTAAACTGAAAGCAAATGTGGAGCATTTGTTCGAGCCCAGCGTCTCCAGCATTTCGTGGCGAGCGCCTTGCCCACTACGCCACGTAGCCGCCCTTTTGCTCTTCCATTTATTTTGTTTGCTTTCTAATTTAAAATACAGTTTGAAACCGTCTGTACACAGTAGGCTATGTGTGCTAGCAGAGCTAGTCTCCAGTCACGAGTCACGGTGCACATGTGCGGTGGTTTGTCCACCAAAAAAGCGCCAAAAGATAGAAAAGAAACTAGCAGAGCCAGAACAGTTCAACTCCCCTGGAGCCATAGCCAGCAGAGAAGCCGGTTTACTTTCGCTTTCAAACCAGCTGCAGCCTGAGAACTGGAGTGTGAGGGGATGTAACACTAAAGATGGCGGCAACAACAAAGAATTGCTGCAAAATAAACATACATCTGTTGTTTAATATTTTTTTTTAATTTTTATTTTTTTTTAATAAATATTTTTATCGAGTGATATGTGATATTGTTATCGATATCGTTATCGCAATATAATTTTTGGCCATATCGCCCAGCCCTACTCTATCGTAATATATTTTAGTGTTTACTTGCAGATTAGCCGGCATTGCTACCAGCTTGGCTGGTCGTTCATACTAACACAATTGGCAGTGTTAGGGGTGGAAAGCTGGTGGGTGGGGATCGGACGTTGTGGACAGCGACTCCTACAGGTTGGTTGGTGCCCCTGCGCAGCAGAATCAGGAAGCGACGGGGGTGGCGTGTCCCTCCCACGCAGACCCTCGCCGCTGAGAGATCGCGCTGTGCAGGTGAAAAGATGCGACGGCTGCCTCCTCGTGTACCGGAGGGGACACGTGATGCAAGGCTTCGTCCACATTGCAGCCGGCCTGTGGGAGGCATGGCCTAACAGCGTTCGAGACAGGGGAGGGTAGAATTGGACAATACGAAATTGGGATGGGAGAAAAATTGAAAAAATGGGAGAAAAAGTAGATAAAAAAAAAAAAAAAAAAAAAAAGCTAAAAACTGTAGTGTTGTACCATTCACTGGAGTCTTGGTAAATGCGTATTTTGTCCTGTTAGCTCGGCAGAGAAGCCGTATTCGGCAAATGACCTATGAATATGTGTTAATAATAACAGTAAACCTCCTAGAGATGGGCTCCCATGCAGTAAAGGCATTTGTTATCATTATTTAACCGTGAAGGGTTTAGGCTAGTTTTAAAACGACACTAGTCACCTAATTAGGGATACAAAGCTGTAAAACTAACCTACAGCCAGGGGGGATAAAAAGAAAACGTGGGCCGTCCTTTCATCTCTCAATGATAATTCTTCTAATATAAATGTCATGCAGCTCTATATCATGACTTGACATGCTTTCCTTTAATCTGTCCTGCTTTTTAATTTTTTTTAAATTTTTTAAGGAACACGCAAACATTATGGGAAATGTGCTTACCGTTTTCTCCAGAGTCAGACAAGAAGATATATACCAATTTCCTCTCTTTCCGCGTTCAGTAGAAAGTTATCCGGCTGAAAACTAGCCTAGCTTAGCACAAATGAATATAAGTGGATATGGACCACTAGCCTAGCTTGAAACTCCAGGAGAGGTGTTTTTGGCTAACAGCTAGGCTATTCAGCCCATTCGCTTCCATTAATTTGTGCTAAGCTAGGCTAGCTTGCAGCCCAGATAGCTTCCTACTGAACGCGCAGAGAGGATACTAGTATCTATTTTCTCGTCTGACTCTGGAGAAGACGAAGATGAGCAGCATTTCCCATAACGTTGCGCGCGTGTCCCTTTAAAAGCCGAAACTAACTGTGGGGGGGGGGGGTGGGGGGGGGTTCTTCACTGCATCCTAACTTTCACCTTGCCTCTCTCTCCTCTCCGGCTCCCATGTCATTCCATGAGATAGTAGTAGCGAAGCTGCAGTGACGCCCCAGCAGGCACTCATCCAGGTCTCTGTGTTTGTTTATCTCCCCTCCTTCAGGTCGTCGCACAACGAGCTCGAGAAACACAGGTAAGAGGATGACAGTCTCTGCCCTTTGGTCCATCATAACCCCCTGCCCCCACAGACACCCCCCCCCCCTCCATTACTGTTATATTTGGCTGCCTTGTTTTAGCGGGCACGTCTCGTTCCAACACCTTGGCTGGGACTCAGAGTCCCTAATAAACTAAGTGATGAGGTGACTGCTGCAGGCAAATGTCATTTGCGTCTCTGGGTGTCGAAAGAACACACACACGCTAACTCCGATCAGCTGTCCACTGTGGTTAGTTACTCATGGTGTTCGCTCAACCTTAGATGAGAGCCAGAGATCTGATCACAGAATTCCTCGTGTCTGAAGGCAGATTCTAATCTGATTTCAAAGAGAAAACCTCATGTTTATTGGATCAGTCTCCGTGTCACGGTTAAGAACCTTGTTACCTTGTATGGCGAGGGAATCCTGTCAGTAATGTGATAATCCTATAGTGTGAGTGGTTGGTGGGATGGATTCAGCCTCGCCTGTCACTTCTCCTCACAGGCTACGTTTACATGCACACACACACACACAGTAGGACGTCCCAGATACCAGCTTGTATCCCAGCGAAGGCCTTAGAAGGAGTGTGGTGTTTACCTTGCATTTCCATATCCCCGCCACCGGTTACCGTGTAAACACACGTGTGAATGATGTAACATCGCCGGCGATTACCGTCCAAACAGAACCGTGAAACCCTATCATATAAATGGGATAGCGGATAGAGCAAATCCCCAGGTATCTTAATCGGGTAAATTTATCCAGGTAATCGTACACAGGATCTGATGTTTACACGCACCGGCGTGAAAGCACAATACCCGAATAGGCCAAGTAGGATATGGGATATGGGTGCGCTCGTAAAAAAAACAGCAGTCACTTGGCAAGCTCCACGGTAGCCACGCCCCAGTGTTTTCCACTCTACTCCCCAGCATGCACCTCTCTCACTCTCACCGGACCCAAGGGGTACTAGTAGGTGGAGCTCAAACCCGCGGCGATGCGATACCCTTTCTGATTAAAGGGACACGCTGTCTGTTTCTCCTCCTGTTTTGACTCTTACCCAGAGGCAGGTGACATCACGGGCGGCGGAGAGAGGGGCCGCCGCCGGGCCAGGAAGCAGAACCCCTGCTGCTCCGACTGCGCTGCCTCTCTGCACAACAAAGCATTGTTTTCTGTCGAGGGGGGGAATGTTAGGTAGATAAAAACGTTCAGTGGTTTGTTTTTGTTTGTTTACTCTGCGGTGCTTTACGTCACACGCTCGCCACTCCCTCCCCATACGTGGGATTCTTTTGTCCCTCACCGCACATTCTACCGATGCAATCTTCCTGTACTCTCCGTTCTTATATTGAGCCTGCCTGAGAGGACTAAGGGAAGGGTCGATGTGGCTGTCTGGACTGGAGTGTGTGTGTGTGTGTGTGTGTGTGTGTGTGTGTGTGTGTGTGTGTGTGTGTGTGTGTGTGTGTGTGTGTGTGTGTGTGTGTATGTGTGTGTGTGTGTGTGTGTGTGTGTGTGTGTGTGTGTGTGTGTGTGTGTTTGCGTGTGTGTGTGTGTGTGTGTGTGTGTGTGTGTGTGTGTATGTGTGTGTGTGTTGTGTGTGTGTGTGTGTGTGTGTGTGTGTGTGTGTGTGTGTGTGTGTGTGTGTGTGTGTGTGTGCGTGACATGCTGTCACTCTTGCTGAGAGCTCAGGGTTTCACCCAGTCACATGCCTGTTAGTGAGTGAGTAATTGACGTCTGCAGTGCGTCGGCGAAGAACATGTAAAGACATATCTCTCCCTGACCTGAGAGAGAGAGAGAGAGAGAGAGAGAGAGAGAGAGAGAGAGAGAGAGAGAGAGAGAGAGAGAGAGAGGCTTACTGTACTGTAGTCGTTTTTGAAACACTACTTAAGTCATATCCCACTGGGTGTGGCTGCAGATACGACGACACTCGTACATTTGGTCACACAGTGCAACTGCCAGTTAGGTTCCATAATCACCTCGCTCGTTTCCCCTTCTGATCACCCAGACCGCACATTTCCAATAATGGGCAAGCAAGCGGTGTACGGGAACATTTTCACACAAAAAAACAAACCCTACTTCCCTTCCTGGTGCACTGCTTTGTGGCCACGGCGTGTATTAAAATACGATCACTTCCACGTGTAAGAAACTTTATTTCACTTTCACTTTTTAGTAGGGCTGTCAGTTTATCGCGTTAATTAGATTAATTAATTACACAGCAAATTATCGCGTTATGAAAATTAACTCAAAATTAATTACAAATGTTTTATTTTTATTTAAATTATTTTTTTATCTCATTCATTCCATAAGAACACATTTACAGACTTTTTTTTAATATGGTCCATTTGCATGTTCTTGGTATCTGATTCTAGGGACATCTATGGATCTCAGGGAATGTATTCCCAGTGTCAGAAATACTGTGTCTGTTACTAGGCTTGAGTAAATTGTAATTAACCAAATGAGAATATCAATACATTTTTTTTATCTTTGACTGTGAATAACACCATGCTAAAATTGACCAGACCTGAAAAATCTAAGCAAATTAATAGATAGAAGATGATTAAACAGAAGGTTTTGTAGATACAGTACTGAATTCTGCCATCCGGACACATGCAATTTGAAATATGATTATAGAATATAGAATATCAGGCATAAAATGGTTATGCGATTAAAATGCGATTAATTTGATTAATTAATTACAAATCCTGTAATTAATTAGATGCATTTTTTTAATCGCCTGACAGCACTACTTTTTAGTTTTATACTATACCAGAATACGGAGAAATCACATGAAACCAGATTAAAATATATGGGGTAGATCTCGGTAGATACCGGGGCGTCTGGTCACCCTACCCCTACGAATACTACATTTGTTAAAGACAGGTGCAATCTCTGGTTGACTGGTACAGTCCTTTAAAACTTTTAAACAATATATTTATTTTAACTAGCATGGTAACGTGGCAAATGTTGAAACTGTTACCTAGATTAAACAACAGTAATATTGTGTGTTACCTTGGGCAATGATCCATGTTCGACACTGATCCATATTCTATAAGACACTGGTGTGAATAAACTAAAATACTGTATGTCATAATGCAGATCTAGAAGTTGTAGGTCTTTGCAGTTACTATACAGATCTAGAAGTTGTAGAACAGGTCTTTGCAGTTACTATACAGATCTAGAAGTTGTAGAACAGGTCTTTGCAGTTACTATGCAGTGCCTTACAGTTGGCACAGTAACATCCTGTCAGAGCGGAGGTGAATCTGGGTTCAAAGGAGAGCATTATGCCATCTCATTTGGGACATTATGCATTCATCATGGCACAGTGCATTCACCGCGGGACAAGGCCTTGGGGACGCCCCCACGTCTTTTATTTTTTCCTCTTTTAATACTAGGTCTACCCCCCCCCCCCCCCCTTGTCTCCATAACGACTGTAAGAAGCAAACAGGCCCTACCTGTGTGTCCCCTGCCGGGACGGAACGGGGGGGGGGGGGGGGGGGGGGGGGGGTTAGCTCGAGAGCTCTATGAGACATTTCGCTGCACAAAAACATTTCGATCCGGTCTCTGTCTGGACCCGTGTGGCCTCGGATTACACGGTCATTATTGTAGCGCTGGGCGTCCTAAAGGCTGTGGTGGCATGATGTCCAGGTTTCAATACAAACACCCGTTGTCCTCCGGCTATGTGGGACGAGGAGTGCGTTGCTTTTCAGATGATCAGGAGGACATTTGAGTTTCCTCAGCCCATTGTTCCCTCAACCTCCACTGACGGCAGAGGGAACGGAACGCAGTGGGTTTGAGTGGACATAGGGCTGAGGAGACGCTCTTGAGGGAACGCAGTGGGTTTGAGTGGACATAGGGCTGAGGAGACGCACTTGAGGGAACGCAGTAGGTTTGAGTGGACATAGGGCTGAGGAGATGCTCTTGAGGGAACGCAGTGGGTTTGAGTGGACATAGGGCTGAGGAGACGCTCTTGAGGGAAACACGGCACTGGGCACGTTTGCTTTCTTGTATTAACGGTCATTATTCCTATTGGTTTTACTCTGGCTGAGGAACGTAGTGAATTGTTCAATTAATCCGCCGTTTTGACTTCCCCCCCCGGGTCGACGTCAGTCAGCGGCTGATCCCTGCCGGCGTGCGATGTCAGGGAGCCCAGAGCCCTCAGCTGTCCCGGTCCAAGTGGTTTAATAAAGCAGGCCTATATGGCCCGTTAGAGCACCGCAGCCCCTCATAGCTTCAGCCCTCTTTAATCTGCAGCAATCCCAGTATCAGTTCCAAAAGCCCAACCTCCCTCAAGCCCTCGCAGGCCACTCTAGGGAGGCGCTGCTTTTTTTAGCCCTGAGTCACTCTCTTTGTTTGGTCATGTGTTGTTTTGGTTGGTTCACACTGTTACGGCGCAGTCTGCTCGGGCCTGAACTCCTTGTATGTTCACAAGGTGCCCGAAGTGACCGGCTGTTTCTCCCCCCTGGTGTAGACCCCTGGTGTAGACCCATGGTGTAGACCCATGGTGTAGACCTCCTTGGTGTAGACCCCTGGTGTAGACCCATGATGTAGACCCCTGGTGTAGACTCCTGGTGAAGACCCATGATGTAGACCCCTGGTGTAGACCCCTGGTGTAGACCCTTGGTGTAGACCCCTGATGTAGACCCATGGTGTAGACCCCTGGTGTAGACCCCTGGTGTAGACCCTTGGTGTAGACCCCTGATGTAGACCCATGGTGTAGACCCCTGGTGTAGACCCATGATGTAGACCCATGATGTAGACCTCCTTGGTGTAGACCCCTGGTGTAGACCCATGATGTAGACCTCCTTGGTGTAGACCCCTGGTGTAGACCCTTGGTGTAGACCCTTGGTGTAGACCCCTGGTGTAGACCCCTGGTGTAGACCCTTGGTGTAGACCCCTGGTGTAGACCCTTGGTGACCCATGGTGTAGACCTCCTTGGTGTAGACCCCTGGTGTAGACCCTTGGTGTAGACCCATGATGTAGACCCATGGTGTAGACCTCCTTGGTGTAGACCCATGGTGTAGACCCATGGTGTAGACCCCTGGTGTAGACCCTTGGTGTAGACCCCTGGTGTAGACCCCTGGTGTAGACCCCTGGTGTAGACCCATGATGTAGACCCATGGTGTAGACCCATGGTGTAGACCTCCTTGGTGTAGACCCCTGGTGTAGACCCCTGGTGTAGACCCCTGGTGTAGACCCTTGGTGTAGACCCATGATGTAGACCCATGGTGTAGACCTCCTTGGTGTAGACCCCTGGTGTAGACCCCTGGGCCCTCATTCATCAATGTGTGCGTAGAACATGTTCTATTTCCACACGTAAGCACGGAATGTAGAACCAGTGTACGCACAGGGAAGTCGGGATTCATCACATGTGCGTACGCAGGCTCTATGCTCCTCCGTGTTGATGAATACCACTTTGTTCTACCGTCAATGCTCGTGCATGATTATCCATATATGGTCATGAAAATGAGGAAACACCCCCCATGGGATGTGAAATAATGGACTGACCCGAGCGGAACTCTGAGAAACTCCACGAAGATTGTTCACTGCTGTCGAACCAAGAAGACACTATCGCGTATTATGGGATAAATAAAAGGCGGACTTGTAAACGGTGATGTCAGATATCAACGGCTCCCTAAGACCATTGCTGCAATTCTGCCTGGACAGCTCAAAATACTAATAAAGACCGTTCGTTGACCACTGTTTGGCGTTGGTTGTGTGTCATTATAACCGTGCTGTAATATGAATGCCTTTATTAGTTGTGTTCGATTGGCTATATGATTTTTAGAGGCATCTATTTTGTTGTCGGCTAATAAAGACCGCGCTGGAATATGACTGCCTTTTCCCGTGTTGTTTGATTAATACCCAGGGATTAAAGTTCTCCTCAATTTTATTCCAAATCGCGATGGATCTCCCGTAAATTTTCTACCTGCTGCATATGATTTCTAGAGGCATACTACAATCTATTTTGATGTCAGTATTGGGTAGCCTATATAAACAATAATACGAGAGCATATACAAGAACAATGAATCTCACTGCATGTATGATGTAGCCTGCCTTTCAATACATGAACTTGAATCCCATCATATACATAGTCTGTCCACTATCTGGTGTCATTGCAATGCGTTTTCTATTCTTTCTTATACAGTAAAAAGGGGAAAGAACACTATATTCATATGACTTGTATTCTGCTTACAGCTTCGAAATTCCACTTTTTTCGTTTAACGTAAAGCCTTTTAAATATAATCAAAACGTTCCCGTGTTTCGGCGGTCTGTGCGCAAAATAATAACGAGTTGAGCTTTATGATTTATGATGAATTGAAAATGGGGGACCCTGATGTAAACAAGACGAAAGTCTTTCTCTGGTCTGCATCCCCTTAACAATTGTATGTACTGAGCTGTACTGTACTGTACCCATTCTGCAATCTGTTAATAAACTTTTCAATCAATCAATCAATCAAGCTATGCGGAGCGCAGTCAGTCAGTAGCCTACACCCCGTATATTCCGATAACGCTATATAAACCATGCTGCATTCATTCTGAGAGAAAGATCTATTATTCCAAATGCTATTTATAGGGTTTTGACCATAATTACACTACTGTTGCTATTTTACAATGAACTATAATGAATTACGGTTCATACAGAACATCCAGTGTTATTATGCACAGAAGCTCATTTCCTTGTTGTAATAATATATTCTACCACTGGGCGCCAGGTACGCATGGTCCGAGCTGTGCGTAAATATAAGCACGAAGTCAAGTTCAAGTTGAAATTGATGAATCCCACTCTTTGCTTAGAAATGATCGTACGCACAGGGTAAGCACAAATCTGTGCGTAGAACACGTTGATGAATGAGGGCCCTGGTGTAGACCTCCTTGGTGTAGACCCCTGGTGTAGACCCCTGGTGTAGACCCATGATGTAGACCCCTGGTGTAGACCCATGATGTAGACCCATGGTGTAGACCCATGGTGTAGACCCATGATGTAGACCCATGGTGTAGACCCCTGGTGTAGACCCCTGGTGTAGACCCTTGGTGTAGACCCATGATGTAGACCCATGGTGTAGACCCATGATGTAGACCCATGGTGTAGACCCATGATGTAGACCCATGATGTAGACCTATGGTGTAGACCCCTGGTGTAGACCCATGATGTAGACCCATGGTGTAGACCCATGGTGTAGAGTAGACCCATGATGTAGACCCATGGTGTAGACCCATGGTGTAGACCCCTGGTGTAGACCCCTGGTGTAGACCCATGATGTAGACCCATGGTGTAGACCCATGGTGTAGACCCATGATGTAGACCCATGGTGTAGACCCATGGTGTAGACCCCTGGTGTAGACCCCTGGTGTAGACCCTTGGTGTAGACCCCTGGTGTAGACCCCTGGTGTAGACCCCTGGTGTAGACCCATGATGTAGACCCATGGTGTAGACCCACGATGTAGACCCATGGTGTAGACCCCTGGTGTAGACCCTTGGTGTAGACCCATGATGTAGACCCATGGTGTAGACCCCTGGTGTAGACCCCTGGTGTAGACCCCTGGTGTAGACCCCTGGTGTAGACCCTTGGTGTAGACCCTTGGTGTAGACCCTTGGTGTAGACCCAGGAGCATTGTCTTTGCAAATGCAACAGTAAAGTGCAATAGTGAATATTGTTTATTGTTCGGATCCCCATTAGCTGCAACAGCTATTCTTCCTGGGGTCCACATAGAACAAAACAAAAACATACATACATACATACATACATACTACATATAGCTATATTTCCAAAGATTTAACAAAAGAAGAGGTATCAAATACACAATGTACAGGTGAATAACAACAACAACAACAACAACAACAACAACAACAACAACAGAGATAACAACTACAACAACAACAATAGAATGAACATTTTAAACGTTACTCAAATATAATTCCGCTCATGTCATTTACTGGTTCTCCGCGTCCCTCAGATGACAGCCTTCTGGCTGCTTGACAGAAGAGTCACGCTAGGTGCCTCTCACACGGTCCCAGCTGTGTGTGTGACTGTGACTTCGAGTGTCGTCGGGACCGTCCCGTTATCAGAGCGAGGCTTCTGGCCGGGTGACAGCAGCGCTCTGCGTGGCTTCCACACAGTGGGCTGTGTGTCCTGACCCGCTTATCTGACGCCGCTGAGCCCGTCTCTACCATGACAAGGCTCTTTCTTTTTCTATTTCTCTCATTCTGCCAGAGTGTCTCACAGGCCACCGCTGCTGTGTGAACCGGCATGAAACCGCGGAGCTGCCGCGTTGTGGTCGGGCCTCGCCGGGACTGCATGGCATCACTTCCTTCCTTCCCTTCTCACCAGGGCCTGTGACGCCGGGCTCGTCTGTGACGGCGGGTTCCTTTCCTGGCAAGGCCTCGAAACGAATATGAAACTGTAGTTTCTGGTAAACTGGTTTACCGGAAAAAGCTTTAGAAGGAGCAAGGTGTTCACGTCGTGCATGTTTCACACATCGCCCGGTATTGTACAACGTGTAAATGCAATATATTGCGAGCGTGGAAACTAAACGTACGCAGTCCACAAAACACAATAATATAGATGGGATAAGGTGTTTATCTCGACCACGATCTCATCCATCAGGTTTCTCATAACTGGGATGAGAGCGTGTGTCCAGGTTATTGCATACACAGCGTGTGTCCAGGTCATTGCATACACAGCATACACAGCTATTTACAACAAAAGAAAAACAGGAATATTAACCCTTTCACTGCCGCACTACCAAAACGGTAAACCCTTTCACTGCGACGATACACATAAGGTTAACCCTTTCACTGCCACACAACAGCCGGGGCGACCGTCGGTTGTGTGATAGTAAAGGGCTAACCTTCTGTCGTGTGGCAGTGAAAGGGTTGGACATGACACGACGGCTCTGTGAAACGGCATCACTTCCTTCCCAATCCAAGCTCACTGCTCTTCAGCAGGTCTACGATGTCTTCTACAGTGCCCTTTCCCCAGCAAGGCCCTGAAAATACCTTCTTCTTCTCACGTATCACTGGCTGTTTGTCGGAAAAGCCCTTTCGGCTTCGCTGGCGACGTGAGCTCCGTCACATTGGGGGGCGGAGTCTCTCTGGTGTGTTTTGCTTCCCTCAATCGAGAACGGATTTACGGCTCTATTTTTAGCCCTCCAGACGTAGACACACCACCCGTGCCAGGCAGCCAGGTGTGTGTGTGTGTGTGTGTGTGTGTGTGTGTGTGTGTGTGTGTGTGTGTGTGTGTGTGTGTGTTTTTCTACTCTTGGTTTCATTTACGACTGAGATCACAGAGAATGGACTGGTGTTTCGTCACAATGATAACATGGAGGTTGGTTTCAGGACAAAGCAGGCTGTGAGTTGAAGAAGAAGCTGGACCTGTCGACGGTGCCCGTGTGATCTGAGGGGCGGCGGCGCTTCACGCGTCGAGGCTCTCTCATTGGCTCAGAGAGCCGAGCAGAGGTCCAAACAAGGAGAAAGAGGAGCACATGTGTTCGGAATAGCGAGTAAGTGCATAGTATCATAGCATAGCTGTGACTCCACTGTTTGATTCCCTCGTCAAACCAGTGTAGCAGACTAGAAGTTATGGGTTTCGTTTTTTGACACGACTGAAAGACAGCCCTACCGATGCAGTACGAGTACGACACAGAAATACAATGTGGAAAACTCTGTGCTCAACTGAGTGAACGCAGGTTCAGACCTTCGGAATCATAAAGGTTTTATTCGCAGAGTACAATAGAAGTGCAGTAATATGTCTGGGTGACGTTGGCGCAGAGACCCGACAACGTGGCGACAACAAGGACAATAGCAGCTCACCAGGCAGCACAAGACGTATATATATTATACAGTAGGCTATAGAATATCACACACTGTCTGCATACAGTCAATACTACATTAATATTGTAGCGGTATGGAATACCGTGGCTCCGTTTGGAGAGGGAAGTGTCTCTCTGTCCAGTAGTGTAGTGGCTGTCTGTCCAGTCGTATAGTGTCTGTCTGTCCAGTCGTATAGTGTCTGTCTCTCCAGTAGCATCCAGTAGTGTAGTGTCTGTCTGTCCCTGTAGTGTCCACTCTCCAGTAGTATAGTGTCTGTCTGTCCAGTCGTATAGTGTCTGTCTCTCCAGTAGCATCCAGTAGTGTAGTGTCTGTCTGTCCCAGTAGTGTCCACTCTCCAGTAGTATAGTGTCTGTCTGTCCAGTAGTGTAGTGTCTGTCTCTCCAGTGGTATAGTGTCTGTCTGTCCAGTGTCCAGTGGACCATAACGTATAGTTTAAATTGTGAGCATCGCCAAGCCTTTTTGGGAGACGAGGTTTATTTAGGTTAAGATGAAAACACATTGTTTACATCTCCTCCCAGGGCAGGTTTAACTGTGTGCAGCAACTCTTGCAGGTCCCATTAAAACTCCCAGGCGCTGCAGGGACCTGGGGGCGGGCGCTCGGCTGTTTGGTTCCTGTCTGCTTTTCTCTCTAATTAAATGTATCGTCACGGTGTCCCGTACTCCCTGCCGTGATGGATGACTTCTTTTTTTCCCCCTCTGCGCGGAGAAACTCTCTCGCTCGCTCTCTCTCGCTCTCTCTCTCTCTCTCTCTCTCTCGATCTCCCCTGGAGCGTGTCTCGTCTCCCCGCGTGTAAGGTCCGGGGTCGGGAACCTCGCTGAGCTGTGTATGAGTTATTCCGCAGCCCTCTTACTTCAGCTCCTTGCTTCTATTTTTTTTCTCTCTCTCTCTCTCTTCTCTCTCTCTCTCTCTCTCTCTCTCTCTCTCTCTCTCTCTCTCTCTCTCTCTCCCCCCCCCCCCCCTCTCTCTCCCTCTCTTTCCCCAGAGACCACATCTGTTTTATTGAGAGGGCAAAGGAGAAAGGGATGGGGTGGGGGCCCGGGGCTGGGGGGGTTGGTTCTGGCAGAAAGACTGGCGAGGGGTGAAAAGGGCCCTCTTTTAAGGAGAGGCGCTCCACTCCCCTCCTCCTCCTCCTTGCCTCAGGTTTCTGCTGACTCAGACACTTTTAGGGGGCGAGAGGGAGAGCCGAAGTCTGAAGAGGTTTAGAAAAAAGATGACAGACTTCTTCTTCGGTAACTGGTAAACTGGATGGGATTTCTGGCTTGCCCCAAAATGGCGTCTCTGCGTCTCTGAGAGAAGACGAGACCTAGGTGTATCCTCTGGTTTTGCTTGTGACCACACAGCCACTGTGTGGACACAGCTGAGGCTATAAGGTCATAATGGGATTCACTAGAAACGTGTATTGTGTCATGCACCCTGTACAATGGGTGGTTAAGGTGGGGCGGTTTGGGTTAATGTAGCGGTGGGTTCATACATGAGATACCAAGTTTTGAGAGAGTCACAAGGTCGTACAGCGGCATTCCGTGCGACACGCTCCCATCAGAAACAGTACAGTGGGACACGTGTCCATCAGAAACAGTACAGTGGGACACATGTCCATCAGAAACAGTACAGTGGGACACGTGTCCATCAGAAACAGTACAGTGAGACACGTGTCCATCAGAAACAGTACAGTGGGACACGTGTCCATCAGGAACAGTACAGTATGACACGTGTCCATCAGAAACAGTACAGTATGACACGTGTCCATCAGAAACAGTACAGTGAGACACGTGTCCATCAGAAACAGTACAGTGAGACACGTGTCCATCAGAACCAGTACAGTGGGACACGTGTCCATCAGAACCAGTACAGTATGACACGTGTCCATCAGCAACAGTACAGTGGGACACGTGTCCATCAGAACCAGTACAGTATGACACGTGTCCATCAGAAACAGTACAGTGGGACACGTGTCCATCAGAACCAGTACAGTGGGACACGTGTCCATCAGAAACAGTACAGTATGACACGTGTCCATCAGAACCAGTACAGTATGACACGTGTCCATCATAAATAGTACAGTGGGACACGTGTCCATCAGCAACAGTACAGTATGACACGTGTCCATCAGAACCAGTACAGTATGACACGTGTCCATCAGCCTACTTGGTCTCTGATCACGTTATGCACTGATCGAGGAGACAATTAATAACAACCGTGGTCAAAGAGCTGCGCCAGTAATATATGTACTCATTTAAGATTAAGATTAAGATGATCCTTTATTGATCCCCTTGGGGAAATTCGGGTGTCAAAGCAGCATGGGGGGGGGGGGGGGGGGGATACAGGGGGGGGGGGGGGGGGGGGGGGGTGCATAGCTTAAAGCGAATCTATACATTTGTAATACACATTGTACATTGCCGATACAATATGGAAATATATGACTTACGTAGTACATTCTTTCCTGGGGTCGATTAGTACTTTATTTACATATTTTAAGTGGGAACGGGCCGCTCTGCACTGATACACCACATAACGTTAATGGCTTTGTATGAATGGAATGAGCAGGAGTTTTACGAGGCGTGTGTGTGTGTGTGTGTGTGTGTGTGTGTGTGTGCCTCTAACTGCCAGACCGTACGATGCGCCAGGTGTAATGATCTCCCTCGTATTCCGTCTAGATTGATTGATGGTGTATCGTGGCGTTGGTTCATCGTGTTCCTCCCTGAGGGCATGTGACCGTGGTCACGTCCTTTCCCTCAGGCAAAGTCTCTGAGTTATTTTACATTCCACACGTGTGAATAGTGGCTGCATGCATCAATCCCACGGACTGCATTATAAGGTTGGATATAGTGTTCCAGACGAATGGTGTGGTCTATAATTACCCCGTGTACCTGAGTCACTTGGGTATGTTTAGTCGATTTGTTTTAAATGGTATGAATGCACCCATGACAGGGGGGCGGATGCATCATTATCACATTTACATTTAGTAATTTAGCTGACGCTTTTAATAATAAAGAAACTTGAGAAGAAAGAAACTTTATCCAAAGAACTCTTTCAGCTGAGTAACAATGTTCATCAAACAGTGTTGAAACTTGGGTGCTACAGTCTTGAGTGCGTAGTAGTAAAGACATATTAGTATAGTAGGTAGTAATATAGGCAAGGACGATTATTTAGTGGAAAAGTGCATGATAGTAAAAGACAGTAGAAGGTTATTCATTTCAGATATTGATTGAAGAAGTGTGTTTTTAGTCTATGGCGAAAATCTTTTCGGGTTTCGGCTGTCCTAACTGTGGTGGGAAGTATCTTCTCTTATACCTGGAGTTTTTGTTTTAAGGGCAGTTACCGGGGTGGGTAATGTTGCAGATTAATGGTCTCCTGTGTATTATATCCTCTGCACCTGACCTGAGTCACTTGGGTATGTTGAGGCGATTTGTTTAGAATGGTATGAATACACACATGACATGGGCGGATGCACCATTATACCTGGAGTTTTTGTTTTAAGGGCTTGTCCACGGTAACGGCGGTTACCAGGGTGGGTAATGTTCCAGATTAATGGTCTCCTGTGTATTATATCCTCTGCACCTGACCTGATCCATTTGGGTATGTGTGTGTAGGCTATGTTGTGCGCAAATGACGTTATGTAGGTCATCCACAATGCAACACGCACATAGTTCTCTCCTTCCGTGGTCACAGGCAGGCTGCTGTAATGCAGATGCCTTCTAGCCACTACACTACTGTCTTTGGCAAAACATACCACTGCTCTAGCCTGTTGCATCGAGTAAACCGAGGGAAACATACAAATCTTGTATCGAAAATGCAAGGACTGCCACCATCGCCGAGGTTGTTGCTAGCTAGCTACTGTAGCTACTAATGCTAGCTAGCTAGCTTGCTAGCAACAACCCCGGCGATGTGGCAGTCCTTGCATTCTCGAGAACGCTAACGCTAGCTAGCTAGTTGCCAGTGCAGTACTGACATTAGTGTTGCCAAAAGACAGGACGATGGCTAGAAGAAGGTATCCACACTAAAGCCGGCCACCTCTGACCGCGGGAGATCAACGCTCTGTGGACTCTTGGAGAAACATTACACGATGTCACTTTGTGAGTGTACCATCGTACCTGGCCTGTTGCTTTGTGAATGTACCATCATACCTAGCCTGTTGCTTTGTGAATGTACCATCATACCTAGCCTGTTGCTTTGTGAATGTACCATCGTACCTGGCCTGTTGCTTTGTGAATGTACTGTACCATCGTACCTGGCCTGTTGCTTTGTGAATGTACCATCGTACCTGGCCTGTTGCTTTGTGAATGTACCATCGTACCTGGCCTGTTGCTTTGTGAATGTATCATCGTACCTGGCCTGTTGCTTTGTGAATGTACCATCGTACCTGGCCTGTTGCTTTGTGAATGTACCATCGTACCTGGCCTGTTGCTTTGTGAATGTACCATCGTACCTGGCCTGTTGCTTTGTGAATGTACCATCGTACCTGGAATTGCTTTGTGAATGTACCATCGTACCTGGAATTGCTTTGTGAATGTACCATCGTACCTGGAATTGCTTTGTGAATGTACCATCGTACCTGGAATTGCTTTGTGAATGTACCATCGTACCTGGCCTGTTGCTTTGTGAATGTACCATCGTACCTGGCCTGTTGCTTTGTTAATGTACCATCGTACCTGGCCTGTTGCTTTGTGAATGTACCATCGTACCTGGCCTGTTGCTTTGTGAATGTACCATCGTACCTGGCCTGTTGCTTTGTTAATGTACCATCGTACCTGGCCTGTTGCTTTGTTAATGTACCATCGTACCTGGCCTGTTGCTTTGTTAATGTACCATCGTACCTGGCCTGTTGCTTTGTGAGTGTACCATCGTACCTGGCCTGTTGCTTTGTGAGTGTACCATCGTACCTGGCCTGTTGCTTTGTGAATGTACCATCGTACCTGGCCTGTTGCTTTGTGAATGTACCATCGTACCTGGCCTGTTGCTTTGTGAATGTACCATCGTACCTGGCCTGTTGCTTTGTGAATGTACCATCGTACCTGGCCTGTTGCTTTGTTAATGTACCATCGTACCTGGCCTGTTGCTTTATGAATGTACCATCGTACCTGGCCTGTTGCTTTGTGAGTGTACCATCGTACCTGGCCTGTTGCTTTGTGAATGTACCATCGTTAGGGATTCACTTTCACATTTGAACCGATACCGGTACCCAACGGTACCTTTTTTCGGTACTTTAGTCTCAAGAAATGTAATTTACCTACCTCAGTCGTAAAAAAAAAAAATCCAAACTTCAAATAACTACAATTTCGACAGTTTTCGGCTTGTCATTGCTCCGACTGCTTTGTTGTTGAATCAAGTCAAATCCTAGGTAAGCATATATTGTGCGTGTGAACGTTGACATGAAAAGAAAAAAGTAATTTTTTTTTCTTTTTTCGTTTTCTCACTTGATTCGATACTCGGTAGTACCGACGTGTTTCGGTTCGGTACCTCAAAAGTACCGAATTCGGTACCCATCCCTAACCATCGTACCTGGTCTGTTGCTTTGTGAATGTACCATCGTACCTGGCCTGTTGCTTTGTGAGTGTACCATCGTACCTGGCCTGTTGCTTTGTGAGTGTGGTTTCTCAGACGAAACGAGCGAAGCCAACGTTGCAGTGGTGTTTCTGATGACCTGTGGTGTGGTATCGGCTTGTCCTCAGCGCACAGTTCCGCGACAATGACAGTTACTGAAGAAGGTGGATCAGAGTAGAAAAACTGCAGTGTACAAGAACCAGAAGAAGGTCCACTCTGAGTTAGGATCAGCCCAAAGGTTAGCAGGAGAGACCAACTGTAGAAATTGTCTTTTTCTGAGGTCAATGTGTGTGTGTGTGTGTGTGTTTCAAGTTTCAAGTTTCTTTAATAGTTGTCATACAGAAGTACAGAATACTTTTATACAAAATGCTTCTTACTGTTACGCTCCAGAGACTGTGTGTGTGTGTGTGTGCGCGCGCGTGTGTGTGTGTACACAGTCAGTGCGTGGAGTCACGTCTCAGGTGACCCAGCCCGCCCGCGGGGAACAGCTCGTTCTTCTGCCACTAAATCATCTTTACTGCTGCAAAGCAGCTGATGCTGCACCTCGTAAAGAACTATTTAGTCCACATTTTAACCAGTCATGAAACAGCAGCGCGGGGGATCCTCTCCGGAGGTGTGCAGAGGGGCGAGAGGCGAACGGGAGTGCTTTCAACAGGAGAGGAGGAGGAGGAGGAGGGGGAGGAGGAGGAGGGGGAGGAGGAGGAGGAGAGCCGCCGGTGCGTGGACCGACTGCACCCCTGCCGCAGGGCCTGCGGAGGAGGAGGAGGAGGCGCGGGGCCCCTTATGCGTTGCTGGAGGGAGTAGAGGCAGGACGTCGTGTGGGACGTGGCTGGTGTGTGTGTGTGCGTGCGTGCGTGCGTGCGTGCGTGCGCGCCGAGCGAGCGGCCTGAGATTCAGGTCAGCAGAGCGAGAGCACACATACGCTGGAATGTTGAGTTGAGTAACAGAGGCAGTTTAGGGGCAGAGCGCGGTGGGTGGATGGGGTTCACAAAAGCACACTAGGCCAAGTATGAGTCCAGTGTTCTGCAGCCACACGGACTCCCAGTGTTATTGGCAAGCAGGCAGTGAAACATGGTTATTCCTCTGTTGTGCGTATCGACTCCGCGTCGCCGCTCTTTCTTTCATGTCAGGTTCTCGTTTTCTCTCTCCTTGTTTATTAAATGTACCCCCCCCCCCCCCCCCCCCTCACCACACACACACACACACACACAAAAAAAACTCTTCTCAGGGAATAGATTTCTCTACTGACGGAAGCACCGGGCCGGCTTCTCTCCTTCCACCAGGCTAATTGTGTTAATCATTGACGAGGATTCTGTATGAAACCAGAGCCGGCCTATTTTGCCGCGTTCTCACAACATCGCTGGGGGGAATGTGTTTATTGAGCTTGCAGAACCTGTCTCCACTAGTCCGTCCAACCTTCCCTCAGGAAGTACACTTCTACTGTACCTTTTTCTCCCCCTTTCCTTCCTATCCACCTCGCTCTACCACAGGACAGCGACTCCGCGGCACGCAGCGTTCGGAGGCAGGACCACCACTCGGCTGGCACTGAAACGAGATGCACACAATAAAGCGTCGGGGGAATCTTTGTGTTATTCGCTCTGTATTTACTCGCACATTCTGCTCCGTTTTTATTGCAACGTCTGACATCTGTTTTTCAGGCAACCCATATGTAGGACAGCTATGTCGAGGAAAAAAGGCTTTTGTAATCATCATACACGCTCGGTTTCTTTTCTTTCTTCTTGTGCTCTGGGGATTGTTTCAGTTTCGGCGGTGGGGGGGAATCAAAAGAAACTAATTACAAGGCATTCCTGAGCACGCCTGATGGAAATTCCAGTGTGCTTTGTGGAAATACTACCAACGAGCGAACAACAAACCTGGCAGTTTCCTGTTGTCAATAACCACTGAAGTATGTGCAGCCGGTCGCTTGAAGGGGAGGCTCCGTCTGCACTCCCTCCGCACTGTTGTCGTATCCATTCTGTTTACGGCTCGCGTGCGAAGTGCAGAGTGGTGCGAGAGGCCGGGGCACCCTGTTCCAGACAGATGGGAGGACCGCCTCACCTCGTCTCGCCTCGTCCCGTCTGCGGGGAGACATGTTGTCCTCATCTCGCCTTGTCCCGTCTGCGGGGGGAGACATGTTGTCTCACCTCGTCCCGTCTGCGGGGAGACATGTTGTCTCACCTCGTCCCGTCTGCGGGGAGACATGTTGTCTCACCTCGTCCCGTCTGCGGGGAGACATGTTGTCCGTCTGCGGGGAGACATGTTGTCTGTCTGTCTCGCCTCGTCCCATCTGCGGGGAGACATGTTGTCTGTCTGTCTCGCCTCGTCCCGTCTGCGGGGAGACATGTTGTCTGTCTGTCTCGCCTCGTCCCGTCTGCGGGGGGGGGAGACATGTTGTCCCTCACCTTGCCTCGCCTCGTCCCGTCTGCGGGGGGGGAGACATGTTGTCTGTCTGTCTCGCCTCGTCCCGTCTGCGGGGGGGAGACATGTTGTCCCTCACCTCGCCTCGCCTCGTCCCGTCTGCGGGGGGGAGACATGTTGTCCCTCACCTCGCCTCGTCTGCGGGGGGGGAGACATGTTGTCCATCCGTCTCGCCACACCACAAGGTTGTCACTGCACACACGCCAATGCAGAGGTGTGGCACCTCGGTGACAGAAAACAAACACAGCGCGTGACATTTCGTATCATCACAGATGCCGTCTCTCTCTCTCTCTCTCTCTCTCTCTCTCTCTCCCCCGTGTCTCTCTCTGTCCCGTAGCTCTCTACCAGTCTCACATGGCCCTCTCGTTTTTTTCTTTCTCTTGTGTTTTTCAAGACGGTCCATCAGATGTGCTCTTTGGTCTTAAGTATAAACATGTGCAGGGCAGGGCTAGAGGGTGACAGGGAGACAGATGACGGGCTGGTGAAAGGCCTTGTGTGTGTACTGTGTGTGTACTGTGTGTGTCTGCTGGCCCCCGGGGGCCCCCGGGCTGTGGGTCCCTTCTTCTTCTTCTTCTTCTTCTTCTTCTTCTTCTTCTTCTTCTTCTTCTTCTTCTTCTTCTTCTTCTTCTTCTTCTTCTTCTTCTTCTTCTTCTTCTTCTTCTTCTTCTTCTTCTTCTTCTTCTTCTTCTTGCCCCGCTTCAATCTCCTCCTGCATCTGCCTTATGTTCAGCGGGAACCTGCCGGCCAGATGTGGGAGCCGTTCGCTGGCAACCCCCGAATTCCAACCACCTCACCATGGCGATATAGATGCACGCGATGTGGCCCCCACTTTCACTGCACGTACCGGGGCTGTTGTTGTTGTTGTTGTTGTTGTTGTTGTTGTTGTTGTTGTTGTTGTTGTTGTTGTTGCTGCTGCTGTTGGGGACGTGCAACACGGATGCGTGCTACGCAGGCATCTACATACAGGGCAATGTTATTTTCATTCCTTGTGGTAATTCACTGTGGTGGATAGTAGCAGAAGTCAGCTTGAATGTTTGTCAGACATAGCAACAGTAACTAAGGGAGGCGGGATTTGATAGAATTATTTTTAAACAGTCAATTCCTTGGGCTAATCAGGTTTACAAAGGGCCGTCTTGGCTGCGCTCACCTTGTATTCCAGCATGCTCGCTTTCAGGGGTTTGTGTTTAGTAGGAAGTGTGTTCTACTCTCCATGCCCACATCTCCAGGTCTGAAGTCAAAACAGGACTGGAGGGACGGCCTGGTATGTTTTTTCCCCCCCTTCCACCCAAACACGGCGAACAGAGTTAGCGCTACTATGAGTGAGAAGAAACATCGCAGTGGTGTTTCTGATGACCTCTGACCCCTGTTGTGTAGCGGGGCCTGGCTCCGCGCCAGCCGGGGACGCTTGGTCCTCTTGTGTACGGGCCGAGGAATGCGCTGGGCTGCAGCGACCTCATTAAACGGAGCAGAGAGCGAGGGGTGAGGGCCCGGTGTTTGCACTGCTGCGCCTTCTCAGGCCCTGCTGCTCTCTGTGTGCACAACACAGTCCCGGTCCCCGCGGTGTCGTCCCGGTCTCACACCGCGAGGCCTATCGCCGAGGTGGCGCGTGAACCAGCGGCGAGGCCCTGGCGGGTCGCGGCACGCTCCACCCCACACACACCGCTCGCACACAAACACATATTTGAGATGTTTCAGTGTCGTTGCGAAGCCCAAAACGCGAGCAGATGTTAGGAGCTGCGGGGCAGCGGTGGTCCCTAAAACCGAATGACCTCAGATCATAACACAGCGGAGAATGCATCGTGGAGTCTTTGAATAGACTGAATTCGAATTCGGTGTGATGCACTGTTTTCGGAGGAAAAGATGAACGTGTTGTTTTGGCAGTAAGCCCCTGGTGCAGAGGCGGGGGGGGGGGGGGGGGGGGTTGGCAGAGACCTCGGAGGATCAACCGTCCCGTGGTCCTGGCCGGCGGCACGTGAGAAGAGTCAGGTGATAATTTCCCTGAAGACACGACTTCACAGCAAACCACAGAGCAGCTTCTGTAGCTGTGTCTCGCACGCCATTGTAGCCCATCAGGGCACAACACTTTAATCCATTATGTGCTTTACAATGAAGTGTTGTCTCGCTTCAACAGTGAAGTGGGGACTGTTTTTTCCGGGCCTTCTGGTCCTTAAATGCGACCCCTGTGTGCTACTATCCAAAGCACAACGCGCCATGAGACTACTATTCAACCATGAGACTACTATTCACCATGAGAATATAAAAGACTGGCCTATTTTCGACCCAGACAAATTGGAAAATTCCGAGTGATTCAGAAGTGGGAACAGCGTGAACCGTCTGCCATTCCTTTCAGATACACACAATGTGCATCCTCCTTGTCCGGTGCTGCGCTTTCTGCACGGCTGTTTCATGGGGATCTAATAAACATAACGTGACCAGGGCCTGGCTTTTGGAATAACAAACGTGAGTGTGAGAGGGCCTGCCCTGCTCCAAGTCAGTTGCTCTCTTGAAGAAAAACCGTGTGTGTGTGTGTGTGTGTGTGTGAGTGTGTGTGCGTGTGTGTGTGCATGTGTGTGTGTGAGAGAGCTCCAAGAGCACGTGCTGCCAGGAAGGGAGCTGTCAGGGACACACAGGCAGGTTTCTGGAGCAAGGCGGCTAACTAGGCGTGAGGGCAACAGGTCCGGTCTCAGAGAGCCCTGGGGAGGAGGAGGAAGGCCCAGTCAGAAAGAGCAACACGGTCCCAGTTCTAGGAGGCGACGGCTTGGGAAGAAAGCTGACCTTTATGTTCTTGCGTTTAAGAATGTAGGTAGTAGGGATCGGCAAAACTCACAACGAACATTGCTATTTGATAGTCACTGGGAACTATTCAAATACTAATCAAAAGCACCCCCCTCCCCCCCCTTATGGCGAACGTGAGATAATCACACAAGTAGAGCTAGCCGGCTGCTGTCATTGCTAACAGCTAGATATTTGCGAGTCGTTATTTCCAGGAACAAAAGCATCCGTTCCGAAAGTTACATCATCGATGCTTGGAATATCTGAGCTTCCATGTTAACGTTTGTTTTGTTTTTACTTAATAGCGAACGTGAGAGATAATCCCAATAAGTGAGCTAGCTGGCTGCTGTCAGTGCTAACAGCTCATGCTAGCGGAACAGGCTAGTGTATTTCCAGGAACAAAACCATCCGTTCCGAAAGTTACATCGTCGATGCTTGAAATGCGTTAGCTTAGTGAAACAAACATACAAAATGTCGAGGGCCGTCGCCTGCGCCTAAAGAAGGAGGCATTTTGATAAGGAGTAGTTGAAGGCAACGACAGTCAGGAGGGAGAGACAGACGGATGTAACGATGAAAAATCAGAGATCCCGCGTAGTGGGAATAGGAGTTGAGAATAATACACATTTTATTTCACCGGTTCATATTCAACATTCAACCAAAGCACCTGACGAAAGGCACCGCTTCTATCCTTTACCCGCGCGCTAGTTCTAAACGCTGGTGTTGACTTGGGCATGGCTTCCTCCGCTGTCTGTGCCTAATGTGTTAGAAATAGCTTACAGGTGGGTACCTGGGGCTGACTCTGATAAATAAACACTGATCCGGAGGGGTCAGGGGGGGGGGGGAGGCGGTTAGTCCTGTAGAGAGTATTTCGGGAAACGCCTTGTTTTTGTTTTTCATAGCGTGTGAGAGAGAGAGAGAGAGAGAGAGAGAGAGAGAGAGAGAGAGAGAGAGAGAGAGAGAGAGAGAAGGGTGCAAGATGGTCGCCCATTGGCTCAAGTTACCCTCGGATGATGTGTGTGGAGCGCGGCCTGGTGCAGCTGAGCACACTGCTCTCAAAGGGCCCTTTTTTCCAACCAAGGAGAAAGTCATCCACTAGATCGGACCCCGCTCCCCTCCCGAAAAAACACCCCCTCCTCCTCCTCCGCACACCCCCAGCTCCTTCCTGCCCGCTTCCCCTGGCCTGTGTCCAAGTGCTTCATGTGGCTGTAGGACCGGGGCAGGTTGGAGGTGGGCCCCCCCCCCACCCCTGTCCTCTGAAGACACTTGTTCTCCAGCGGGGTGGGGGTGTGTTGGTGTTGGCAGGGTGGTGTAGCGGGGCGGGGTGTGTAGGTGGAGTAGCGGGGTGGGGGTGTGTTGGTGTCGGCAGGGTGGTGTAGCGGGGTGGGGGTGTGTTGGTGGAGTAGCGGGGTGGGGGTGTGTTGGTGTCGGCAGGGTGGTGTAGCGGGGTGGGGGTGTGTTGGTGTCGGCAGGGTGGTGTAGCGGGGTGGGGGTGTGTTGGTGGAGTAGCGGGGTGGGGGTGTGTTGGTGTCGGCAGGGTGGTGTAGCGGGGTGGGGGTTAGTTGGTGGAGTAGCGGGGTGGGGGTGTGTTGGTGTCGGCAGGGTGGTGTAGCGGGGTGGGGGTGTGTTGGTGGAGTAGTGGGGTGGGGGTGTGTTGGTGGTGTAGCGGGGTGGGGGTGTGTTGGTGGAGTAGCGGGGTGGGGGTGTGTTGGTGGAGTAGCGGGGTGGGGGTGTGTTGGTGGAGTAGCGGGGTGGGGGTGTGTTGGTGTAGCGGGGTGGGGGTGTGTTGGTGTAGTAGCGGGGTGGGGGTGTGTTGGTGTAGCGGGGTGGGGGTGTGTTGGTGTAGCGGGGTGGGGGTGTGTTGGTGTAGCGGGGTGGGGGTGTGTTGGTGGAGTAGCGGGGTGGGGGTGTGTTGGTGTAGCGGGTGGGGTTGTGTTGGTGGAGTAGCGGGGTGGGGGTGTGTTGGTGTAGCGGGTGGGGGTGTGTTGGTGGAGTAGCGGGGTGGGGGTGTGTTGGTGGAGTAGCGGGGTGGGGGTGTGTTGGTGGAGTAGCGGGGTGGGGGTGTGTTGGTGGAGTAGCGGGGTGGGGGTGTGTTGGTGGAGTAGCGGGGTGGGGGTGTGTTGGTGGAGTAGCGGGGTGGGGGTGTGTTGGTGGTGTAGCGGGGTGGGGGTGTGTTGGTGGAGTAGCGGGGTGGGGGTGTGTTGGTGGAGTAGCGGGGTGCGGGTGTGTTGGTGGAGTAACGGGGTGGGGGTGTGTTGGTGGAGTAACGGGGTGGGGGTGTGTTGGTGTAGTGGGGTGGGGGTGTGTTGGTGGAGTAACGGGGTGGGGGTGTGTTGGTGTAGCGGGGGGGGTGTGTGTTGGTGGAGTAGCGGGGTGGGGGTGTGTTGGTGGAGTAGCGGGGTGGGGGTGTGTTGGTGTAGTGGGGTGGGGGTGTGTTGGTGGAGTAACGGGGTGGGGGTGTGTTGGTGTAGCGGGGTGGGGGTGTGTTGGTGGAGTAGCGGGGTGGGGGTGTGTTGTTGTTGGCAGGGTGGGGGTGTGTTGTTGTTGGCAGGGTGGTGTAGCGGGGTGTGTTGTTGTTGGCAGGGTGGAGTAGCGGGGTGGGGGATTCGGTGGAGTGGGAGAGAGGGACGGGGGGGCGGGGCATTGCCCCCTGGGAGAAATGGGAATGAAAGAAGTGGAGCACTTTCACACGGCCCTCGTTGGGAATGCCTTCCCGCACCTGCGAGAGGTTTGAAGTTTGTTATTGCTCCACTTTTTTTTTTATACTGTGCATTTCCCCCCCCACAGCCACAATTCAAATCCCCTGAGGTGAAATATGCTATTATAAATGAGGGCGGTGGATAATTCTGTCTTGGTCCCTGAGAGAAGATGCCTTCTCCTCTCCGGCTGCCCGCAGGGTCTGGCTGACCTGGAAGTGAAACGGAGAGGGGCTGCTTAACAGGGTCTTTCTTTGGGCTCCTCCGAAGAGCACAGGCAACGCCCTTTTCACCAAGAGAAGAAAAGCAGACTTTGTGTGTGTTTGTGTGTCTCCGCTACAGTAGCTGCAGTCTCGTGTGTGCTCGGTTGCACAGGCAGCCCTGAAGAGTTTCATTTCTTGTGATTAGGTGTATTGTAATAGCAGAGATGGCCAGAGCAGGCCTTCTATTGTTGAAACTTGTTTACTGTTCAGCTGGGGCTAACCAAGAGAGCAGAGAGGGGGAAGGCTATGGCCTGGGACAAAGCAATGGTTCATGCATTAGCTTAGGCTACTTTGCTCACATGGATGATTTAAAGGCCTTGATGGACGTAATGTGAATAGGCCAAGCGCGGAAAGTGAGGTCATCTATGGATATTAGGGACGTGCACAACCTTTCACGGTCGATTAGTTGGTGGGTGGTCTGTACGAATAACCAAGGCGTTATTCGTTGTGTACCCAGCCTAGCCTACATTCACAAAGACTAGAACAGATGATGTTTTAAAAAAAAATTGTTCTCACCACAGCATCTGGCACTCTTCCATGGAACTTGCGCTCGTCATGCTAGGCTAATTCGACTAGCTAGGTCCATCGTCTTCACTTGTTGCCAAACAACTCCACATGCTGTATACCCACACTAGACTAAAGAGTTTCATTCAAATGTATTGAAGTGTGCCAGGGGGCAGGGTTAGCCGAGGAATAAAAATAACAACAACAGTGCATGCAGGCCAGAGGTCAGGCAGGAACAACACTCTACTCTCAAGTTGTTTGACACAACGCTCCCTCCTAGTGGCTGACATTTAAAATAGCTTCTCAGTCAACACGGTTTGGGACTTTATTGGAGGCAATAATCTGCATAAAGGAATTAACAACCACATTACAAAAGTCGATGTTGTGGTCCCAACATTGGGAATCAATATTGAAGCGAATCAATATCGGGACCTTGTGAATCGGAATCGAGATCGATTCGGCAGATCAGTGGGTGATACCCAGCCCTAATCCTAACAGAGATTAATTAGAGGTCTGTCAGTGGTGTCACTCAATGGCTGTAATTGAACGGTCAGGACTCGTCGTTTGCTCGCTCGGTTGAGCCATCTGGGCGTCGGGCGCGGTTGCGGCACTTCCCGGGTCAGTGGTTTCTCTCTCAAGGTCAGGCAATAGAACGACTGCGGCAGCAGATGACAGACTTCCACGGCCACCATTCTGGGTCCATGATGACTTTGGCACGCGATGGGTGTGGGGTT
>NC_140171.1:28937292-29182292 GCF_963971535.1 Notolepis coatsorum
TGACTTTGGCACGCGATGGGTGTGGGGTTTTACGGACGCTCCCTCGGTTTGAGGCTTAGCGGCGCATAGTAGTTCTGTCTCACTGAAAACATGCCTGATTGCATGATGCATGATGAAACCCAAGGCGGAGGGCGGCGCCCCGAGAACATGGAGGTCAGTGTGTCATGCCTTGGCACTCCTGCATGCGAATTAGTGTGTTTGGGTTGTGTGGCGGGTGGCGCACTTGACAAAGACGAAGGCCAATTGAAATCCGACACCGTAGACAACATAATGGTAAATAATCAGGCCCCGATAAGTGGCATGCCCTAAGTCTGTTTACCGTACTTCACCAGAAATAGGCAGACGGTGAAATTAAGGTCTATTTTAAGTGGTGACCTGCATCGTGTGGTGCGCCTCCCCGTGTTACCAGAGCTTCCACTTCCCCCGTGACTCCTGGTCCTGAGCGGGCCGGCCCGGGCTCTCTGGCGATGTTCCCTCGTCTCGTCATGGCTTGGGTGACAGTGCTGCTGATGTCTGACATGGCTTTTCACGTCGCCTTTCAAATGGATTTGGGAGCTCGTTAGCAGCAGGGGCGCGAGCGCGCTCATCAGCTTAGGTCAAAGGCACTGTGTTACCACGGTGTCTCTGTTCTATTATGTAATGTGATAGAAAGCACACAGCCGCTGCTGCTTATGCAACTTTGCATGGTTGTTTGGAAAGATTGCTAAAGATTGCTAACCTGAAGAGTGTGTGTGTGTGTTTGTGTGCACATGCGTGTGTGTGTTTGTGACCTCTGCTAGAATTAAATGCAAAGCAACTGACTGTGTGTGAGTGTATACATGTGGGGTGTTCAGTGTTAATGAGGCAGGATGTAGGAGTGTCAGTGTGCTAACATGCCTCTTCTGCCTCTTGTCATGCATGAGGGGGTTTGCATTGCAAATTGACGATGATGTGATTCCGGCTCCTGGGGATTTGAAAGTGTTTTCATACAGTATACAATAGTCAAGTCTTTGGTTTTGCCACAGGCACTACACGCTGAATATATTATCTGACCCTCCGCCCACCTCCACCCTTTATATCTAACCAGCTAGCCCCTCCACCCCTTTATATCTAACCAGCTAGCCCTCCACCCCTTTATATCTAACCAGCTAGCCCCTCCACCCCTTTATATCTAACCAGCTAGCCCCTCCACCCTTTATATCTAACCAGCTAGCCCTCCACCCTTTATATCTAACCAGCTAGCCCCTCCACCCTTGTATCTAACCAGCTAGCCCCTCCACCCTTTATATCTAACCAGCTAGCCCCTCCAGTACCCCTTTATATCTACAGCTAGCCCCTCCACCCTTTATATCTAACCAGCTAGCCCCTCCAGTACCCCTTTATATCTACAGCTAGCCCCTCCACCTTTATATCTAACCAGCTAGCCCATCCACCCTTTATATATAACCAGCTAGCCCCTTTCATCCTTTATATCTAACAAGCTAGCCCCTCCACCCTTTACATTAAAACCAGCTAGCCCCTCCACCCTTTATATCTTATGTATGTTGAACCAACTAGCCATAACACCCCCACATCTTTGAGCATGCTCAACCAGCTAGACTCTACACCCCCACATCTTTGAGCATGCTCAACCAGCTAGACTCTACACCCCCACATCTTTGAGCTTAACCAGCTAGACTCTACACCCCCACATCTTTGAGCTTAACCAGCTAGACTCTACACCCCCACATCTTTGATCTTAACCAGCTAGACTCTACACCCCACATCTTTGATCTTAACCAGCTAGACTCTACACCCCCACATCTTTGAGCTTAACCAGCTAGACTCTACACCCCCACATCTTTGATCTTAACCAGCTAGACTCTACACCCCCACATCTTTGAGCTTAACCAGCTAGACTCTACACCCCCACATCTTTGAGCTTAACCAGCTAGACTCTACACCCCCACATCTTTGAGCTTAACCAGCTAGACTCTACACCCCCACATCTTTGAGCTTAACCAGCTAGACTCTACACCCACACATCTTTGAGCTTAACCAGCTAGACTCTACACCCCCACATATATAAATATATATATTTTTTAATCCTCTCTTTCTCCGATTCTTCTCTGTTTTCTCCCCGTCCCAATTTAGTCGTTGTGCCAATTCCCCCCTCCCCTACCTGGTTGTTGTGCGCATGTTCTCCCACTGGTCGGTACAAGGGAATCCTGAAGTCATCTGCACGCTTCCTCCGACACGCGCGGCGACAGCCAGTGACTCTTTTTTCACCTGGCAGCGAGACTCTCATTGGTGAAGTGTAACGCGTGGGAGGTCACACTGCCTTCATCAAGTTCTGCCTCCGCTGAGCAAGCGCCTAGACCTGCTGTCCACAACGCCAGATTCTCACCCATGACTTGCCCTCCCCCTAACCCAGCCAAACGGGTTAGTATAGCGATCAGCCCAAGCCCAAGCAATCCACACCCCCACATCTTTGAGCATGCTTAACCAGCTAGACCCTACACCCCCACATATTTGAGCATGCTTAACCAGCTAGACCCTACACCCCCACATCTTTGAGCATGCTTAACCAGCTAGACCCTACACCCCCACATTCTTTGAGCAGGCCGAGCCTAATGCCAGAACCGAAAGGAAACCAGCAGAACATCACCCCAGTCACACAGTCGTATTGTGTTGTCATGGGAACCTCTGTCTTTCTTTCTCCCCTCTGTCTCTCACTTCTCGAGTGTTGTTTAGACTGTGGTGCTTTTAAAGAGGAAGAGAGGGACGTTGGTCTTTTAAGTGTAGGAGTCTCCCCTCCGTCCGTCCTGCTGTTTGTACGTTTGCTGACTCACTCTGTGGTTGTGTGTTTGCAGACGTGCCACATTGCGCCTCTACCTGGAGCAGCTGAAGAAGCTGGTGCCTCTGGGTCCAGAGAGCTCCAGACATACCACACTGAGCCTTCTGAAACGGGCCAAGATGCACATCAAGGTACCAGAAGACAAAACCTATTTCCATCATAACCATAACAACTATAACACGCATCAGGGGTTAGATTATTAGATACGATGCCACCTAATCCGCCAAGCTCTGCGAGTCCTTCTAATGTGTTGCCTAGGGCAGAGATCAAAGTGGGGTGCAGGGACCCCCAGTGGTCCTTGAAAGGGTTCCATGGGGTCTCCAGCTAAATGAGAAATAGTTCAAATGTACAGCTACATCATTCACCGGCAGGCGTCAGCAGTCAGCACAATACGGCGATGCATGTGAATGACTGTTTGTTAGGAACTAGAGCAGCCCAGGGGTATGAAGTGTACTGATCCAGGCTCTAGCCCTAACACTGAAGTGTAGTGTTGGACGAGCATCGTCTGAGCCCTCGCTGGACGAGCATCGTCTGAGCCCTCCCTGGACGAGCATCGTCTGAGCCCTCCCTGGACGAGCATCGTCTGAGCCCTCCCTGGACGAGCATCGACTGAGCCCTCCCTGGATGATCGACTGAGCCTGAGCATCGACTGAGCGGCGCTCAATGCGATATTAAGTTCAGGTTTTCTTTTTTATATTGTGGTTGGTCCGACGTCAAAGAAAATACTGGTTTTCCAATCAAACAAAGGTTCATCTGTGTTCCAAGGGTAGCTTTTCGTCTCCTGGGAGAGTGACGTCTCACTTCCTCACCCCGTCTCACTCCTAACACTAGAGAAGCCCCTCATCTTCCTCTCACTCCAAACACTAGAGAAGCCCCTCGTCTTCCTCTCACTCCTAACACTAGAGAAGCCCCTCATCTTCCTCTCACTCCTAACACTAGAGAAGCCCCTCATCTTCCTCTCACTCCTAACACTAGAGAAGCCCCTCATCTTCCTCTCACTCCTAACGCTAGAGAAGCCCCTCATCTTCCTCTCACTCCTAACACTAGAGAAGCCCCTCATCTTCCTCTCACTCATCATCCTCTCACTCATAACACTCGTCCAGTCAAACACTCAGCCGTCATCTCCTCATCTATTCAACAGTAAACAATTAGGCAATATCGTATGAAACCCGTTATCAAGTTGAGTTCTGTGTATCTATTGTGGGCATGAAGAACTGCGAGAGCCTCTGGCCTGGAGAAATACTACAGACCACATGTTCACGCTCAAACTCACTCCCAGCAGACTGAAAGTAGGTCAGGAGCATCTCTCTGCATTCAGGAAGTACGTCCTACTCCACCTCAGCTCTCCCACTGCGGTTCCCTCCAAAAATCTCCCTCCACTGCCAGGCTCATATTATTATACACCGCTCCTCCCTCTCTCTCTCTCTCTCTCTCTCTCTCACTCTCTCTCTCTCTCTCTCTCTCTCTCTCTCTCTCTCTCTCTCTCTCTCTCTCTCTCTCTCTCTCTCTCTCTCTCTCTCTCTCTCTCTCTCTCTCTCTCTCTCTCTCTCTCTCTCTCTCTCTCTCTCAAAGGCATAAGAAAACACTCTAATCTTTCAATCAGAGCTGTTAGAGGCTGGCGTGCGAGAGAAACTATTCCCAAGACTGAGAGAAGGAAAATAAATCTCGCTCAAACAAATGATAAGTCAACAGAGCTGAGATTTGGAACAGTGGGGTGCAGCGGCGGCTGGATGGGTTTCAGATATGCGGTGGTTATGGAGGATAATTGGATTTGGGTTTGCTTTGGGTCTGCCTCCTTCTCCACGGTTCATTAGCTGCTGCAGCTCACGGAGCCCGAGTGACATGCAAGATACTGTCATGGGAGGGGGGGGGGGGGGGGGGGGGGTGAGGCAGGGCCATTAGAGAGGCGGGGCTATAGGAGCTAAAGGGCAATGCCACCCATTTTAAGAAGTCACACACAGGGGCGGCTGGGTGGCGCAGCGGACTAAGCGCTCGTCTCGTCACCAACGCGAGAGACACTGGTATCGAATCCGGCCGTCATACTGGCTCAATTGGCAGAGTCAGCGGGAGGGAAGCCGGTGGGTGGTAATCTGGTCGTTGTAAACAGCGACTCCTACAGATCGGTTAGGGCGCCTGCACAGCGAGGGAGGGAGATGGCGAGGGCAGTGTGAGCCTCCCACACGTTACACTCACCAATGAGAGTCCGCGCTGGCAGGTGAAAAGAAGTGGCTGGCTGACTCCGCATGTATCGGAGGGGACATGCGATAGTATCTATCAACCCTCCTAGACCGACCAGTGGGGGGCACATGCGAGCAATGACCGGGAAGGGGAGGGGGGAATTGGCACGACTAAATTGGGACGGGAGAAAAACACAGAAAACACAGGAAAAAGTGGATTAAAAAAAAAATAAGTCACAGTGTTCCTGTGCCCGGTTGTGGACGGTTGTGACCGTGCGACTCTCTCCCAGAAGATCAGAGAGAGAGAACAACATTTGTGATGTCACCTCGATGTCAAATCTGGGACTGTTCCAAAGACAGTGGCGGGGGGGGGGGGGGGGGGGGGGGTGACTTTGTGGAGCTGTTGAATGTAACATTTTCACACTCTGATGAGTTTTCTATTCTATTATTGTTGACACGTCTGAACCAGAATTCTTTGAGCAAACTCAGCAAAGTCAGAGATCCGTTCGTTCCCCGGTGAATTCTAGGGTTGCATTCCCCTTTGAAAACCCGGTACGGTCCAGTATTACCTGCTGTCACATCCTCACAAGAGTGTTGGGAATGAATGTTGCTTTGCAAAAAGACAAAACAGTGCATCGAGTACAGCGTCTGTTCCGTTACTGCCGTGGCACCCAGGCGGAGGAGACGGTTGGTGGAAAACACGGACGTTGCAGGTTTTAACCCTTATTTTCCGGTTCGTCACACATCTCTCCGTTGAAGGTCGCTCGCTGTTGTGTTTGTCTCCTTCGCTTCGTCACCTCACCACGGGTTTATTCTCTTTATCATATACTAGACTAGAGAATAGTCCCAACTATTTGTAATATTCTCTGTTGCAATTTTGGCAGAAGTCTCGTGCCAACTGAGATAGTGCAGTTCACATGCTTTCACTTCCACCCCCGTTCTAGCGGACAGAGTCATACTGTACTGTGCGTATCTGAGATCACATGCTGGACACAGAGGGCGAGACAATAGGAAGAAACGTGTGTTCATAAAAACGCTTAATATGTGCATTTTCGCTCCGGGGTTGTCACCAGCTTGGCTGGCCGTTCACAGTACTACAATTGGCAGTATTAGAGGGTGGGAGAAGCTGGCGGGTGGGTCCGGGTCGTTGTAAACAGCGACTCCTACAGTTCGGTTGGGGCGCCTGCTCAGCGCGGATAGGATCTAAGTGGGATAGTGTGATCCTTCCACACGCTACGCCCTCTCAGTGAGAATCCGCGCTGCCAGGTGAAAAGAAGCGGTTGATTGGCTGGACGTGTGTCGGAGGAAGCACGTGGTAGCCTCCACTCTCCCAGACCGACTGTGGGGGGTAAGTGCGCAGCGACCAGGAAGGGGATTGGGAATTGGCATAACGACTAACATTGGGATGGGAGAAAATCGGAGGAAAAAGGAGGGGGAAAAAGATCAATAAAAAAAAAAAAATGCATTTTCAAGATATGTACATTTATCTATTTCAGTGTGGATTGAAAATATGTAAAAATATGTGTGTATGAGAGTCAGTCAATCAGGCAGAGATAGATAGATACTGTAGATAGATAGACAGACAGATAGATAACATTAGATAGATGATGTGAGTGTGCACGAGTGTGCATGTGTCTGTGCGCGTGCACATGTCTACAGGCCTATTAAGGAAAAGGGCCAATCAACTAGCAGCATTCTCTTCAACTGCTGTTGTAATACGGTAGGTAGTGAGGCTGTTTGTATCCTAAATGTCCTTAAAACCATTTTGAACATTTAGCCCTTACCTAGAATTGAATCGGTGGATTTCATACAAACATTTAAAACGTGTGTGTGTGTGTCTGTGTGTCTGTAGAAGCTGGAGGAGCAGGACAGGAAGGCTCTTAATGTGAAGGAGCAGCTGCAGAGAGAGCACCGCTACCTCAAACGCCGCCTGGAGCAGCTCTCTGTGTCGGGAGGCGTGGAGCGCGTCCGCACCGACAGCATGGGCTCCACCATCTCCACGGACTCTGAGCAAGGTAACCCCCCTGGCACCTGCCGTAGAGTTGACAAGACGAGAACACCCACACTGTCGGCACGCCACAGCCTCACATCTCAGATTTCCGAGTTTTCATTCTGGTTTCACTGGAACCCTGTTGCTAGGGGGAACCGTTTGGACGCAAGTGTATTTCCTGTCAGTCGTTGCGTTAGTGAACATTGCAACAGGAAATAAAACTTGGGTCCATTTAGAATGTTTACGTTGTCAAGTTGAAACCGTCTGTATTTCTCCTCAGAATTCTGTTTTGGAATTCGAGAACTCTGTGAGTGTACAGTAAGTTCCATCTGAAGCCCCGGGCCACATGGAACCGATTCAAAACCTATTGAAAGATTTTCCAAAAATGAATGGGTGTTAATTTGAAAACAAGGCCTAAACATTTTAGAGATGCAAGGTTTTGATCCGACAGTGGCGATATGTTTTTAGACATATCAAAAATGTGTCTTATCTAAAAGGATATAACGGCTGAAGATGTTGGTATACACAGTTATGGTAATCTATTAATTGTGTGTGATGAGAAAAGTACTTTTTGGAAATGTGATTCAAACCACTTCCCTATTAGGTTTTGCCGTTTGGTGAATGTACAGAACTGTGTACTGACCCATACATAATGTAATTGACCTGGTGATTAACCTTGGCTTTCTATCCAAGGCACTGACCCACATGTAATGCAGATCAATAAAGTATATATATAGCGTCAGAGAGGATCGGTGTCAGCGCGGGCCCATGACCTATGCAGCGTTTTACTGTGAACCCTAACATGGCCCGGCTAGTCGGGCACAGACCCTCCTTTTTAAACGCACTTACTCACTCATCCACATGTAATATAGATCAGTTCCATCCTGAACACATGCTCAGAGTGGCTCGGACCGGCCATGGCACCTACAACATCACAGCCTTAGGCTGTATCTACAAAGAACCATCTGGTGTGTGTGTATACACACACACACACACACACACACACACACACACACACACACACACACACACACACACACGTGTTCACGCGTGTACATCATCCCCTAACGCCTTCCGCCCTCCGTTCTGCAAATGAGTAGCTGTCACCTTTGAACCCTTTTGACCTGCTCGCAAATCCAGCCCAAGCCTTAGACTATAGAGCTGGCGGTGTGTCTGTGTGCGCCTGCCGCCCCTCTGACACACTCTGGGGCTGTACGCTGACCCCCGCTGACCCCAGCTGAACACCGCGGCCTCCCGCCTCGCCCCCGGTCTCGTTGGCAGGTTGTGCCTTCCCCCCGGGCCCTGAGGTCAGGCGCCAGATTCTGGTTGAAGTCACTAGTTCTTCTCACACGTCGTCTCACCTCCTGCCACTGAGCTGCTGACACTGTGCAGTTCACCATGTTGGCTCTCTGCGGCCGTAAACAAACGAGATAAACGAGCAGCTTTCAAACTATGGATGCTTAAGGTTGCATGTGGCAAGTGGAACTGTATATCCTTATACAGGACATCGAATACATAAGTTTAGCATATATATATTTATTTTTACAGCTTTATTCTGGTCAGACATGACCGACAGAGAGCAGAGGAGAGGAAGAACAGGAGAAGATATGGGGGGAGGACATATCGTCTCCCAAATCCGTCCGGGATTTGGGAGACAAACCCGGGTCGAACGCGCAGGTCTGCAGCGCAGTAACGTGGTGCGCCACTCAGGCGCCCCAGTTTAGCATTTCTTGATGGTATTGATTTTCAATACGCAGCTTGCTCTAGTCACAGACCCCCAGACGCCCCCCCCCCCCCTCGGGTAGGAGACAGTTATGTTTACTAATCCTAGAGGTGGTGAACAGACAGACACACACACACACACAGAGTTGTTTGTCAATGGAAAAGGATTAGCAGAGGTAGCACAAAGACTGGCCTGTTTGCACAGAGTTAATGACCGTCTAAACCCTCTTCTAATCCACACACAGAGAGATCCATGGTCTACAAGTGTCCCAAAGTTGGACGCAATCAAACTAAAACAATGTTTCCTCTCTTTCGCTCTCTCTCTCTCTCTCTCACGAACACATTCTAAATACTTGATTTGAATCCGCGGATCAAATGACACACATACACATGGCATTGAACATAATGGGTCTACCCATCACTGTGTCTCCAAGGCTTAAATAAACGCACACACACACACCACACGTCTTCATTCCAAGAACCACATACCATACGTCTGTTTTAGGTTTCCCGATGAACTACGATTTCAAACCCAATCTAAAGATGGGAGGTTTGAGTGTGCATTCTTAGTTAAAGTACAGAAGAGGTTACTTTCAGATGATGTATCGCATTCACACTCACAGGTGATTAGGCTTGAGTCTGACTTTACAAACTGCAAACACAGTACCTGGGCTAGTCGAAAACACTTCGAACACAGTACATAGTCGAAAACACTTCGAACACAGTACATAGTCGAAAACACTTCGAACACAGTACATAGTCGAAAACACTTCGAACACAGTACATAATAGAAAACACTTCGAACACAGTACATAATAGAAAACACTTCGAACACAGTACATAGTCGAAAACATTTCGAACACAGTACATACCGGTAGTTGAAAACATTTCAAACACAGTACATAGTCGAAAACATTTCAAACACAGTACATAGTCGAAAACACTTCGAACACAGTACATAGTCGAAAACATTTCAAACACAGTATAGTCGAAAACATTTCAAACACAGTACATAGTCGAAAACACTTCGAACACAGTACATAGTCGAAAACATTTCAAACACAGTACATAGTTGAAAACATTTCAAACACAGTACATAGTCGAAAACACTTCGAACACAGTACATAGTCGAAAACATTTCAAACACAGTACATAGTTGAAAACATTTCAAACACAGTACATAGTCGAAAACATTTCAAACACAGTACATAGTTGAAAACATTTCAAACACAGTACATAGTCGAAAACATTTCAAACACAGTACATAGTTGAAAACATTTCAAACACAGTACATAGTTGAAAACATTTCAAACACAGTACATAGTTGAAAACATTTCAAACACAGTATAGTCGAAAACACTTCAAACAGACTCATATGGTTTCTTGTTCTCGTCAACTGTGTACCTGCACCTTTAAAACAACCCATCCCGCTGGGTTCCTATGCAATCGAGAGAAATAATGTTGCCGTGTGTCTCTCTGCCTGTCTGTCTCTCTGTGTGTCTCTCTGTCTGTCTGTGTGTGTCTCTCTGTCTGTGTGTCTCTCTCTCTGTCTGTGTCTCTCTCTCTGTCTGTGTGTGTCTCTCTGTCTGTGTGTGTCTCTCTGTCTGTGTGTCTCTCTCTCTGTCTGTGTGTGTCTCTCTGTCTGTGTGTCTCTCTCTCTGTCTGTGTGTCTCTCTGCCTGTCTGTGTCTCTCTGTCTGTGTGTCTCTCTGTCTGTGTCTCTCTGCCTGTCTGTGTCTCTCTGCCTGTGTGTGTGTCTCTCTGTCTGTGTCTCTCTGCCTGTCTGTGTCTCTCTGCCTGTGTGTGTGTCTCTCTGCCTGTGTGCGTGTCTCTCTGCCTGTCTGTGTGTCTCTCTGCCTGTCTGTGTGTCTCTCTGCCTGTCTGTGTGTCTCTCTGCCTGTCTGTGTGTACAGAGGTGGACATCGAGGGCATGGAGTTCACCCCCGGTGAGGCGGACAGTGTGGGCAGCATCAGCGATGTCGAGGAAGAGGAGGAGGAGGAAGAGGAGGACCACTACAGCCTCCAGAGCAGCTCCAGCGACGCCAGCTACACGGCCACACATTCCCACAGACTGCAGCCGCACCACTGCTAGGGTGCAGCCGTACCCCTCCACTCCTCCTACTCCCAACCATTCCCACTTCACCAGCGCCACCCACTACCTATGTCATCGTCTCTGGGCCAACCCGGGAACGGTGGCACCCCCCCTCCCTCCATCCCCTCGGCCCCCCTCCCTGGATTTTCCAGGAAGCGGATAGGTATAGGTTCCACTCACGGTGTCCTGACCCCCCCCGGCCCACCCACCCACCCACCTAGACCACTGACCCTACCTCACCCCTTCGGTGTCCTGCCTGAACCAGCCCCGCCTGACACACCCTGCCCCCCCCCCCCCCCCCCCCCACACGACTACAACCACCCCTACCCACTGTTGCCACGGGCACCGAAGGAGAGCGGAGTGGAGCGTGTGCTTTTATTGGGGACTTTCTGTGGTGTTGGTGGACAGCTTTGACTCGTTAACGGACACTTGAGTTTTCGTGTGTTTGCATGTGTGTGTGTGTCTGCGAGAGAGTGAGCGAGATAGAGTTAGAGAATGAATTGGCTAACTGCAAATATAAGCTCCACGTTTCGATGTACATTGTTTGAACGAGGAACACACACAGCGCTTTGTGCCATCAGAATCTGACGGGGTGGGAGGGGGGATTAGGGGTTGTATTAAGTCTTCTCTTTGCCTTGACGTATACAGTGTTTAACATTGTAATCCTGAAAACAATCTACGCGATACATTCACTGAATACATACAATAGCATCTGCGTTCACGGCCTTTAACTGCAAAAATGCACCGCAAAGTCTAACTGAATCACAACAAAAGAAAAAGGTTACAGATCTGTTCTGCCCGATACTCAGACCGGATCGCATTCCGTTTCACTTCGTTTATACACAAGATACTTCCCCAGGAAGCGGGACTTGCAGCTAGCGACTCAGGGGCTGAATCCTGAGGCTGGACAGATCTGTAACGGAGAGGAAAGAATAGGCACTGATACTGTATCTCCCTCTGGTTGGGGTTCCCGAACCACTGGTCCACACTTATGACCACTACACTATACCACCCTGTCGTGTGGATGGACTACTAAAAAACAACTATATAAAAACGGGAGTTGCCTCAGGGAGTTGCCCCCCGCCCCACACAGAGAATCGAAAGCCTGTTTTACTTTTCAGTAGCGAATTGATGTAGCAATAAACACGGGAAGCTACTGCTTTCTCACAAAGTCTGAAACGATTCTGGCGGGGAGGGGAGGGAGGAGACCCTGAGGGTCGCTCTTACCGCGTCGCAGCAGGGGAGGTGGTGCTTAACGGATCAGCAGAAAAAGATGATCCTATTTTTCTTCTCCTCTCACTAATGGATACTTTCTCCTTCCTTACTGTGCCATCCAACCTGGGATTCTCAATTCTGAAAAGGTTTTTACATTTTAAAGCAGTGTGTGTGTGTGTGTGTGTATTTGAGTTGTATGTGCTCATTAACAAGTCAAAGCTGTAGAAGTGAAAAAAAAGAAAAAATAAGAAAAATCTAAAAAAAAAAAAAGAAAAAAAAAAAAAAGGGCCGGCTCTAATGATTCGCTTCCTGTTGGGGTGTGTGTTTTAACGATCAGAAAAGTAATACCATTGACCATGTTCACACGGCGGCCGTTTTGCTCTTACGTTACGTCAAAGGAATCCCAACCCGAGCGCGGCGACATGAGAGCAAAAACACCTGCCAATGTGAAAACGGGCGACACTAGTAGAACTTTTGACTTCTATAACTCAAAGCTAGATGAGCTCCTCTTTCTCTCTCTGCTATCTGTTACTTACTTCTGGAAGCCTGTGGGCGTTCGCTACAGACCAATGTATTGGACTCATTATTCTCCTGTAAACGTGACTTTGTCTGCGATGTGACGCACAGAGGTCAACTATTGACGCAAGAGGCATCTCTTTTTGCTCTCTGACCACTTTAATCAGCGGTAAGGACTCGGCTCCTGGCGGTCGTTAGAGCGCGGCACCTCGACACCTCAAAAAGGGCCGGTCCACGCGATGGCAGGTCTGACCAAAAAAAGAAAAAACGATAAAAGACATACAAAAAAAAAAAGCTATTGGTCACTAAAAGTGATATTAGCCAGTGTAGTCTATATTTCCTCTATTAAGATTTTGTATTATATTTTCCTAAATGTTCTCTTGTATTTGAAAAGACAAAAAAGAAGAGTATATCTATATATATATATATATGAGAGACAGACAGGAGGCCGGGCTTGTCGAATGGAGAGCGGGGGGGGGGAGGGGCCGACCAACACTGGCCCCTCCCCTCCCGGGTGTCTCTCCTGCTGTCATTCTGTGCCTTGGTGAGCCTTGGTGACTGTTGTCATGCCCCTCGACCTCCCTCTTCTCTCACCCCCGCCCCGCCCCCAACCCCACGTCCCTACTCAGGTCGTCCCCCTGCTACACACTCCCTGACCCTCCCCGTTCACCTCTCTGGAGGAGCCGAATGCTTTGAATTCAACCCCTCCCCACGCCAAAATGGTGGACGTTAACTGCCGTGAGCAAGGGGCGCGTGAAGAACTAATGAAAGCCCCTTTGGCCTCCAGCAAGAAGCCCCCCCTCAGAGGTACCCTGTCCAGGCACTCCCCCGCCCCCGTCGATGCCCGCCTGTCTGCCATGCAGCCTCTGTCACTCGAGACCACACTGGTAAAACACTCTCATGGCAGCTTACAATCAGCCCCAACTGGTCACCGATGGGGTTCAAACTTAAATGGGCTTGAAACTTCTTTATTTTTGTTATTTTCTTTAATTCTCTCTCTCTCTCTCTCCTCTTGTTGTCGTCGTCATTGTGGCGTTTTCACTGTTATTGTACGTTGACAATGTGCTTGTTTTGAACGAATTTAAAGTAGATGAAGCGGGAGGCCTTGGGAGAGAGGAGCGATAAAAGAATAATCCAATTTGATGAAGGCAGCTGCAGGTGTTCTCCTCCTCCTCCTCCTCTCCCAGCGGCTGGCCCCTCTACCATAGTGTTAATAACTCCCCCCCCCCCCCCCCCAGGTGATCGGGGACCTCTTCAGACACAGCAATACGACCATCTTGTGCTTTTCTTTTCTTTTCTTTAGAGGGTGGGTGGGCGGGGTTTTTATCGACAAGCAGGTGTTGTTGTTTTTTCTTTTTTTGCTCCGACTCTGTGGTGTATTTTGGTGACCAACTGTTCTGACATTTCTTTGGATGAATTTTACCTCTTTATCTGCACTCTCTCCATACACTGCAGGAGGGCAAGATTTTTTTTTCTTTAATAAGAAAAGCATTTTTTTTGTGTTTTTTTTCCTTTCATTAAGAGTTTACATTCATGTCAAGGAATCGTACATGACTGTTAGTAGCAGAAACGGTCCTCTTTCAGTTTGTTGGACAAATGATCAACTGAGTAAACTTGTAAATGGGAAAAAAAATTATTATCTCGCACAGAACCTCCCCGTTAGAAAAGAGATAGAGACTTGGACAAAATGAATGGAACAAAAGGCCAGATATGAGATTCTAATTTTCAATGACATCATTTACAAAGCGTCTGCTGCAACACATTCAGAAGGAGTGGTTTCAGAGGCTGTGGTGCTGAAACACTCTACTGCTGGATAGTGGTTATGGAATTTCTTTTAATGATGTGCCTTTGAAAAAAAACTTTGATTTAATTTAAACCACAAGATTGTACCGAGTGACTGCGATTTCGCGAGTGAATCACAATTCGGAGATGCTGTTGAACACTAAAAAGCCTCCCAGTCATAGGAAACGGCAAGAGAGCACAAAATACGATTGAATTATTTTCTTAATGCAAAAAAAAACAACACAAAGGTAACTTTCACCTGAAGAAATCAACGGTGCTTTTTTGACACCTGACTATATCACCAACAGGGCATAACCTTCAATCTTGAAGATTCCCCTGACGAGACAGGGTTCAACCAACTGAGTAAAAGAAAATAGTTTGTTGACTTCAGAGTGAGTGGAGAGAAGGGTTGATCCCTGCTTTAATGTTGCTGTTGTGCAGAGATTTTGAAGTGTGCTGTTTTACTCAAGAGCACAAGAAGCTCAGGGCGGGATCCACAAAGAATGGATTGCACGGTGCTAATTGCACCCTTACTGAAAATGGGGTACCCTGATGTAAACATGCACGTGATTGATTGATTGAAAATTGTATTAACAGATTGCAGAATGGGTACAATACAGTACGGCTCAATACACACAATTGTTAAGGGGATGCAGACCAGATAAAGACTTTCGTCTTGTTTACATCAGGGTTCCCCATTTTCAATTCATAATGAATTGTAAGTAAGGGTGCAATTAGCACCGTGCAATCCATTATTTGTGGATCCCGCCCTCAGTGTGTGTCGATGCTGAGGGAAGTCAGCAGGCAGGCGGACGGACAGACAGGGTCAGACGAGAGACCGGGTTCAGGGAGAAGAATCCGGTCTTGTCCCAAGTCCTCCCTCAGTAAAAAGAAAAAAAGGCGTTTATATAAAACACGACGACTTCCATGAAATATTGTTCCTGCCAAATAACTTGTCACTTTGATTTTTCTATACCTTCCATTCAGAATGATTAACGAGGGGTTCCTATGTAATTCCAGATGTATAGCTTTAACAACAAATGAAATGTAGATTTCTTTTCTCTTCTCTTCCCCTCCGTTCCTCCCTCGCTTTTCTCTTGGCTTTGTTCTTCGGGGCCGACGCTAGATTACAAGATAGCAATGCTTATTTCTTCTCTACATTAGAGTTTCTCCGCAGTGTCTGGAGTTCACTTCTTGTCGTCGTTGCCGTCGTCATGTTACTGTATTGATGCGAGAGGACTTCAGGGTCGAGGTGTCATATTGGTGTATGGTTTGACATGCACGCCCACACACACTGGTTCAAGAACCGTTAGCAAAGAGGGGGAGCTGGTTTGAGATTAAAGGGGGAGGTTGGGGGGTGCTTGGCATAGTAGCCAGGGGGAACACAGTGTGCAGTAGGGAGAGTTCTGTGCAGAGACCTGTGAATATGTTCCTTTTTAGTGGATGTGTAATATGCATTCAGAAGATGTGTTATATTATATAAGTTCTTTTCGTTTCGTGCGAGTGTGTGCGTGCATGTGTGTGTGTGCGAGTGTGTGCGTGCGTGTGTGTGTGTGTATACACACACGAGTACCTGGTGCTGGCTACGTTTTAGCAAACACTTGAAGGTATTGTGTATTCTCATTGTAATATAATTAAAATGTTTTATACATATGGTTGTTGTGGCTCGTTATTGACTGAAGCACACGTGGCGATGGTGGATGATTCCAACCAGCTTGTTGATCGGCCTCGCTACAGTTCAAAAGACCTGACGAATAACCTTTCACCCCTGGAGACACAACTGAGCCAAGTAACATGGTTGCTGTGATAAAGCACTTCTCAGAAGCTCCACACTTTGGCCTTCCTCAGCGCCTCCCGATGTTCGCTTTTTGTAACTGTAGACAATGACATCCGCAGGCTGTGATAAATGGAAATACATTTCTCTAAGGTTACCTCCCACTCGCAAGACTTCAATAACCTTCATCCGAGAAGGAGAGAAAACTAATAAAAATCTATTAAAGAGGAAAAAGAAAATTCTAAATGAATACAATTTTATTAAATAGCCTTTTTATGACAATTACATTACAACATGAAACATGAAACGTCCCTGAACTGTCATGAATGTCTCAAATCATATCCTAAAAGGATTTAATATAGAATAGAATCCAGTCAATTCTAAGGGAATGCAATCAACAAATAACACTATACAATAAAACATAATAAATACTGTAATGGTAAACTTGCCATGATCCATTACTCACACACCTCCATTTTACAGTAATGCAATTCAGTCAAATGGCAAAAACATTACATAGTAAAGTCCAGCATACAGATGCAACAATGTTCTTTATCTTCTCAAGCAGGTCTTTCCAACGCCCACTAAAGGAAAACGAGTAGCGTTTCATTTTACAGTGCAATTTCCACTGATGGTTACATTATTACTCATTAATATGATATGCAGTAACAATGTTAACTCAGTTATTATATTATGATAATGTTTTTGCAACTGCTCTGAAACACATTTCAGACATGGAAGGCAGGATGTATATAATTGACCTTTGTCAAACCCTGCCCTCTTTTCTTGATCCTCCAATCACAACTGTTGCTTCCCTTGGACATATGGTTCGTATGGTTTGAGATTGGTCAATAGGTGGAAAAACTGTATAAAACCGCTGTCATGAGGTACAATGATAGTTGAATAAATATTTCCATGGCTGGCCTAGTGGAGTCTGGGGGACTCTGTGTGCTTAAGTTGAGCTGAGGTGATACCAGTGCTTATTGACCTACTTGTTATTTTGGGTGACCAAGCCCTTGTCATATCATGCCTACTCTCATGACACATAGTCGAGGTGGCGGGGAAGAAAAAATGTATAAAAATAAATATACTGTGTGTGTGTATATATATATAATGTATATATATATAAATATAAATCCACCCACCACTCACAAACCACTTTCACCAGTTCACCTGCCAAACTAAAAATATCCTTACAAATCTTTGGTTAAAGGGCAACACGGGTAATTTCTTACCGCTAGCCTCATTTCCACCATGGTGTCAATCCATGCTGTTCTTCATGCTGGACACCTGCAGCTCTGGCTAGTTAGTTATGTAAAGTAATGGGGCCACACCTCAGCCTGTACTAGTTAGTTATGTAAAGTAATGGGGCCACACCTCAGCTTGTACTAGTTAGTTATGTAAAGTAATGGGGCCATACCTCAGCCTGGACTAGTTAGTTATGTAAAGTAATGGGGCCACACCTCAGCTTGTACTAGTTAGTTATGTAAAGTAATGGGGCCACACCTCAGCCTGTACTAGTTAGTTATGTAAAGTAATGGGGCCACACCTCAGCCTGTACAAGTTAGTTATGTAAAGTAATGGGGCCACACCTCAGCCTGTACAAGTTAGTTATGTAAAGTAATGGGGCCACACCTCAGCCTGTACAAGTTAGTTATGTAAAGTAATGGGGCCACACCTCAGCCTGTACTAGTTAGTTATGTAAAGTAATGGGGCCACACCTCAGCCTGTACTAGTTAGTTATGTAAAGTAATGGGGCCACACCTCAGCCTGTACTAGTTAGTTATGTAAAGTAATGGGGCCACACCTCAGCCTGTACTAGTTAGTTATGTAAAGTAATGGGGCCACACCTCAGCCTGTACTAGTTAGTTATGTAAAGTAATGGGGCCACACCTCAGCCTGTACTAGTTAGTTATGTAAAGTAATAGGGCCACACCTCAGCCTGTACTAGTTAGTTATGTAAAGTAATGGGGCCACACCTCAGCCTGTACTAGTTAGTTATGTAAAGTAATGGGGCCACACCTCAGCCTGTACAAGCCCTGGAATAAACACAGAAACATACCCCACGGTGCACCCTAAACAAAGAACTTTGTTTTAGAGTATGATTAAGTGATTTTTATATTGGCCCCGTTAACTGTACATTTGATTTATGGCTAACTGAGGAAGAGCTGGGTGTCCAGTTTGAGGAAGAGCATGGATTGTGCTGAGAAAGGTCATCTATCATACACCATCATCATCGATAAGTGGGTAAGAAATGGAGCTAGGGGTCCAACATTGTCCACATGCCCTTTAAGACTCAAAGCAGCTGGTAGAGTAGACCCACTCTTCAGCCACAGCCAAAAATGGAGTAGGATTTGGTTGCTGGCTGGTGTTAATGTTTCAACCTGTATACAGGCTAAGAGTAGAAACAGTGCTTCTAGTATACAGGCTAAGAGTAGAAACAGTGCTTCTAGTATACAGGCTAAGAGTAGAAACAGTGCTTCTAGTATACAGGCTAAGAGTAGAAACAGTGCTTCTAGTATACAGGCTAAGAGTAGAAACAGTGCTTCTAGTATACTGGCTTAGTCTTCTGTGTGCCCATAAATAAGTGTTGCTGGAAAGTCTAAAAGCTTTTACACAAAGGCAGTAGGTGGCACAGTGGTTTAGTACTCTCAGGGGGGGCGAGAGAGAGAGAGAAGAGAGAGTGAGAGCGAGAGAGAGCGAGAGAGAGCGAGAGAGAGCAAGAGCGAGAGAGAGAGAGAGAGAGACTGAGCCTAATCCCAGAGGAGTTGAGGTGATAGTGATAGACGACACAAGAGGAGCCAGATAGCGGCTTGATCCCAGCAGTGCGGCTCCAGCAGAGTCCAGGGGAAGGCATTGTGCAGCCTGGCTGTATGTCAGGTCTTATCGGTGTGTGTGTGTTCCATATAGTCCATTCACTGCAATAACACCTCTTTGTCTTAACAAATATTGCTCATATTGAGTCTCAAAATATTTTCAGAAAACAGGTGAAGACAACTGCCAATGAGGTGAGGTAATTTCACTTGGTTCACCTATTAAACCTTTTTTTTGTGTCTACTTTTTCTCCTTTTTCTGTGATTTTTCTCCCCATCCCAATTTACCTCTCGTGCCAATTCTCCCTCCCCTGTCCTGATCGTTGCTCGTATATGCCCCCCACTGGCCGGTTGTAGGGAGGATAGAAGCCTTGCATCACACCGCGCACCTACTGAACTTTCTTTAATTTTTTATTTTATTTACCTTTTTAGTTACTTTTCTGTATAATATATACATATTCAATTGTATCATTTACAATTACCTTCTTTTTCCTTTTTCAGATGTACTGTATATAGCATTTGTACATTATAATCAGGTATTAAGCTAAAATAGTGCACACAGAAGAAAACATAAATATCCACTCCAATACCGACAATATATATATATATATATATATATATATATATATATATGTATACACATTGTAAACCTCATTGTATTAATAAGGCAATGAAAGGGCTCCATCGGTCCCATGCTTTTTGGATCCATGTATTATATGTGGGAGGGTCTGGTTTCAGCCATCTAATGGTTATACTGAACACTTGAAGGCTGCTGCTCAGTAATGTATTTAAAAGGTATCCCAGGCCTCCAGGTATTACTCCCAGTAGTGCCACTGTGGGGCCTTGTGGGACATCCTGTTCCTACCGAACCTTTTGAAACGAGTGACAATATCTTGAAACAGTGCACGTCACCCCTTCCATTTCAAGAGGATTTAGTTCATTTCGAGCTAATTTCTGAAAACAAGCTCAGGAAAAACAGGTGACATTATCTCACCCCTTTGGCAGATTTCCCCACTCATTTTAAGACTTAATAAAAGGTGTTCTGTAGTGTTCCCAGTGAGAGCGGCCCGGTCAGACATACTGCTGGGGCTTCTGCTGGGCTGTGGCGGCTGAGGCCAGGGTCTTGGCTCTCTCTTTGGCGGCCAGAGCTGCGTCCTTGGCCTTCTCTGAGGCATCCTTCACGGTGTCCCGGAGCAGCCGCTGAGGCGCCTCTCCTGGAGGGACAGAGAGACGGAACAAGAGGGTGAGTCTGACAGACAGAGACCAAGCACATCCAGCTGCTTCGGAATATCAGGTGCAGGACAGACGGACACATTATGAATAAATAATGATTAGGGAACATCACCCAAATGAATCAATGTTCTTTCCACGGCCCAGGAAAGTTAAATCAATATTTGTGAAGATGAGCTACTCTCTCATAAAGCCAGAAACCAAAGAAGTAAGACTCAAACTTGTGATGTCATCATTTAAAAAGTCTGGGGCTGCACCGTCAACAATGAATGGGAGACTTGATTTATGGGTATTGGCTGCATCAAGCCAGATCAAATTCTGATCCTTTTCCCCACAGCGCACAGGACCGCCGCCAGGGGCTATGCGTGGCAAATTGCGATCACTCACTCACGGACGATCTGGCAGGGACGTTTTGTCGGACGCATGCGCAGGTCGGGCCGTGGGTCTGCACGGTTTTGTGCTTGTTTATTAAAAAATAAATGAAAACCATTAACTCATTCCCCGCCAATGATGAGTATACTCGTTATTGGCCGCCAATCGTTGGACGGCAACAACGAGTATGCTCGTTATTTGATCGTTATTTCTTTTATTCGCTATTTCCAATCGTTATCCATCCAGGGAGCCTGTGTAACCATAGGGAATGAGTCTGAGATCGCAAAAGTCCAATACCGCCGCCTGGTGGTATGCGGCCGATGTTGCACTCCCTTTGAGACTTGGGGCTGTGTGTCGATGAAATTCCTCCGGGCGGACTTTTCTAGTAACCTGGACCAAGGGCTTTACCCGATCGCATTGAATAGTTTTCGGGACCCCTGATTCATTATGCTGTGGGGGGTTATGGCGTGGGCCAAATGGACATACGATCTACCAAATGGCAATCAAATAATTGGAATATTCTTTTTGGAATTTGACCGGCCACAGGCAATTTAACGTCAATTTCAGCTTGATTGTGCCTTGTTTTCATAGCCATCGCCCTGATCAGTGTATGCTGTTGTACTAACGAATGCCGTTATTGACAATCAATTAATCAGAAACGCATTCATGATGGAACATAATATACTGATCATATGCATTTGAATTTTTTATTGTAGCGTGTATAGGGACGAAATGCCAATGGATTAAGTATAATATGCGTTGCGGCCTATTACTAGCCTCCCAGGAATTACCCTAAACCGCTCTAAAACCATACTTATATTCACCACGGTATAAAACGGGAATGTATAGATGGAAAATTATTCCTTTTTCACATCTTGAACGATAGATACTCGATGTCAAATGGGCCATAGTATTGCATCCATAGCTATAATATACATAGTTATAGCCCTGCAAACAAGGTGAGCGACTCCATTGGTTTAATGCGTGGCAGCACATTCCCAGCCTGGCAGTCAATGAGTTAAGAGAAAGCTTTGTGTTTTTAAGCAGCGTTATTATAGAGTTAGTCAATGGGAGTAGTTCCCCTTTAAAAAGCACACTGCTGGAGTTAAGTGTAGTGCTGCTGGCCCCTCTTAATTGATTAATCGGTCTTAGTCTACCAAGAATCTGTTGGTCGATTTGTCGTTTTGTAGGATCTTGAATGAGTTTATTTGGTGAAGTACTCTCAGGTAAGCTCTGCATTTAAACAAGTAAAAAAAAATTGTTCTTGATTTATTGTGATGTTTCTTCTTGACTTGTTTAAAGAAGACTTGTCCGGCCCATGGGGACATTACAAATCAATTTGATTTGATTTACTTCTGCACGATTTCATGTGTGAAAATGTATTGTACAAATTTGTTGATGAAATTAATTAAACTGATTATTAGTTCTATGACTACCGTACTTTTCGGACTATAAGCCGCGGCTTTTTCCCCCATTTTTCGACCCTGCGGCTTATATAACGGTGCGGCTTATATGTGACTCGACGTGACCAAACCCGAAAATGTAAAAATCAAAATATTGCTTTTTTGACTGCATTGAAATGTTATTTATCTGTTCCCTTATTTGCTAAACTTAATACAACTTGTAAATGAGTTAATTCTTGTTATTTGTCTGACAGTATTGTGTCCCAATGCTAATTACATATGGTAATTAAACATTAAAACACCTGCGGCTTATAGTCCAGTGCGGCTTATATATGTACACATCATTCAATTTAGCTGCTGCGGCTTATAGTCAGGTGCGGCTTATAGTGCGAAAAGTACGGTATTAGTCTACTAAGAATCTCTTTAGTTGAGGACAGCACTAGCTAAAGGTAGAATCTGTAAGGGCTTGTGTCCATAGCGGACGTTTTATGAGTTGTCAGCTCCTTCCTGTCATTAATTTCTATGCTACAGGCGCGACAGGCGCGCTCCTCTTCCCAGCGCCGCGCCTCGCGTTTATGAGCTCTCGGCGGCAGCGTTTTTGGGCGGAGCGCTCCCAGCGCATAAAGTTGAAACTAGTTCAACTTTTGGAAAGGAGCGCGCTCATCAAGGTAATCAACATCGAGGAAGGGGCGGAGCCACGGCAGTGGCGAGACCCAGGAAACGCTCTGAACTTTTTTTTCCTTTTTTTCAAAGCGGTCCGCCTTGAAAAAAACATCCGCTATGGACACAAGCCCTAATGCAGTCAAACAGCGACATCTTGGCAAAAGAGCCTTGCTTGGCATTGCGCTTTGTTAACTTTTTTGAAATTCTCCAGACCTCTCTTGGCAGTACCAAGAGGGGCCATTTTGCCTAGAGGTTGGTATTGGACGACATTATAGATTCTACCTTCTACCTTCGAAATTCTATACTTTTATTTAGGGATGCTCGATATTGTTTTTTTTACCGATACCGATATTCCGATATTGTCCAACTCTTAATTTCCGATACCGATATCAACCGATATCAACCGATACCGATATATGCAGGGTTTCCCACCCCAAAAAACGGAATAATTTCAGGTAACTAATAATTTCACTGGATATATATATAACAAATATTGTTATTGTTTTTTTCTTTTTTTAAACCGATACCGATATTTTCCGATATCACATTTTACTGCCGATATCGGCCGATAATATCGGTTGGCCGATAATATCGGACATCCCTACTTTTATTGCTTCAATACTATCGAATGCCAAATTTCCATACCGAAGTAGTTAATCTCATCAGTGATCCAATAAGACAAACAAGACAAACGTCTTTCTCTGGTCTGCATCCCTTTAACAATTGTGTGTATTGAGACGTACTGTATTGTACCCATTCTGCAATCTGTTAAATAAAGTTTTCATTCATTCATTCATTCAAGGATGTTTGTTCCAAGATATAAGGTTAGTGATTGGCTGTTTCTTGTGTTCAACCAATCCAAAATGTGACAAAGCCTCTGATTGGCTAATACAGCACATGCAACGCACATACTGTAACAAGAAAAAAGTATAGTTTTGGTATCGGTATTGAATCCCAGGTATCAGTCTTGGCACCGGTATAGAACATTTTCAAACGATACCCAACATTGATCTGTGTTGAAAATAAACGACATAGCAACGGACCACCACCTTAACCCTTTCACTACCACACTACCAAAGGGTTAACCATTTCACTGTGACAATACAGTACCTTTAACCCTTTCACTACCACACTACAGAATGTTAACCTTCTGTAGTGTGGTTGTGAAAGGGTTAACCCTTTGTCGTGTGGTAGTGAAAGGGTTAACCTTCTGTATTGTTACAGTGAAATGGTTAACCCTTTGGTAGTGTGGTAGTGAAAGAGTTAAGGTGGTGGTCCGTTGCTATGTCGTTTATTTTCAACACAGATCAATGTTTCCATCCATACAGATCTTCAGTCAGAATCAGTGAGTATTATGACCTTGCCTCATACAGAAGAAGAGGGCAACACCTGCTTTCTGGGTGTAGAAATCTGCCACATAGCTCCTTAAAACACACAGCAATGTGGTAAAAGGTATACTTGCTAGGATGATCACAACACTTAAGCGACCATGGGGTCTGTCATTATGAAACAGAACATTTGGAGGACCTCAGGTCAGTGTGCATTGCACACATTCACATCTGCGTGTGGTTATGAATTGGTAGACACTCTGGACCCAGCTCTGTGGGGTGTGTGTGTAATATCTCGTGTGTTTGACCTCATGGTGAACCCCCCCCCCCCCCCCCCCCCCCGCCCCCTCCACCCACACACTTAGAGAGAACAATACTTTAATCATCATGTCCACTTGTTGACCTCAGCGGTGCCACAACAACACAGAGCAGCATTCTGCCAGTGTGTGTAAGAGAGAGAGAGAGAGAGCTCACGGCAGGGCCAATCAGAGGCCAGCCAAATCCTCCTCATCAAGATAATTCAAACATCTGTGGGAAATGGCTTTAAGAGAGAGAGAGAGAGAGAGAGAGAGAGAGAGAGAGAGAGAGAGAGAGAGAGAGAGAGAGAGAGAGAGAGAGAGAGAGAGAGAGAGAGAGAGAGAGAGAGAGAGAGAGAGAGAGAGAGAGAGAGAAAGAAAGAAAGAGACAGACAACCTAGGATGGCTTAGAGTAGACGACAGAGTACAGCAACTTGCAATGGGCCTGGTCTACAAGATACACTACACCACTAAGATACCCATGTACATGTCGAAATACTTCCCAAAGGTCAGTGAATTCCATGACCACAACACCAGAGGGAGTTCCATAAATCATGTTCAACCCAGATTCGGCTCAAACAAGAGACTAAATATGTTTAGCAATTATGCCACAACAATGTGGAACTCCCTACCCACAGCTGTAAAATAATGTGAATCCCTACCCACCTTCAAACCTTCAAAACAGCTCTCAAAGAGCACCTACGGGAGGCTGCTATTCGAAACTGGCCCCGGTAAATGTCCAAACCCATCCCCCCACCCACCCACCCAACCCCCTCCAATGTACAGTTTCTTCCCCCTCGAATGTATATATTTTCTTTTCGGATCTCTGTCTCTTAAACAGTACTGTATATTTGTATATCTTGTATGTCATAAATGTCATGATGAATTGAAAATGGGGGACCCTGATGTAAACAAGACGAAAGTCTTTCTCTGGTCTGCATCCCCATAACTCTTTCTGCGCCATACCCGAGTATAGTCGGGTTATCTCGCCAACCGTTGAGCGCCAAAACCCGAGTATACTCAGGTTTTGATCCTTTGATATTTTCCTTTGATCTATACAGTCAGCCGGAGCCCTCTAGGTGTCTGCCTACGTTGGAATTGCAATGACGATCGAATAGCACCAGGTGGCAGTATTGCCTACCTTTTTAACTCTGATAGTCTAGTTCAGACAGTGTCTGTCCTGATCCCTTTCGGTCCTGACTCGCTCTGAGGGGGAGGAGCTCTTGCAGAGCAATCGCTAGGGGATCTTCTCGCCTCAAAACCTAGTTTCCCATATACACGAGTAATTACATATAAATGAGTAATCACGATCGCCGATGGGATCATTGGAATTATTCTTTTTGAAGTACCTTCTGGCTAAGGTAAGGTATATTCTATGTCTATTTTACCGAACCTGAAACATGTTTCTGTAATGATCACAGTGTCCTAAACCTAAACCAAGCTTTTTGTAACGATCGCATTTTCGGGGTAAAACTACCCCCTCCCCCCTTGATGATTTTGTGAAGGCACATATGTACATGGTATATACCTTTGATTTGGGAGTATTTGGGGTTTCAGGCGATCAACCAGAACGATTTGGGATTATTGCATATAACGCGTCATATCTCGCGATCTATGGAAAAAGACTGGATTATTTTGGAAATGGGCGATGTTTAGCGTGTAATAAACTACAAACTACAGTGTGTAGAAATTAACTAATTAGTCAGTAATGGACATGACAATGCCTGTCAAATGAGCCATACTATTGTCTCCATAGCTATAATACAGAACACACGATTGGTCTGCAAACATAACAATTGGAAGTGTTAGCGGGTGGGAAGCCGGTGGGGTTTGTATCCTGGTCGTTGTAAACAGCGACTCCTACTGGTCGGTCTAGGCGCCTGTTCAGCAGGGAAGGGATCTGGGGAAGGTAGTGTGATCCTCCCACGCGTTACACTCCCCAGTGAGAGTCCTCGCTGTCAGGTGAAAAGAAGCGGCTGGCTGACTCCACATGTATCGGAGGAGACATGTGATAGTATCCAGTATTGGCATAACGACTAAATTGGGATGGGAGAAAAATACGGAAAGAAGGGGGAGAAAAAATAGATACAAAAAAAAATCTTCATGGGATTGTTCAGATTGAGGAAGCATGTCTAAACATAAACTGGGGGTCCTTTTCACCCGTCCAAAAAGCACTCGCCGTAGTAGAGTTGTTTTTGAAAATATTTGTATAGAGGCTGGTGGAAATCAATTGCTACGTTAACAATTGACTGTTTCACAACATAGCATATAATAATTTAAATGTGACTTTGATGCTACAGTATGTTGAAGCTGAAAAAAAGGTTTTCAGCCCCAAAGACTTGCAGAGTACCCACATACCCACATACCCAGAAGAACTCCCACTTTATAATAGATAATCAGATAACCTTCTTACAAACCTGAACTCTTCCTAGGGGTGACAACCATTATAGGGTCTTTCACAAAGCCAATGTTATGTTGCGGTCTGCCCAAGTCCCTGGGAAACAGACGAGAGGTAATGGCACAGGAAATACTTTGTATCAGGACAGCGGAGGCCAAGATTGCACTATTCATCATTCTTTCATATCCTCTCTTCCCTCTCTGAGCTCCACTTCTCTCCTCTTGTCTCGTCTGTAAGTGAGCCCAGTCTAGCTGCAGGTCTGAAACCAGCTGTCAATGTAGGCAGTGTTTTCCTGGACCGTCTGAGACTAGAATTCCAGTACAAACTGGTAGAAACAGCCAATAATTTGCGACGCTCTACTCAAGAAAGACACTTCTTTTGTAGTCGAGTGCAGTGTTGGTTTAGCCCAGACTCATGTTAATGACGTCAGATACGGTGTCCGCCAGTTTTCATGTATGCAACCCAAAGTGTGGAAGTAAAGAAGAGAACCGTCAGCTATATTGTCATCGTGTGGACAATTCAATTCTTTCTGCTAGACACTAAGAGTGACAGTCAGAACAGAAACATTACAACCATTACACAGCCGCATCTTCTTACTTCTCAAGACGTTTATTGATATCATGACCACGACGATATAAGTCGTCGAGGGCGTGTGTACCCGGCAACTCTACACTAGATGTCCATTCCATTTGCGATGCATGAGAAACAGATTCCTCTTTCTATTCTCTCTCTCTCCCCTTGTGTCCTGATCTCTCCCTCTGCCTCTGTGTGGCTTAACGGTCCGGCCCAGCTGCAGGTCTGAGCCACTGACCAGAATAACCGGAGCTCTGGAGCCTTCCCAGGCCCGGGTGCTCCGGCTGACCCCCAGGGGGGGGGGGGATCAGAGGCGGGACGCAGAGCGCCATAGCTCTCCGTGACCTGCCCTAACCCCCAATCCCTGTCTCCTTCATCCCGAGTCTCCCCCTAGCTGCTGGATATGCAGATGGGAAGAGGACCAGAGACAGACCCTTCACACGCGGACGTGAGCATGTACACACACACACACACACAAATAGATAAACATATACAGCAAAGAGGCTAACAAACGCACACGGATGTGCACATGCACAAACACCCCCCCCCCCCTGAGAGGCAGCATTGATTATAAATGAGCCGGCCGGGTGAGGAGGTGAAGCCCATTAACATGCAGACATGGCCGCAGCTCTCAGCCTCTTCCCTTGGAGGGGCAGCAAACAGATGAACTCATCCTGAATAAAAAGCTCTTTGATGTTGACGACCACTGTACTCATGGTGATTACAGCCACACAGGCTTCAGCTCCCTTCAGTGCCCCCCACTCCCCCCACCGCCTCCACCACCATCTAGAATAAAGCGGACCGTTCGGAGCCAGGGGTTTATTTATCTGATTGGAGTGTTCAATGTTTGAACTGACCAATCACACCGTGGTCCCATCGCATCATATATTTTCTCATTGCGCTACGTACATACATACTGAGTGAACACACCAACCAACCGCAAAATACGATTGGTTCATGAGAATTGCTACATGTTACAGTTGGCTGTAAAGCAGAAAACACTCTCACACGGATACAGTAATTGGTCAAAATGCGTTCAGTGACTGATTGGTGGTCTGGATGAGTTTGGGATCGTCTGTCTCAGGTGGTCTGGACGGGTTTGGGACCGTCTGTCTCAGGTGGTCTGGACGGGTTTGGGACCGTCTGTCTCAGGTGGTCTGGACGAGTTTGGGATCGTCTGTCTCAGGCGGTCTGGACGAGTTTGGGACCGTCTGTCTCAGGCGGTCTGGATGAGTTTGGGATCGTCTGTCTCAGGCGGTCTGGACGCTTGAAGCCTTTTTACAACGCATCCGCGTTTCCGGGCTCCAGTTTTGCGCTCTGATTGGCCAGGTCATGTGACATGAGCGCCAATCGTGGGACGGCAAGTTTCTACACTGGTTAAGCTTAGGCACTCTTCGAAGTTGGTTAAGGTTAGAGTTTGTCTTAGAGTGTGGCGGCAAGTTCTTTCGCCGGTTAAGCTTAGGCACTCTTTCGAAGTTGGTTAAGGTTAGAGTTTGTCTTAGAGCATGGCGATAGAACGCCAGGTAGTTTGCAGGCTGTTCGACGCGGAAATGGGCAAACACGCTATTGGGCGCACATGTCACATGACCTGGCCAATCAGAGTGCCGGAAACGCGGATGCGTTGTAAAAAGGCTACACGCGGTCTGGACGGGTTTGGGATTATCTGTCTCAGGTGGTCTTGATGAGTTTGGGATCGTCTGTCTCAGGTGGTCTGGACGGGTTTGGGATTATCTGTTTCAGGTGGTCTGGACGGGTTTGGGACCGTCTGTCTCAGGTGGTCTGGACGGGTTTGGGATTATCTGTCTCAGGTGGTCTGGACGAGTTTGGGACCATCTGTCTCAGGCGATCTGGACGGGTTTGGGATTATCTGTCTCAGGTGGTCTGGATGAGTTTGGGACCGTCTGTCTCAGGTGGTCTGGACGAGTTTGGGATTGGTCTGGATCAGGAGATAGCTCTTCAATCCTCTAAGGCAGATCCAACGGGGCAGTTGTGTTAGCTCTGGGCACAAGTGAGCCAGCTTGCTAGTTTTTCCACCTACACTCCAAATTGTACCGGTATGTATTGTGTGTCTCCACCACCGTGCGAGTTTATGATCTGCCAATCAATGACAAGCTCTCACAAGTGCCCGTCTACGCCCATGTCTACATCATGAATAACAGTGAGCATCTATTCAGTTTATTTTTTTATTTTTTATAATAGAAATCCTGCTTGATGGGCGGCTAGGTGGTGCAGTGGGCAAGGCGCTCACCACCAATGCAGGAAACGCTGGGTTCGAGCCCAGCTCTCCGCATTGCTATCAGCTTGGCTGGTCGTTCATACTAATACAATTGGCAGTATTAGGGAGTGGGAAGCTGATGGGTGGGGATCGGACGTTGTGGACAGCGACTCCTACAGGTCGGTTGGTGCGCCTGCGCAGCAGAATCAGGAAGCGACGGGGGCGGCGTGCCCTCCAAACGCAGACCCCCGACGCTGAGAGATCGCGCTGTGCAGGTGAAAAGATGCGACTGCTGCTTCCTTGAGTACCGGAGGGGACACGTGATGTAAGGCTTAGTCCACATTGCAGCCGGCTTGTGGGAGGCATGGCCTAACAACGTTCGAGACAGGGGAGGGTAGAATTGGACGATACGAAATTGGGATGGGAGAAAAATAGAAAATGGGAGAAAAAGTAGATACAAAAAATAATAAAAATCCTGCTTGATGTCAACATTTCTGCGATTTCCTAGGTTTGCATCAGCCTTTCTCACAGTTGCTGACATAATGGGTAAAGGTTATGGCTGCTTCTGAAGCTGCCAGCAGAGCCAGTTGACTGAAAGGTTGTCCACAGCGAGATCTCAGGGAAGGGTGGTTCCCTGTTGGGATGGAGGCGATGTGAGATCATGCATTTAGAAAGGAAAATAAAGAAAGTCATGCTAAATGGTGAGGTGACGACACGGGGGCTGAACCCTACATCCCTCAGGAACATCCTTGAGCACATGATTAATGCCCATGAAATTAACCATTCTCTGAAAAAACAATAACATTTTAGTTGCACATAATTAGTACTATGTACAGTAGTAGACCATGTACTCCATAGTCAAGTGGTCACATTTTGGCATATCTTCATACAATGCAGGCACTAGATTATAGTGCTGTATAGACTGTGAAAGTGTACACACTCATTTGCCAAATGAACGAGGGAAAACATCGACAACAGTATCTTGAAGCGTGAATGCAAAGTAGCTGCAATCAAACATCGCGCATGACGTCGTTCCCGTATACTCTCCCACTTTCCCCGTCTCTCTGGACAGGAAGAACATTGACCCGAAAATCTACACGCAGCAGGATAAACAGAGGGGCTACAGAGATCTAGAGAATGTTCTAGAGAGAGCCATTAGCTACACTACAATACAAATATACACAACACTACTGTACAAGTCTACCGGCCATCATGTGACAAACCCCGGCCGAGGCCTGGGATGGCAGATGAACGTCCCGGCGCTAACCTGCTGTACTTACCCCCACTGCCTGGCCTGAGGCTACTGTAAGTCCTGCCATAGCAGCAACAGAGGGGTTGGGGGAGATAGAATCACAACAACAACAATGGGAAAAGGTCCTATTAGACAAGCGTATGCTGCATCAGCATCATGACACAGCGACTGTGTCACAACAATGACCTTGTCATTTGACATGAGTCCCCTGCCAAACAGGAAGAACAGAAGGAAAGGCCACTCTCACATTCAGACCGCAGGGCCCTCATGTAGAAGAACCATGTCACACACACACACACACACAGAGACAGTGCACCGTGTCACCTTCCACACAGACTATACAGCACGCATTTGAGTAGTTGAGTAGTAGTCAATGACTTGAATTGATAGGACAATAAGGAATAATGTTACATTGGCTAAAAAACGGATAAATGTTTTAAATGGATAAAAAGTATTGTGATCATATAGCAACAAGCATGCAGAGGAACTTAATTTCCTAGAACAATGGTTCTCAACCTGGGGGTCAGGATCCCCAAGGGGGTCGCAAGATGATTCCCCCCCCCCCCCCTTCTTGATAACAAAATGATATACACATACTTTATCATGTTTATAATCTTAGAAAGTATAGATGCTTTTTTCCTGTGAAATAATGAATATTTGAAGACTAAAGCCCTCCTCCAATCATTAATCAAGTTAAAAATCCTGAAAAAGGGGAAATAAAAGTCAATATTCTGTGTCACAGTTCACCATTCTTTCTATGCTCGACCATGTAGGGGGGGTCGCAAACAGGCATCCTGCTGTTAGTAGAAGTCCCAAACAGGCATCCTTCTGTTTTTAGAAGTCCCAAACAGGCATCCTTCTGTTTTTAGAAGTCCCAAACAGGCATCCTGCTGTTAGTAGAAGTCCCAAACAGGCATCCTTCTGTTTTTAGAAGTCCCAAACAGGCATCCTTCTGTTTTTAGAAGTCCCAAACAGGCATCCTTCTGTTTTTAGAAGTCCCAAACAGGCATCCTTCTGTTTTTAGAAGTCCCAAACAGACATCCTTCAGTTTTTAGGGGGTCGTGAACCAAAATGGTTGAGAACCACTGTCCGTCCTAGAATACCCTTCCTACGAATTCACTTAGCAACCACTAGTTATGGAGATGGATAGAGGTAATTTAATTTGAGAAACAGACAAAGGTAATTTATTTTTAAGGACAGAATTAATTAGTTGTCTGAACTATGTTTATTCACCTTATAGTAATCATGAAATCCACTAATAAACATAATAACTAAGCCTCGTCTTTTCATTAACCATAACAGCCACTGCAATCGCCCGTTCATTTTGACTAGCATGTGAACTGTTGGAATCCTCAGTTAATTTCAACTAGCAAGTAAACCGTTGAAAGTGTTTTATTTATAACAGATAAAGTGGTTTTTTTATACAAACATTCTACATATAGCCACTTAACTTCTCTTTGGATGAATGCAGCAGAGGTCTACGGTTAACACACTTTTTCTTCGTCTTCTAACATTTCTCTTCCAGGTCAAAACTGTGGCATTTGCATTAAGAAGCCCACCGAAAACGTTTAACAGTAAGTAGCCTAGCACTTAAAAAATTCCACTTCACCCATTTTCAACCTTAAATCCTATTGTTCTGTTGTGGGGAGGATGTGTTCCATGTCTCGGGAGCTCCGCCCCCCCCCCCGGGCCCCCCCAACTAACTCTACTGCATGACGTCATCCAGTGGAGAGCAGACGGTATTTCCTCACATTATTTTCAACCGTAGCCCAACGCCCAACTCCATGAACGTTGAGGAAATAGTTGAGGAAATAGTGTCTGCAGTTCACGACTAGAGGTCCCCGAGTTTCTCAGGGGGGGCGGTGCGACCCAGCTCTCCAGACATGGAGCACGTTGGTACGCTTCATGTTCTCCACACAACAGAGCCATTAGATTAGATTAGATTCTAATTCATTGTCATTACACAGCACAAGTATTAGTACAACAAAAACAAGTTTGTCATCCAACCAGAGTGCAAATGTAACAGTAAAGTGCAATAGTAATATATACAATGTACAGGTGATTAAACTGGGTACAAAATATACAAATTAGTACTACTGAGTGTAGTGCATAGTTGTAGTAAATAGCAATCAACTTTAAAAATCATTGAAATGCCCCTTTAAAATTAACAAACAAAAACTAAAATCCCAAACATAACCCTTGAGAGCCATGAAAACATCCATTTAGGATCCAGAAGTTGGTATTATTTTAAATATAATGTTTTTCCCCCCTATTTGCTCCATGATTTCTCTGGGCCCAGAAGTTGAATTATCCAATGGAACATGTATGCCATTAACACATTCTGTGCCAAAAACGGAAAATTACGTGTTTGCTCGACAAGCGTTGAGTGCCAAAAATCTTTTTACTTTGATCCCCGCTCTACAGACTTGCCCGGAGCGATCTGCATCACGTTGGCACATACACTAGAACTGCAATGCCGATCGACTATCACCAGGTGGCAGTATTGTCTGTGTCTGAACTGGGATGGCTTGGTGTTGATACGCGGCCTCCTCTTTCTTTTTTTCTTGGTAGGGGCCCCTCCGTAGGGGAGAATTGGATACACGAAATTGGGATGGGAGAAAATAAGGAGAAAAAGTGGACACAAAAAAAACCGACAGCGTGTAGAAACAAAAAGAATTTCCCATGTTGCACTACAAGTAATGTCTGTCAAAATGAGCCACACCATGTCTCCACAGATATAATACAAAACACACACACAGCTTCGCAAACATAGTGAAACGACCACGGAAACGACTATCAAGCTGGCAATCTAGCGGTAAAGATAAGCGATACGTGCGGCACTCAAAGTGTTAAGACTGATACGCTTATTGCCATTTTGGTATGATTAGACAATTGATGTTTGGTCTTCATTTCAGGGAATAAGATATTCAAGATACTTATTTGTCATGTGCACAGTTAAACAGGCAGTTACACCGCGCTTTGGGACTTGCTTTAGAAAAACATATATGTTGGTTATACTGCATGTGGGTGTTTTTGTGTTCTACAAACCCCTGGTTAAGCTACAGCACACAAGTCCCTTCGGACAACCAAGCCGCTCTCCAGCTCTCTGCAGTCACATGGCACTGCCCACTAAACCTCATGACGACAAACACGACGCCACTTTAGATGCTTAAAATCACCAGGCCTTGTTGAATTAGATCAAAGTGGAACTTGTAGGTGTCAATCAACCAGACGAGGCCGTCGAGGACGGCAGAAATGGACACACTTTAGGCATGCTCGAGTCATTACCGCGGCACACTTCACTCCGCGGAAGACTTCAAGAGACGTGACGGACAGCTAGCGCAATCACAGGCTGATTATCCACGCTGAGGCGTGACGGGAGGGTGAATGTCGAGAGTGTCGATTGGCCGGCGGAAGCAATTTCGCCATTTCCACTTTGATTTCCCTCAACACAATCACAATCAGTCACGAGGAGGATCGAGAGGCTTATACGGAGAGTTTGGAGAAGTTTTTTATTCTTACTTTAAAGAACAAAATAAAGAAAATTAACTGTGGAAAATGTGATGCAAAACTGTCCTATAATAAAATAATGATAACCCTCCCATACCCAGCCCACCACAGTTCCCCAAAATAAGCTGTTTTGCCCCCCCCCCCCCGTTTTCTCCCTCTTCTGCCTGTGTGGTGCATCGGTACGTACCGTGTAAATTGGACAGGGCGTATTCCAGCCCTTTCATAGCCTTCACCTGGTTGCTCTTGAAACGGGCCAGTCCAAACTCCTGGGAAAACAACAGGAACAGCGGTGAGTCTCTCTCTCTCTCTCTCGCTCTCTCGCCGGGCTCGTTCCACCGCGGAGAATAATAGACTGACATATAATTGGCCTCCGTTCCACCCCCCCCCCACAAATCTCCCGTTTCTTTATTTTGGCATTTGCACGCAAGGCTTCCATGCCGCTCACATGCATGGTATTACTTGACATAAAAAAAATCTAACTGAACATTATCTAACATTATCTAGGTCAGTCGGGGGGGGGGGGTTGGGGGGAATATATATATTTTTAAAGTGTGATGGAGGGACAACGTTCACCTATCACATTATATCACCACTGGATATCACAGTGTGCCAGTGGGAGTTCAGTGCACCTGCAGTGTTTTGAGTTACCCGGTAAGAAGTCAAAGTGTGCTTTGCCAACTACTCCAATACCAGCTCCTGTTAAATCAGACATGACTCATGGCCGTCTCCGCTGAACAGAGATACTTGAAGACGCAGTTTCCCCGACGCACATTAATCTGAGTCTGTTGAGTGGATCCTGCTCAGAATCAGAACAATGTGTTTAGCGACATGCAAATGTGAATGATTACAAATCAAATTCTGCGTTAAGTTTAAATTAATCTCAGGAGACCGGTTTCCATATATTACTTCCATAAACTTTCCATATACTTCAAATGTCTGGAGATACTTCACTTTGAAAATGGTATTGGGGGGGGGGGGGGGGGGGGGGGGGGGTCCTTTTCCTGCAAACTCCCTGCCTCCTCAGGTAGATTCCCAGCTGTGTAGCAAGGTTTGTGTCTGCAGCAAACAATAACACAATAACAACACAAAATGGCTGTATAATTAACGAAATAATTTGTCTGCATAGTTAGATCTCTGATGTCATTGCGATTTGGTGCGTTCCATCTTGCTCGTCGCCCACAATTATTATTTTCATGCCATGAAAACTGAAATGACCCCTCCCCCCCAAACACACACACAACTGAATAGCATTTCCAATGCACCGTGGAGCCACTGAACAAAGCAGCCAAAACATTTGCCCGTTTATTCATACTGATCTCGATCATGTAAAGTAAATATTGTAATAATCAACTGTGCGGTCGGTGTTAATAAGGATTCAAAGCAGTGTCCCCAGATGTTTGAAGTATATGTAAATGATGTCTGACAAACAGATGGGTCTCCATGGTTAAAGTTGTACCTGAATGGGCCGGGAGAAGCCATACACACTTGAGGAGATCCAGGCTTCTCGCCTCAGCCGTGTGGAGGCCGGCAGCTCCTCGGACTCTCTGAACACGCAGCGCTCCTCTACGGACTGTGGGGGGGCGACAGTGAGAGGAGCGTATTGTTATGTAGTAATATGATACCGCACTAATGCCTTAGTTCCTGGTCGCTGCCCAGTTCATCATTATGCTTAGAGGAAAGTGAGCGCAGGTTTTTCCTTGGGTTTTGACATGGTAAATCCAGCCTATCCATCCAATATTCACATATTTTTCAGTCCACTCTAACATCAACAAGTCCCCGACAAAGCCTGGCGCAAGAAAGCAAAGACTATTGATGATACCATTGAGACATTAATCCATTAACGCACAAAACCACCCAGACCCATAGCGTTATATTTCTGACGTGGCTACCCAATTACTTATATTGTAAATTATGGATTATGATTGGTATATATAGGCTTATTACTGTTGATACAATGTTGTTATCTGCATGTCATTTTAGAGGCTGTGTTGGGTGTTTTTATAGATTAGGTTAGATTGAGAGTAGGTTACGTCTGAGAACTCAAATTGATTCTTAAATTCATGCTGTTTTTTGATGTGAGAAAACTTTCCCTAAACTCTAGCTGCCCAGGCAAAATAATTATATTCAGTCATATGATTTGATTTTATATTATTAATTATTATACGACAAATCTGTAAAATTGCTCTTTCCACATTGCATTCAGTAACTTGAATAATGTTATATTCACACAGTGGCCATTTTGCTGTTGTCATGCTCAGGTTGGGATTCCTTTCCACCCTGTCCGCACTCCGCACCCAAGGTGGGAAAAGCCCAGTTTTCCGCCGTTGACTAAAAACACACTTTTTCAATGAATATCTGAAAAAAAAAAAACGTTTACCGTCTTTTACTATTATGTACTATACTACTATGTCTATACTACTATGCACTCTGAGTGTAACAAATTCGGCACTAGTAGACAAACAATCCCATTTACCCTCAGGCTCAGCCGCCAGAGGTATACTCTTCTTTGGATAAAAGCATCAGCTAAATGACTAAATGTAAATGATTAAATGTAAATGACTAAATGTAAATGACTAAATGTAAATAACTAAATGTAAATAACTAAATGTAAATGACTAAATGTAAATGACTAAATGTAATTGTAAACGTAAATATAATGTAAATGGTTACATGTAATATAAATGTAAATGTTGTGGTGATCACTGAGATTTCTGTTCATTGAAGGTTTTTGAACAGCCCCTAACTTTTAATTTACTTAACACAGCTTCTCGTTATTAACACGGTCTGGAGATGATCCTCCGATTACGCGACGCCAGGCCAACCGTGTCCCTCCGTCGATACGTGAGTCACTCCCTTAATTAGGCTGCGTCAAGCAAAATGGCAACAGACAGGGCACGGTAATGAGGCGAAACCATGCTGCGCTTAACTAGATCAGATGGTGGTGATAATCTGGTCCGCGGCGCTGCGCGGGTGTTCCTTCTTCACACACGCACATCAGTCGTCGACATGACAGCGCTATAAAAAGAGGGTTTAGAAGAGGAGCATACCGGGCGTAGGCGTCTCGACAGCAGTGGGTTTCACAGGCTTTAGAATCCCACGGCAAAAACAAGTTATTTGCGATGCCGCTACCGGTGAAACACATGTAACCGTGTTCAGCAACACAGGCTCGCTGTCAGGGTGGTGAGCGCAGCATCAAAATAAGGATATTGTGAAAAATAATAACAAAACATTTTACAGTATGGAATAATATTGATAGGATTTAAATGTAGACAAGCACCCTTATAGTTTTAATGACCTTGTCTGACCTTTGACCTTAACTCCACAGGCCATTCAACCTTTCTCGCCTCAAACAATGATGCTAAGGAAATATAAGATGAACCGTAACGTATTCATGATATATCTATGTCTGTGTATTTCAGCTGTGATTGCCCTGGTGCCCTTGAATCATCACTGACCAAAAGCTATCTCTTTACCCTACATACCAAATTATATGCAATGGAAAACCTTATGGTTCCAGTGTGGAGGGATGTTTCCTGAGACACTGGATTCTTTGTGGACTCTCCTCAGATACTGTTGCTGAAGAGGAGAAGTAAACAAGACAATCTGGGATCTTGTGGCAGTAAACTAAGTCAACGACTGGTAAACCATGAGATGGACATTGGACAAATCTAAATTAAAATAATTATATACACACATGACCATTCTCTTCTCAGCCTATCGCTCTTATGAAATAAGAACAGCTTGAAAGACACCTTTTGAAATTGACAGCAAAAGGTTCTCCAGAAAGGCAAGAGAGCTCTTAAAAGGTAGAAATGTTAGCAATATCACCATGTCAATTTAGTCAATTAATTTGAAAACAATAACTAGGGCCCTATGAAATCCGTTTTTATCTTTTCCTGTTTTCGGATTTGAATTTTCCTGTTTTTTCGGACTTCTCTGTTCTTAATTTTCCTGTTTTTGGATTTCTCTGTTTTTTATATTTGTTCCCTTTGGATTTAGGTTTAACAAAAAAAAACAATACAAAATTGAATGGATTTAAAAATAATAATAATTCAGTTCAGTTCAATGCAGTTCAACTGCCAGTGCAGTGCAATAACTAAATAATAATTAAATAGTTAAATAATACAAAATAATAATTTGTTTAAAATAAAATCAGAAAAAAACTCAAATGTAATTTCTTTCAAAGAGATGTCATTTACAGGTTCATGCTTCTCCCCATCTCTGGCTGACATCACCATTGTGATACATGATGGTTAGGCGCTTTGTGTTTTCCTCAGTGAGGGATTCTTTTGTCGGTCAGCAGCGTTTTGTACTTGCTGAAGCTTCTCTCTGTATAATATTTTTTTAAGTTTAAATATCAACATTATCTGGCCATCCTCAGTAAATACTATCAAACTCCTCTGACCTCATCTGGTCTTTCCAAAGACAAGAGATGGGATGGGGGCACACGCTCGCGTGCGCACACACACACACACACACATGCACACACACACACACACACACACACACACACACACACACACACACACACACACACACACACACACACACACACACACACACACTGTATTCTGCGGCCCACGTAGACCGTGCAGCGCCACCGCTATAGAGTCGTAGTGAAGATTGATTTATATGAAAACCGATTTATGTATAATTTAAGCAAATTCCACGCCATTCCGCGATAATTCTGAATTCCGTGTTAATATCTCAATTCCGTGAAATCCTCCATGAATAACCTTTTGACCCCAACCATCTCCTATAACTTCAAAAGCCAGCGCTGATGTGGGAAGTGTGTTCCTTCCTGATCACTCTGACATGCAACCCAGGAGAGAGACGAGTGACCAAACATCCCCAGATTTCACTCATTAATACATCAAGTGTCCGAGTGGACTTTTGAATAAAAACAAGTTGTATGCATGTTGCAGTCTTTCCAAGTTTGAGGTACTGTCTACAGGCTGAGCTGACGCCATTCACTTCATTGTGTGTTGTATTAAGACTGTGAGCATCTGACCATGACACTGTTCATATTATTTGCACAATTGCACTTTTTTTTTCTAATTTAGTATATATAATCTAATACAATCCTGCACAATTGTACAGCCCTGTCCTATATTCTATTCTAATTCCAATTTTGTTTAAATATTCCATTTAATTTTATTCTACTTTAACTCTTTCAGTGCCACGCCTGGTTTTCCGTTTTACCGCTTGAATGCCACCATCGGGGCCAATGTTAACGTTAATATCGCCTAATCTATGTTTTAAATTATGGCTATGTGTCTAATCTGCCCATCGCATTATCAAAGACTATTTTCCAGTCAGTGCTGTGAAGGCAGATTGTTTTTTTATCGCGTCGTTTCCGTTTCAGAGCAGTTAGAAAAGCCCCCGTTTTGATATAAAAAACAGCTCATTCTGGAGCATTCTATGAAAATCGTCTTTTAGTGGAATATTCCACAACGTTGATATTCGTCGGCCTTTTTATGAATCGTTTTCAAATAAACGCTAGATGATCAATATTATACGTGCACGCAAGCACATTACGGCCGCGCACTGATAATCGCTCCGTTGATTTCCTCACAGACTTTTACAGTGAAACCGAAAGAAGACATTTCACAAAACAGCTTATAACTTCATCAAACTTACTCCGATTATCCTACCACTGATAACAAGAGTCCTTACCTGACATCAGATGGTATCCAACTGGTATATTCCAATTCCTGATCACCATTCGAAAAAATCGATACGTGTATGGATCCAACGCGACACTGTAGATCTCCATGATCCGCGGGGACCTGAGGCTCCAGAATGAACTGTGGTAACCCCGGCTGGATCAGTGAACTGGAAAATGTGGAGTACCGGATTTTTTTCCCCATTCATTTTCATTGAGTCCATTCCAAAATCACTTATGTCATCTGGGAGACGACAGGGGGCGCTTTTTTCCACAGTGATCACCGGCGCAGCTCGGCTATACTCGGGTAGGCTCGGGTGATGCAATCATTTTTCAGATCGCAAAAAAATAATAATAATAATAATTCTGAGAAATCTCGTGAGTGGCACGCAACCACCTATAAAAAAACCCGAGAAATCTTGTGAGTGGCACTGAAAGAGTTAATTGTCTGTTGATGCACCAAACGACCAAGACAGATTCCTTGTATGTACAAGCTTACTTGGCAATAAAGACCTTTCTGATTCCGATTCTGATTCTAATGATAAAAACGGTGTATCCCATTCTGAAGGACCCACCTGACGGACTCAACAAAGCTAACGTTATCATTAAAGGTAGAAACTGTAACAGCTACCTCTAGGCAAGAGAGCCCCGCTTGGTATTGCACTTTTTCTTTTTTTCAGTTATTCTTTTTGTCTGATGTGTGGATTGGATTTCAGCGGGTATAGGGGGAGGGGTTGCTATTGCTGGCCACACCTCAGGCTCTGCCAAGAGAGGTCTGGAGAAATTCACACATTATACCAATTAAAAACTTTTAAAGTCAACAAAGCATGATACCAAATGGGGCTCTTTTGCCTAGAGGTCGCTGTTTGGCGGCATTACAGATTCTTGACTTTTCTCTACATGTATTCACAATATGTATTGCCATTCAATGTTATTGAAGACTTATTGTGACAGATAAGTACTTATCATTACTTCCCCTAACCATTTGGTCATGCATTTCTTCATTACCACAGCCTCTACAGATGCATTTTGCAATGTATTTTTTTTATTTGCTTCAAGTGCAATGATCCTGCTAAATATCAGAAGCCTAATCCAGAAACTAGACTATGCGAATACATTCATTTTACAATCTGACCCTGATACCCTTGTCCTAAGTGAGTCATGGCTTAAGAAAAGCATTGTTGATTCAGATGTAGCTGTAATGGGCTACAATCTGTACAGGGTGGATCGAGCTGGGAGGGGGGTGGAGTGGTCGTATATGTCAAAGCGAGTTTATCGTTCATTCAGTCTCCATGCCAAAAGAAATTAAATTGATTGGTCTTTATTGTAATAGGTGTATATAGACCCCCAGCTGCTGGCACAGAAACTGTAGACACTTTAGCAAACCTCATTTCTCGTTGATTGTGAACTATTAGTGGTGGGAGATTTTTCGGGCTTGCTTTCAAACAACTCAGAAACAGATGTACCACAGCTATGAGAAAGGCTAAATCAGATTACTATTTAGATTTAATTACAAGTTCCTACACAAACCCAGCTCAGTTTTGGAAGGCAGTTCACTTAAAGAAAACAAGACCTCTAAATAATTCACTACCCGCTCATATTAAGTGTTGACGATTTACACTTAGTCCCGTGGATCACATCCCTCAATTCCTGTAATTACAGAGCAATTGACATATTTTTTATCTTTCTATCTCAACAGGAAGATTTCCCAGTGTCTGGAAATTTGCTCATGTGATCCCGTTGCATAAAGGTGGTGTTAGAGATGATTTAAATAAATTACCGTCCTATCTCCAACTTATCCTGCTGGAGTCTTTAGTGAATAATCAACTTAAGTCCTTTCTCTCAAAATCACTCTGTAGTACTAAGCCCACACCAATCTGGGCTCAGAGCCAACCATAGCACAGCCATCTCTAGTTACTAATGACATAATATTGGCTTTAGACAAGAAAAAACACTGTGCTGCGCTCTTTATTGCTTATATGTCAAAAGCTTTTGATACCGTCGATCACCATTTATTAAAAAGATTAGCTATTGGTTTGGATAGAAATACATGTGATTCAGTGATTGGTTCTAATAACTAAAGGTATGCCACAGGTAGAACTGCCGCGGTATTGATGTTTTCCTTACTGCACAAATTTGCGAAATATTTCCTACTGCGGCAGTAACCGCAAAATAAATAATAATAAATAAAGTTTGAATGCATTTTTTTTTATTTTTTTTTAGTAGTCTATTCTTTATAGCATATAAGTGTTATATAATTATACTTGTAGTTGTATTATCTGCGAGACATCGCCACCACGCAACAAGTCAAAATGCTTGCTATCTGCAAACAGTTCCAGCCTCCACTGTCTGTGTCAAATCACATTCAGCATTGCCATCTTCCCAGTGTTGTTATGAAGCATGATAGCTAATTAGCCAATGTTCAGCTGCAAAAACGAATAATGTCAATTATGTTATAAGACATTGATATCAAGAGCTATCTGTAGCTACTGCTAGCCGGCTAGATGACGTTAGACAATGCATCATGTATTAAATAAAGTGAACTATTTAGTTTACTGGGTCATTTCGTTGTGATCTAATAGTGATCTAACGTTAGCTACCTATGCTAACGGAGGTCTCATGCTGGCGCATCCCTATCATTCTTAAACTGAAATGCGCATTTGTTGATATCAGGAGCTATCAGTAGCTAGCCAGTTAGACAACGCCTCATCATGTATTAAACTAAAAATAGTTGACTGTGTAGTTTTGTTTAAACAGTAACGTTAGCTCGGTAGCTCACGAGCGATAGCTAGTTAGCCAACGCTAGCCAGGGCCCTGTTTCTCGTACCTGGTTCAACTAAGTCGATCAAGATGTCATTATCCAGATTCAGTTAACCCGATGTTCGAAGCCGGGATTTTCCTGTTCCTCGAAGGTGGATTCAGTCTCGTTAACTCGATTCAGACTTGAGACTCAGGCTAAGTGCGCGCGGCCGCTTTAGGTGAAAAGCCAGCACGTATCGATGGCAGAGATCCTGATTCTCTAACGGCATTGATTGATTAATTGATTTAAGACTTTATTGACAGATTGCAATACGGCTCAATCGCCTCGCCGACAAGTTAAATGCGTTATCTATAGGCTAATTCTAAGTCCCTCATTACCTCAATCAATCAGATTATATTTCTTTAAACTTGCCTGCTGGATTGAATAATCAAATGAGATCTTGCTAGCGAAAATAATTTGTTAAACTGTTATACAAAATTACGATACGGCTCTCTTACCCATTGATTGATGTATAGTCGATCTTTAACTTATCTCCAATGTGGTCTAACGGGTTGTTCTTTTGACTTTCACGCAGACGACCGGGGTTCGAGACCCTAGTCTTTTCCTTCTTTTTGCAATATAGGAATAATTCAATTTGGTGCACGTTGAGAGCTATATAAAGAATGACATCCTCAATGCATGTAGATTTATAATATTTTAACTTAAAACCAGGCTACTTTGGCGTATAATCATTAATATTATATTCAAAAAAATTATATTGGAAACACAGGGTTTTGAACACCGGTCACTGGGTTGGCAGGCTTGAGCACTACCGCTGCGCCACTGGACCAGATGGGATAAATTCATTGTTTATACATTAATGAACGAGAGACCCGTGTTTAGAATATTCTTTATTTTGAATGAAGTTTTATTTCTTTATCCTCATTCATTAATGTGACGTCAACGGCTCATTCAATTTCTCAAATCCGTCAAACAGCGCATCTCATCAGACATCTTAATCCCAGTTACAATTAAAATAACCACGTCATAATGTGTACATCGCACCGAGCGAGCGCCACGGTATATATAACGTGCATTATTTAGGACAAAGTGAATTTAGTATCAGCATTTTGGGTCTATTTTACATTTCAAAAGCCCCCTCTGGAAGAATGGAGCACAAAAACGTAATTCAGAATGGTATAATGCAGATCGTAGACTGTGGGAATAATTTCAGGAAACGGGCTGTCACTTTTTTGCGGGGGCGTGGCGATGGTTCAGGCTAACTTGAACTTAAACTCTGCTTTCGACCAGGCTCAAACTTTTGGATCTGTTGTCATGGTGATTTGGAAAATCCAGGTACGGGGAACCGGAAAGTCCGGCTAACTCAGTTATCCAGTTAAAGTTATCCGGCTAACTCAGTTATCCAGGTACGAGGAACGGGGCCCAGCACTTGCGAAATGAATACCAAACTGATTATATCAGACGTTGATATCAGGAGCTATCAGTAGCTAGATAACACTAGACAACGTGTCGCCTCATGTATTAAACAAAAGTGAATAGATGACTGGGCCATTTTGTTTAATGCTTGTTAAATGTTGAAAGAGGAGCTCTGAGGACGGTGCCCATGCACTCGAGAGTTTGTTGACGATATGCCACGGGTCTGGGAGGGGCAAGACGGTCAGCAGAGTGTGGCTGTGAGAGAAAAAAAATCCTCCGTCCCCGTTTGTGATGCGGTATTCAGCTTAACGCTGCGGTGGCCGTGATGTAACAGCGATACCGCGGTAATGCGGTAATCGCGGCAGCTCTAGCCACAGGGTTCAATTCTAGGTCCTGTCATCTTTACTATTTATATTAATGATATTGTGTCTTTGCTGAATGGTTGTCAAGCCCATCTGTATGCAGATGATACTGTTGTGTATTGTATTGTATTGCTGACTCTGTAAAATTGGCCACTGAGAATTTACAACTTGCCTTTATTATCCTTCAGAAAGCTCTTATTGAACTTAAATTGGTTCTTAATGATAGTAAAACTAGATTTATGTCATTTTCTAGAGACAGAAATATTGAATATGATGGTGTACACATATCTAGTCTACCATAAGTGGTTCTAGCATTGAGAGTCACTGAATATAAATATCTTGGTGTGTGGCTCGATGAGACATTTACATTTAAATTCCATGTGGACAATCTTGCCTCCAAGTTAAGACAGAAAATTGGCTTCCTATACAGAAACAAAACCAGCCTTCCTTTGATTAGTAGGAAGAGAGTTGTCGAAGCAGTTTTTTTTTATCAGTCTTGGACTATAGTGATGTAATTTATAGGCATGCTGCATCATCAACCCTTAAATCCTTGGACTCTGTCCATCACTCTGCCCTCAGATTCATCACTAATGATAAATACGACACTCATCACTGTGTCCTTTATGAGAAAGTTGGTTGGCCCTTGCAACGAACACTGGTATTTGTTCATTTTTAAGGCCCTTATTGGTAAGCTACCTCCTTACTGTATATCACATCATTATTGGAATGGAATTTTGGAACGTATGGAACCTGTTCTAGTGACTGGCTGGTCCTTTAGGTCCAGTTTGCTCGGGAACATGGTAAATCTGCATTTCGTTATGATGCCCAACAGTTAGGGCTGGGCGATAAAACGATAATTATCGCGATATATTTTAATAATCGATATTGATTGATAAAAAAGAAATATCAATAAAATGTCATTATTATTTTTTTTTTTTTTTTACCTGCAAGAGGGCAGTTTTAAAACCAGAGACAGTGGACAGACTTGTCTTTCTTGCCTGAAACTTAAAGTAATGGCTTTGCTTGTCCAAATGACAATACTGACCAAATTGAGATTTATTTTCCTCTTGTCCATTTATTTTGTTTGCTTTCTAATTTAAAATACAGTTTGAAACCGTCTGTACACAGTAGGCTATGTGTGCTAGCAGAGCTAGTCTCCAGTCGCGAGTCATGGTGCACATGTGCGGTGGTTTGTCCACCAAAAGATAGAAAAAGAAAATAGCAGAGCCAGAACTATTCAACTCCCCTGGAGCCACAGCCAGCAGAGAAGCCTGTTTACTTTCGCTTTCAAACCAGATGCAGCCTGAGAACTGGAGTGTGAGGGGCTGTAACACTAAAGATGGCGGCAATGACAAAGAATTGCTGCAAAATAAACATACATCTGTTGTTTAAAAAAAAAAGGAAAAAAATAAGTACATTTTTTTCTTTTCTTTTTTAAATCGAGTGATATGATAACATTATCATATCGTTATCGTGATATCGTTTTTGGCCATATCGCCCAGCCCTACCAACAGTCCTTAAAGCTTGAGATTCTCCCCTCTGTTGCAGAGTTTAAAACAATGACTTTGATCAATCGTGTTTTAATGATTTTATTAATAATTTCTGTATGTACTCAATGTGACTGTAAATGAGGGACATTTGCGCTAATTACGATTAATCACAGCCCATGGTCCGCGGTCACGACCCAGTACACAGCGTCCTCTGTGAGAACATGAGTGCTGATGGAGACATAAACTCACAGGCAGGTCATTCCGGCAGCCAGTGGACTCTCTTTTCTGTTATATTAAAACAATGCTCTTATTCTGCAGCCTTTAGGCAAAAGAGCCCAGCTTGGTAGTACACTTTGTTTAGGTCTGATGTGTGGGTTGGAATTGAGAGGGGATGGGGGCGAGTTTGCTATTGTTGACCACATGTCAGGCTCTGCCAAGAGAAGTCTGGAGAAATCCACAGTATAATATGTTACTAAATTCCAACCCACATCAGATCATAGCAAAAAATGGAATGAAAGAGCAATACTAAACAGGGTTATTTTGCCTAGAGGTCGTTATTTGGGGGCATTACAGATTGTACCTTTAAAGTGCTTTTGGGGAGTGATAGGTTGGCTTAACTAGAAGAGAATGTCGACCCAACTTGTCACTGAAATGCTCCAAAGGTCGATTCAACTTGATGTGATATTGTGTGATTAATATATTTTTTTTTATCATTTGATAGCTCTAATTAAAAATAATAATAAATGGAGGTTTAGAGCACAAATTGTTCTTGAACTAGGGCTGGGTATCGTTTGAAAACGTTCGACACTAGTGCCAATACCGATACATGGGATTCAATACAGATACCTGGCTGGGATTCAATACAGATACCAAAACATACTTTTTTCCGATACCTTACTTTGCCGAGTTATGTGCGTCATGTGTGCTGAGTGAGCCAATCGTGGCTTTGTTACATTTTGGATGATTTTGGGTTGTGGTTGATCAGAAGAAATGTTATACCTTGGAACAAACATGCTTATTGGTTCACTGACACCGATGAAATTAACTACTTAGGTGTCGAAATGTGTGTATCATTCAATACCAAATTTCGTTACCACAGCATTTTTCAATACCCAATAGTATTGAAGCAATTCGGTCAATACCATAAAAGTTAAAATGTTCAATACCAAGCCCTAATTATAACTAATCAGTATTGCACAGTTTGCACACAGTGACACCAGAGGAGAGCTCACCATGAGCGTTACGTGGTTGAGGTTCCAGGTATAGGTGATCAGGCTCCGGGTGATAGGGTCCACAATAGAGTCCTCCATGATGTAAACAGAACGGGACATGTTGGAGGAGAAGATCCTCTCTGCCCAACGCGGTAACCGATTGGTCTTGGTGAGGAGACGCCTAGAGAGGAGCTGATGGTCCGCGGTCACCACCCGGTACACAACGTCCTCTGTGAGAACATGAGTGCTGATGGGAGACATAAACACACAGGCAGGTCATTCAGGCAGCAAGTCTGCTCTCTTTTCTGTTATATTAAAACAATTGGCCTCAGGTGGGTTGAATGATGAATCCCACTCATTCTTAAACTGAAATGCGTGTTCTCGTTCATCACATTTGCATACAGACACGCCCCGCCAGCTCCTTCTAAGGCGAATGAGGCGTGTGCAAAACATGGGTCTGCATGAGCTTGATCCCCGTATTCAACAGGTAGCACTGGAGCGCTTTGCGACGGATCAAAATTAGATCAGATTCAAATGTATTGTCATCATACAGCACCTATAGCTATATACACACACACACGCGCACTGTATACATGCACAATTTATTGTTTTACTGAACGACTGCACGCTTGTCAAGAGCCAATCGGCAGGTTCGGAAATACCGGACCTGTCATCTATCTCTCTGAAAGGTCCCTGTGGCTAAAACCCAGTGTGCTCAGAACTTGTAGGTGTGGAGGCACAGGATTTGACCGGCGTGTGTTGTGTCTGAGTTGAGTCTCCAGAGTATTGCATACATCTAAAAGAACAGCTCTGGGCAATCTGAAATGGTTAAGGTAAGCAAAGCAGCCACCCATCTGGCTCTGCAAATAGATCTAGACGATCTCTAAATATGCGTTCTATGCATACGGCCTGGGCGGCCAGAGCATCTAACTGTTCTAACAGCAATATATAATCCATTTCAGAAGCAGAACGCACACAATAAGTTATAATAATAATAATAATAATAATAATAATAATAATAATAATAATAATAATAATAATAATAATAATAATAATAATAATAATAATAATTTAAACGTTCTGGGTTTTTTAAGTCGTATTTGGGGGCAATTGACGAATGGGTAAGAGTTTCTTATCTGGGTAAGAGTGCTCTCGACCACTCTTAGAATTTGTTCTTGCCTAAGAGAAAAGCAAACATAATCCTTGCTGAATCCCAGGTAAGAACAAAATAAGAAAAAATGCTAGTTAAGAACAAAATAAGAGGAAATCTGTTCTTATATTGCTTCGTGAATGAGGCCCAATGCTCTTAATATTCTCAGAATCAGAAATGTCTTTATTGCCAAGTAACCTTGCACATACAATGTGTCTTGTTCTTTTGGTGCATCAACATTAACAGACAATTAAAAGTAGAATAAAATTAAATGGAATATATAAACTAAATAAAGATACAATATAATATATAATATATTCTGGCGCCAGTCAGCTCTCTTTTCGGTTATATTCAAAGCAATGCTCTTATTCTGGCAGCCAATCGGTGTTGCGGCAGTCAACATTATTATGAAAGAGCAAAACATCCATTTGGGATATCTGTGAAATATGTAGGACTTTAATTTATATGCAATTTCTGATATCAAAGGGGCTGACTTCAAGGACTATACTGGTCTAAATCAGAATCCGCAGAATGAGCCTTTATTTGTCATTGTATAGCATACAACAAAATTGTACTTGCCACTCTAATGGTGCATAAAATAGAATACGGTAGAATACATACCGTAATACATACATAAAATCACACGACACAGATCAAAACAGAAGTAGTCTATACATATAGTTAAAAAGACTAAAAACTGGGTATAAAAATAATAGAATGTCAATATTGCACATAATTGTAAAGTGCAAGGTAGCCAGGTGTATAGCAGCATAATGGTTCTCGGCGTCTTTACATGTTCATATTGAGTGTGCAAATTGCTTTGGGGAAGAAACTGCCTCGGAGTCTGGAGGTGCGTGTTTTGGCTGAACCTGTAACGGCTGCCAGAGGGCAACAGTTCAAAGAGGTGGTGAGCGGGGTCAATCTTTAGTGATGTTGGTGGCTCTGCTGAGGTAGCGTGTGATGGCAATGTCCTCCAGAGAGGGCAGTGAGCAGCTGGTGATCCTCTCTGTTGTTTTCACCACTTTAAATATGACTTTTAGCGGGTTTACTAATCTGCACTAGTGTTGGCAAAAATATCGAAAAATCGATACATATCGATTCTGAATATTTAAAACGGTTTCAATACTCCGAAATATCGATATTTTATTATTCATAATAAAAATAAAAATAAATAAAAAAAATATTTGTATAAGGAAGTTCAAGTTGCATTGTTTATTTCAATACCTGTAATAGTACAGTAGTCCACACACACACACACACACACACACACACACACACACACACACACACACACACACACACACACACACACACACACACACACACGTGCATTCAGTTAAGTTGGAATATGACTGTAATACAAACAGTTCAGTTTGTCAGGTACATGCAACACATATTACAGTGTTTACACCTGTCTGCTTGAGAAAATACCATGTTCTGCAATAAAAATTATTGAAGTGAGATGAACAGTTATTTTTAAATGTGTGATCTAAAGATAAACAAAAGGTTTTAAAAGTGTTATATTTATCTTCTTATAGTACCAGAGAGAAGCTGAGGAGAATCAACCAGCAACAAAAGCAAGATTTATTAAAAAAAATTTAATAAAATATCTTTCCAGTATCGTGACAACACTAATCTGCACACATATTTTATATACTCCTTGGTTTACATCGGCAAACTCACTTGCGCATCAAAAGCATGACCAACTACCAGCATGTTAGCATGACCACCAGGGTACCAGCATGTTAGCATGACCACCAGGGTACCAGCATGTTAGCATGACCAGGGTACCAGCATGTTAGCATGACCAGGGTACCAGCATGTTAGCATGACCAGGGCACCAACATCTTAGCATGACCACCAGGGTACCAACATGTTAGCATGACCAGGGTACCAACATGTTAGCATGACCAGGGTACCAGCATGTTAGCATGACCAGGGTACCAGCATGTTAGCATGACCAGGGTACCAGCATGTTAGCATGACCACCAGGGTACCAGCATGTTAGCATGACCAGGGTACCAGCATGTTAGCATGACCAGGGTACCAGCATGTTAGCATGACCAGGGCACCAACATGTTAGCATGACCACCAGGGTACCAACATGTTAGCATGACCAGGGTACCAACATGTTAGCATGACCAGGGTACCAGCATGTTAGCATGACCAGGAACCAGCATGTTAGCATGACCAGGGTACCAGCATGTTAGCATGACCAGGGTACCAGCATGTTAGCATGACCAGGGTACCAGCATGTTAGCATGACCAGGGCACCAGCATGTTAGCATAACCAGGGCACCAGCATGTTAGCATGACCAGGGCACCAGCATGTTAGCATGACCAGGGTACCAGCATGTTAGCATGACCAGGGTACCAGCATGTTAGCATGACCAGGGTACCAGCATGTTAGCATGACCAGGGTACCAACATGTTAGCATGACCAGGGTACCAGCATGTTAGCATGGCCACCAGGGTACCAGCATGTTAGCATGACCAGGGCACCAACATGTTAGCATGACCACCAGGGTACCAACATGTTAGCATGACCAGGGTACCAACATGTTAGCATGACCAGGGTACCAGCATGTTAGCATGACCAGGGTACCAGCATGTTAGCATGACCAGGGGATACATGTAAAGTAAGTTTATCACCATACAATACCATCAGAGTCTTAGGTAGAATCTGTCATGCCGCCAAATAACGACCTCTAGGCAAAAGAGCCCTGCGTAGTACCATACAATATCACAATTACTTATTTACACTGCTTATTTTTACATTTCTACTGTACTATAATTGTATTGCCTATATTTATGCCCATAAGTCCTGTCCGCCCCTCCACCATGCTGCTATGATGCCTGAATTTTCCCAAGGGGATCAATAAAGGAATATCAGTTATCTTAAACTGGTATGGTCAAAGTGGAGTTCTCTCTTGAAATCAAGTCACTTTTCTTGGCATCGGACTTCAGTATTGGGACATTTCTCATTATGTACAACACCCAGTTTTAGCCTGGTATGACGATCTGCATATATGTGACAGCAGTACACATCCTAATATGGCCTATATACTGACCACAATGTGATTGAAGACCATTAACATACTATACCTGAATGGGTTGGGGTACCTCTGCCAGAATGCAGAGACGACATGGTCCCACGTACTCCTAATATCAGTGGCATTAGTGAAATACTTGGCCATTCTTCAGTCACCGGTGTGCAGGATGTTCTGAGGCCCTTTCTGTGACTAAAGAAGATGGTGTACAACCGGGTGCTGCTGACTCCATCCAACATTCAGGTGCAGCCCTGCCAATGCAGAAACAGATCATATAATATCAGACACCGGTTCTGTGCAGCCTAATGAAGATGGAAGCAGGTTTAAAATGTGAGCTTAAAAGGTACAAATCTGTAATACAGCCAAACAACGGCCTCTAGGCAAAAGAGCCCAGCTTGGTATTACACTTTGTTTAAGGTCTGATGTGTGGGTTGGAATTGAGAGGGGATGGGGGCGAGTTTGCTATTGTTGACCATGCATGTCAGGCTCTGCCAAGAGAAGTCTGGAAAAATCCACAGTATTATGTTACTAAATTCCAACCCTCAGACCAAAGCAAAAAATATAATCAAAGTGCAATACTAAACGGGTCTCTTTTGCCTAGAGGTCGTTATTCGGTGACATTACAGATTGTACCTTTAAAGTGCTCTTGGGGAGTGATAGGTTGGCTTAACAAGAGAATGTCGACCCAACTTGTATTGTGCACAAGTCACTGAAATGCCCCCAAAGGTCGCTTAAACTTGTGATATTGTGTGATTCATAATTTTATATAGTTTGATAGCCCTAATTAAAAATAATAATAAATATAAAAAATATTTAAATACAGGTTTACACAGCACAAATTGTTATTAGAACTAGGGCTGGGTATCGTTTGAAAACCTTCGATACCGGTGCCAATACTGATAGAATAGAATAGAATAGAATCTTTATTGTCATTGTTGGTACAACGAAATTGAGTTTGGAGCATCACCACTGGCATACAAACATACTGAATATAGCATGTGCAAAATAATAATATGCTAATATAATATCAATGTCCCAATGTCCTCAATAATAATAATAATAATAATAATAATAATAATAATAATAATAATAATAATAATAATAATAATATAACATCAATGTCCCAAGTGCAATAGTGCCAGTGCAATAAATAGTAGATAGTATAGTGACAGTATAATGATGTATAAAAGTCCATGTCCATGAGAATGTTAATTATTTCAGCATAATTCAGTAACTGTTATAATGTTGTTATAATGTTGCTATACATTCATGTTGAATGGTCTGCTGCTAAGATGAGACGCGTGTCAGTCACCTTGACTTACAATCACACAGTTCAGCGCGTGACTGCTAGTCAGGTAACATTACTGTACATACAGTATCCCTGCTTCTAGCTAATATTCATCCGGTGATTGAGGTTGAATGGGTAAGCAACTTAGCTGCAACTATTATTGCCTACCTCAAGTTTTGACACAGGGGGGTAAAGTCAAGTCATCGTTGGCACTTGGCTGGCTTAGAGGCTAGGTAAATTATGTCAGCAGCACTGACGTCAATTCCTCGATAACTAACGGCACTGTACCTCGTTATGCACACCGTTAATATCTCTTAGAAAGTTTTCATTAGCTGCTGCCGATAGTTATAAGTTATAACGATATAAGAGGGAAAACAACTTACCTGGTATTCTACCGAAACATTTAAGGAATGTTCACTGACTGACTGGATTGACTAGTAGCTCGACAGACCGCCCGTCATTATTTCCGTACTGTCCTTGATAGGAGTGCAGCACGTGACGTCACTGACGGCGAGCACGCGACTCGGAACAAGTTCCCACATGAATAATGGACTGGTAAAGATGCGGTAAAGATATGCCTCCTAAAGTGTGAAAACGGAAGTACAGGAAGTACCGGCTACAGGCTTTCCGGTTTCGACAAAACAATTATAGAAACGTGTGAAGTGCACAATATTTCCTCGTTAATGTACAGTAAATGTCAATATTGTCAATATTCCTATGTACAGTTTTGCTTGTACAGTTGTACAGGGAACCCTGATGTAAACAAGACGAAAGTCTTTCTCTGGTCTGCATCCCCTTAACAATTCTATGTATTGAGCCGTACTGTACTGTACCCATCAATCAATCAATCAATCAATCAATCAATCAATCAATCAATCAATCAATCAACCATCATGTTCACATCAAACCACATTTTCCACATTATGGGATCTTTCTTGGTTGGTTTATTTCTCCACCTAGTGGACACACCTTGGCATAACTATGGAATACATAACTTCTCTGGTTTGCATTCCATGTTGTATTATTATGTAAAAAGAACAAAGACGTAATACAACCCAAGAGTCGTTAACAACAATAACAACAACAACAACAACAACAACAACAACAACAACAACGACACACACACACGCACGCACAAACTACAATCATAACTAACAAGGTCCACAATATCATGTTTTTTTCACACCTACACAATCTGTTTCATTTGTTGCTTTGTTCTCTTTTTTTGTTTTGTTTGTTTGTTTGTTTGTTCCATCATGCAAATAAATAAAACCAAATCTATAAAATCGAATACTCAGAAACATTCAGCTCCCTGGAGGCCACCCACAACATTACATTGTGTTGCATGCAAGCTGTCTCTCAGCTAAATGGGAATCGGTATCCAATTATAACTGTTTGCAATTTGCATAGCTGGTAATTGCATGCATATATATATCTATGATTGGATTGCATGTCCCAAGTTCACTTCCCCATTGGATTGTGCATTATGGTCTTATCCCATTCATATTTTATAAAATGTTACATCAAATAAAAATCTCCAATTTGGGGGGGGGGGGGGGAACTGATGAGTAATGTTGGACTTCTCATCCTTAAGATTAAGAATGAGGCCTGACTTTAGGAGATGAAATTAAGGCCATCAACTCATCATCTGTGACACTTAATTAGCTCTAGCCAGTAGATGCTGTATGCCCAGCTCAAAACACACACATATAGCAGAGCAACTCTCTGGTCACAACATATAGCTACCTCCAGTGTGAATCTAAAATCTAAATCACCCCCTTGAGGTCATGTCCAAGGACAAAGTTATAGTCATGTTTTAGTTTTTTTAGGGGGTGTCTTTTATGAGAACACACAGGGTGAGGGTAGTGGGAGCTTGTTGCTGGAGCTGTTGCTTTTTAGAATTATTAATTTGTCTGGGAAAATCTTGGCCAGATAAGTAAATCATTATTGTTCTTGTGTTGAACAATGCACTTAATTCTGAACTGCTGGAGCTATTGGGATAGAGACAATTGTGTAAATATTTTTTTATTTGGTTATTCGAACATGTAAATACAAACAATATAAAATCAAACCAAATCATTAATCTCTATGAAATGGAAAAATAATAATAATAAACAAAAACTAAATGTACATGTTCGAAAAGAAACAAGATAATAATAATAATAATGATAATGTATCTCTTTCTCACTACGCTCCACATGCGTCAAATAGTGGGTGCAGTCCTGCTCCAATGCAGTAGATGCCGCTCTAATATTTTCCTAATGACATTTGTATATGTCCCGTTTCCTTTAAAGTCTTCTTCGTCGTTCTTGTACACACTCAGGTTGTTGTGTGTCCTCCATGGTGTCATTGCGGCTGTTGAGGTTGGATATCAAGGAGGAAATAAAGCATCTCTTTTCACAATGTCTGGTTACACAGCAGACGAGAAGCTCCGCTTCGATCAGATCGTGAAGCTCAGGAGGCAATGGTTGAAGGACCAGGAGCTCAGTCCCAGGGAGCCGGTGCTCCCAGCGAAACCTCTCGGAGCTGTCGCCAAATTCTGGGCTGGCTTTCTAGAACCGAAGACTCTGTGGAGGCTTTACGTGAGTTTTCTAAATAGCTAGCTCGCTCCGACCGTAGCACTAAACATAATAACAATAATAAAGTGTTACTTGATGTCTGTCTGTGCTGCTCCCTGTTATGATGAATTGAAAATAAATGGGGGACCCTGATGTAAACAAGACGAAAGTCTTTCTCTGGTCTGCCACCCCTTAACAATTGTGTGTATTGAGCTGTACTGTATTGTACCCATTCTGCAATCTGTTAAATAAAGTTTTCAATCAATCAATCTGAAGTGGCACTCCCCACAGGTAGAGGTAGTTAGGTTTTTCTATGTAGCCTACAATCTAGGGTGAGCTATTCTGCAGTAACTAAGCAACCTCCACTATTCCCCCCCCCCTTTTTTTTAAAATTATTTGTATGATCATTTCAATGAAATTATACTCATTAGTTATTTTGTAGGCCTTTCTATTACTTGGTTTCAGCAGCTTAGATCACGTATGTTATCATAGTCTTGATTCACTACTCATTATAAGTGATTTGTCTGCCTATTTAACATCATGTATATCTTTACAGACCTACAAAGCATACACAGGTGGAGTGTTCACGTTGACACGGATCCTGCTCCCTGCCTGGGCCATTCACTACTATGTGAAATACCATGTTGCTGTAAGTTCACTTAAAACACCGGACATTATAGGGGATACGATTGCGTTACTAACTAGAGGCAACTTTTTGGGCAACATGCTAGGACAATGTGCTTGCCCACAGGAAACTGAGACAGAGGGAAAACATATTCAGTATAATTTATCTTGGCAACAAGAAGTTGCCATGCAATCAGTGCAAACATGTTGAGATATAGTATAGGCTTCTCCAACGTTGCCCAAAACCACCCTAAAGGATTATGGAATTGACCTATCTCAAGGGAAGCAACAGTTGTGATTATTGGAGGATAAAAAAAAGGGCGGGTTTGAGATAGGCAGATTATATATCCTAATAATAGGGCACATTGTGCAACACTGTGTGGCCAAATGTGCTCGAAGAGATAATGTGAAATTCCCACATTTATTTGATACTATTCAAGTAGTATGGAATATGATACCAGTACAAAATACACAGGATATGATCACTGTTGTGGGTATGCTAATACATACATCCAGATAATATGCATTATTACTACTATATTAGGTAGGTAATAATGAAACATGCAGATAGGCCTATTTCACAGCAGACATGTTGCCATAGATTGGGTACAGAGCAGTATGTTACCATGGCTCTGGGTGGGTAAACACAACAACACACTTACCATAGATATTATGACATACATATTGACATATTATTCCATGTCTGTTTTTACCCATCTATGACGAGTCAAAATATATGTTGTGAAAAAGGCCTATCACAAAAAAGATATACTACATTAGTAGATTTTTCTCTCTCAAATGGGGGACCAAAAGGACTAGAACAATGATGAAGAGAAAAATACATGTTGCACACCATAGAAACATTCCCTCCATCTGTGGAAAAATACGTGTTGCACACCATAGAAACCTTCCCTCCACCTGCCGTGTTGATTTACAGGCCTCTTTACACCAGTTAGACTAAAAGAATACTTCCACACTTTTGGGCTTCTGAACGGCCTCTAAATGACTAACGGATGATATTCTGTTCTCTTTTGTTTTGTTTGTTTTTATATTGTTGTTGTTGTTATTATTATTATTATTATTATTATTATTATTATTATTATTATTATTGTTATTATTATGACAAGTTATTGAATAGCCATGCCAATTTATTTTGAGACTAGGGTTACAATTTTCTCCTATTTTTATATACTTATATTTTCTAAAACGTTATGCAATTCCCTATGGAACATGTTTATGAAATCCTGCTCCATATACTATCATTTTTATTTGACCAATAGTTCAGCAAAGAACCGTTGCCAAAACATTGGACAAATCAAATGTATTGCATATCTATATTATACAGGGGTGACAGTGGCTCAGGAGGTAGAGTGGTTTTAAAGGTTTAATCTGAAGGTTTGATTCCAGATCCTCCTCCCAGCAGCATGTTGAAGTGTCCTTGAGCAAGACACTTAACCCCTAACTGCTCCCAATGAGCAGGTTGTCATTTACATGGTTGCCTCCACTGTCTGTGGGTGAATGTGAAGCATAAGTTGTAAAGCGCTTTGGATAAAACGCTATATGAATGCAGTCTATTTAGTATTTACCATAGTGTTACATTGGTGTCAGTTCAGAATGGCATGGCATGTTCAGGCACAATAATTGTTTCTCTTAATCAATTACATTTTTAATGTTTCATCCATGCTTAGAATGATTCTATCTATAACAAAGTATTTAAATTTTTACAGAAAAGACCATTTGGACTTGTGGAATTGAAACCCAGACTATTTCCGGTAGGTACACCTCCTTCATGGAAAAATGTAGCTTCTTGAGCAATGAAATTAAAGAGTTGGGCAGGACAAGACACAATTCCCCCAACAGCAACCCAAGAGGAATTGCCCAAAAAAAAAAAAAAATTCTGGTCAGGCATGACCAGCAGTGCTAAATCTTCTCTGCAAACATGAAGTAGGCTTTACGTTTCACATATTCAAACTACGTAAAAGGCTACAGTCTAATCGTATCACTCTTGGTTGTCTTTATGTAAAACATGGGCAGCTACCTCTTTGTGAAAGTTACAGTTGGCCATTGAGGCGCGTACACGGGTACTTTTGAAAACTTAGCTTTTTCTATGCATTTTGGCCTTTTGTCCAACTGAAAAGTGACCTTTTTGAAAACCGAATTATAATTTGAATGATTAGTTCTAACAACTACTACAGTAAGAACTGCTTTACAAGCCTATGCCCTAACGGTCTACTGTTTGTAGATTTTGTTTGTGCTTACCAACTGATGTTGACTGTCGAAACTTATGATAAATAAGACTAGATTCCTGGTGATTCCACACATTTTATATATATATTTTTTTAAACTTTGACCAGTCACCTGGTTCTTTTAGTGTTTATCGCTTTTTCTTCGCATTCATACTTGGTCAAGTTCGACCGACAGAGCAGGCTGAAAGGGTTCAGATGGGGGGGAAAGACACTCTGGGAAAGGCACGGCTGCCGTCCGGGATTTGAACGCGCTCAGCCCCAGATCCGCGCGAGCGCGGTTGTCCACGGCGCTGAAATAGCACTCGCGGTACGTGGTGAGCTACTGGAGCTCCCCCACACATTTTATATTTATTGATTATCCACTTGATCTGTTTATTTATACCAGGGTAGACTAATACTCAGTATGAAGTATTGTACATTGTAGACTTAGATTAGCGGTTGACTTTGGATATAATATTTATATACTGGTGAGGCTGTACATTGTATTATTATTGAGTATCAGACCTGCATCTTTATTTTATCTTGTTCTTTACCTTTTATTATTATATCTTTATAGTTATTTCTATTACCCTGCCTGTTCCTCCTTTCTCCCGTGCTATGACTCCTGAATTTCCCCAAGGAGATGAATAAAGATACACCTTATCTACTGTTTTCCTCTCTCACACCACTAAGCTGCTCTCATTAACATCTACTGATTAGCTTAGATAGGCAGAGAAAAACACGGCGGAAACAGAGTACAATTGTCCTTTTTTGTGTTCAGGGCGACACTATTTTGGAGACGGGTGAAGTTATTCAAGATCTCCCTGAGAGTCACGGTCATCACTGAAGACGAAGAAGAAAGATTTCTATAATGTCTTGAATTCCTGTTGTAAAAACGATGTGTATAATTGTCATTAAAGTATTTACAAATAGGCCTATGTCAGCTGTTTCCTTTTTAACATATTTTTGAGAGAAAGCCAAAGATATTGCCAAATAGGCCGGTGACATCCAGACAATGGCCCAAAATTTGTAAAATCGAAGATCCTGACTTTGTCTGAATTGTCAGCCCATTTATTTTAGAAATGTTTGAAAATGAGCAAAATTGGGCTTCTGTAAAATGGCAGGCCCCGGTTAGTAATTGCCTACACCACCGAAAAGTAATGACACCATGATAAGAGAAAAATATTCTACATTATGCTTTGAGAATAAATTCGAACATTTGAGATTCAACCAAAAGTAACAGTTTGAAAAATACAGATTAAAGTAGACATTTTGTGAATGAAGTTGACATTCTGTTGTCATCAGCCCAACTAGGCCATCAAATGGGTAACTGTCCATACAAAACTCAAAAGTACCATAGGAGAAATATGGGAACGCAATGAATCCTTGGTGAATCTTTGGTGATAATAAACCAGCGATGTTTGAAACGGCAACACTTGTTGGTTGGAGTGATCATTAGTAGACATTACAATATCTGGGTGCATCACCTCTGTACTAGTACGCCAGACGTACCGGACAACCTCATCACTGTGGGTCAGCCCTTGCCCCCCTCCCCTCCGCGTGTATATTTTCCCTAACGGAGTTGCACTTCCGCGTTCGGTTTGCGCGATCTGATTGGCCACTGACAGGTTTTTTCAGCGCCAATCATGTTACTCCTAACAAACTGGTTAAGCTTGGCGACTATCGAAGTGAATGAATTAATGAAAACTTTATTTAACAGATTGCAGAATGGGTACAATACAGTACGGCTCAATACACACAATTGTTAAGGATGCAGACCAGAGAAAGACGTTTGTCTTGTTTCACATCAGGGTCCCCCATTTTCAATTAATATCGACATTTATGACATACACAACATACATGACATTTATGGCATAGGGACATACAGGTATTTAGTACTGGTACATTTGTGACATAAACGGTATTCAAATATACAGTACTGTGACAGATATTGCGATTGCGATTAAATTTGCGATTATAATTTAAAAAAAAACAGCCCCACAGAGGTTTATTGTAAAATGTGGCTTGCATCTGGCCTACGCGGTGGGTCTGTTCGGGACACCGAGCCTGAAAATGTTTCTTTTTACCTGGGAATCGATACCGGTACCCAACGGTACCTTTTTTTCTGTACTTCACTCTCCCTCTCTGAAGTCTAAACTTCACAACACACAATCTAAAACCCTCTTCCAAACTTCCTGGTTAAATAAAAAAAATTAATTATATTTTGCGATTTTTTTTTGCGATTTGCTAATTGCATCATTCCAAATCGCGATTTCGGTTTAAAATCGATTAATCGTGCAGCCCTAGTGGGTGGGAGAGAAATATACATACGGCGGGGAGAGAATATATACATGCGGTAGGGAGGAGACTGTCTATTAGGAGGTGGTGGGGGGTTTGGGCATTTACGGTGGCCAGTTTCGAATTGCAGCCTCCCGTAGGTGCTCTTTAAGAGCGGTTTTGAATGTGGGTAGGGATTCACATTACTTTACAGCTTTGGGTAGGGCGTTCCACATTGATGTGGCATAATTGCGAAACGTGTTTAGTCCCTTTGAGCCGAATCTGGGTTTAACATGATTTGTTGAGCTTCCTCTGGTGTAGTGGTTGTGGTATTCACTGACCTTTGGGAAGTATTTTGACATGTACATGGGTACCTTAGTCGTATAGTGTATCTTGTAGACCAGGCCCATTGCAAGTTGCTGTACTCTGTCGTCTACTCTAAGCCATCCTAGGTTGTCAAAGTGGGCAGGGGTGAGGTGGATTCTGGGGGTAAGGTCAAGTAGTAGTCTGACCAGTTTGTGATGTTTGTAATCTTGTTTTTAGCACCTTTTGAGGTGCAAGCATAGTCGTAGTACCCTTGAATGAGTGCTCCTGCCAGAGTCTTCAGGGTATTCTTGTTTACCAGAGAGGAGATCCGGTACAAGAATCTAGTTCGTTGGTTGACTTTTTTTATTACATTGGATGCCATTTTGTCACAGGAAAGATTTGCCTCTAGGATGGAACCCAGGTAGGTAATTTCGTCTTTCCTTGTGACAATATTGTCACCCACTGTAACTGAGAAGCCGTCGGACTTGCTGAGTTTGTTATTTGAACCGAAGAGAATGGACTCTGTTTTGCCCATGTGTAATGATAGTTTGTTATCAGCGAGCCATATGCAGATTTTGCCTAGTTCCGAGCTGAGGTTTTTTTCAACCTGCAACTTGTTCTTGTCAGAGACCAGCAGGGCTGAGTCGTCCGCAAACAGGAACAAGTTGCAGTCACAGGCTGACGACATGTAATTTGCATTAATTAGGAACAGTAGCGGTCCTAGTATGCTTCCTTGTGGAACACCACAGCTCACTGTGAGGGGGGGGGGGGGGGGATAGAGTACCGTTTACCTCTACCATCTGTTCTCTCCCCTCCAGGTAGGATTGCATCCAGCTCACTGATAAACGATCAAAACCAATTGCTTTTAGCTTGTCAATCAGAATGGAGTGCTTGACAGTGTCGAAGGCCTTTTGTAGGTCCAGCATGACCATGCCGCAGTATTTGCCCGAGTCCACCGTTTGATGTGGTCGTTCAAATAGAGGAGTGGAGACAGTGGAGTGGGAAGTCGCTCTCTTTCGAAGTTGGTTATTGTTAGGGACAGGTTAGGGTTAGTTGGTTAGGGTTAGGGTTAGTTGGTTAAGGTTAGGGTAACAGCCTGCTGGCGCGATTGTTAAGAGTAACGCGATTGGCGCTGAAAAAAACGTCAGTGGCCAATCAGATCGCGCAAACCGAACGCGGAAGTGCAACTCCGTTAGGGAAAATATACACGCCTCCCCTCCACCAACCCGCAGGTCCGCGTTCTCGAGATAAAGCTGGGAACGAGGTTCCACGCGCCCCGCGTTGGTAGAGAGCAGAGTGACATCCCGGCTGACCAATGACCCCGATACCAGGGTTGGTCGGTGCAACGGAAGGGAGAAGCATGCAGCTGCAGAGCCGCAGAACCAGCGGCGCTCTCCTCTCAGGGCCGCGCTCTGACGGCCGCGCTGTGAGGGCCGCTCAGCAGCGCCACCCACCCAATGGCTGAATTGGAGTATTGCACTGCGGGCACAGCTGTGAGGATGTACATACTTTATGAGTAAATTAACTATACTTTTGCTCACACAATATCTTGAATGAATGCGTTTATTTATTTCGAACAAATTGAAAATAAATAATAATAAAAAACAAGTAATAAACAGATTAAAAAACAAACAAGCAGGAGTAGGAGGATGAAGTGTAAACGTATGTATTCCTATTTCCTACCCCCTTGATTGATTGATTGGTTGATTGAAAACTTTATTAACAGATTGCAGAATGGGTACAATATACAGTACGGCTCAATACACACAATTGTTAAGGGAATGCAGACCAGAGAAAGACTTTCGTCTTGTTTACATCAGGGTCCCCCATTTTCCATTCATCATAACATATAATGACATACATGACATACAGATTCAGTATACCTTCACACTCTATTATCTTATGCAACTCATATTCACTCCACAAACTGAAATATACATACATTGTTGAATGAACAGCCTGTTTCTTGAAGTTAGACTCTCTAAATTGTAACCCCCCTCTCTATAACAGAATTGTATTGAATTGTTTCGTGCTTTAAACATGATTTGTGCAGTCTTAAATTCAGCCAGGTCCCCGAGTTTCATGGCATGTGATTTAAAAAAAATAGTGTGTTTGTGTGTTCCAGATATCCTACCTTATTGATAATCAAATCAAATAAAAATCAAATGTATTTGTAAGGCCCGACAACACACGTTAATGTCCCCATGGGCCAGGTACCGGTATACTTTTGCTATGCTATACTCTACAGTCTATGTGATGTGGGTATGATGGTAATTAAGGAATGGTGAATATTATGTTTAATGTAAATATGTGTATACTGGATATGAACAGCAGTATTATAGGCCTACAGCACTGCAGTATTGTACAGCAGTATTGTACAGTCAGCAATATTATACATTATTATACATGACTATTCTATGCAAGTGTCTAAGCTATTTTACAATATTATACATGTGCAATTATGCATAAGACTACATAAGACACTATATGTGGGTATGTCAGGTGGTCTTGTGGTCAAAGTTATGTCTGGAATCATAATTTATTTTACATTTTTTGGACTTTATTGTGTTCTTGTTTTGTTCTTGACTTATTTACTTGTCATAATAGAACATTCTAGAACATTTGTGATGTCACAGTATGACGTCATAATAAAACATTCTAGAACATCGTCACAGTATGATGTCATAATAGAACATTCTAGAACATTTGTGATGTCACAGTATGTCATAATAGAACATTCTAGAACATTTGTGATGTCACAGTATGATGTCATAATCAAACATTCTAGAACATGTGTGTATCTATTCAACAATTTTCTCAGAAGATCTCATTGTGCATCTTGAAACAGTACTGAACAGATAGACTAAACAACATAGATTGAAGCCTGCATTTCTCAACCAAGGTGCCTTGCCTTTGATTGATTGATTGAAAAGTTTATTAATAGATTGCAGAATGGGTACAGTACAGTACAGCTCAATACATACAATTGTTAAGAGGATGCAGACCTGAGAAAGACTTTCGTCTTGTTTCCATCAGGGTCCCCCATTTTCAATTCATCATATGACACACATGACATACAGATAGACAGTACTGCTACATCTATACATTTATGACATACCAGCCTACCGGTTTGCTGTGGAAAGAGACAACACAGAGACAATACAGACCCTCTCCCGTTGGCCGGCGGTGCACAGGCATCACCCACACTTTCCCCGCGCGGAATTGTCTAGTTTTTTTTTTTATTATTATTATTTATTTTCAATATATGTTCGAAATAAATAAACGCAAACGCTGAGCGGCCCTCACAGCGCCGCTGTCTCTGCGGCTCTGCAGCTGCATGCTATTGTTCATTCATGGCGGAAGGACAACGTTTGACCCGGAGTCGGACGCGTTTAGTGATAGTAAGTGATTCTATTTTTGGATTCGGTACTTTTTAACTCAATCAGCAATGTTAGTAAATGCATTCCTGTAGGTAGGCTGTGGCTTTTCAGACGGTGGGCTGTTTTGGAGAGATGCCCGGGTAGAATTATACCAACCAGACCAGCGTATATCAGTCGTTATTTGAGTATTGTGTACATATGTATGTTTGAATCATCGGTGATCCGCATCCAGTAGCTACGCGCTAGCTAGCAAACACCGCTGTTAGCTAGAATTTGAATGACGGTACATCAGAAATGGCATCCCCTTCTAAACTGAAACCGAGAAGAGAGAGAGGCCTATGTTAGACATGTTTGAGATACCAGGGGACTAAAGTTATATGAGAGAGGACTTATCCGTTACAAGTCCCCGTATTGCTTGAGGAATTCGGAGAGGTAAGGAACACACTACACAACTTTGTACTTCGAATCCCCACCCTAGTTAATCGTAACGTTAGTTAGCTAACTAATGCTAGCTGCTTAGCTCGTCACAAAATCCTCCATTTGCCAATCTGTCCTGATCATTCCCAATGGTAGTAATGGCAGTGTCGACAATATGAACGTTATGTCATTCGTCGGCTATGCTAAGGGGTGAACTAACGTTACAAAGCTTATAGCTAGCTTATAGCTAACCCATAACCTTAGCGTCAGCTAACGTTATAGCTAAATTCTTACCGTTTGATTGATTGATTGAAAACTTTATTAACAGATTGCAGAATGGGTACAATACAGTACAGCTCAATACACACAATTGTTAAGGGGATGCAGACCAGAGAAAGACTTTCGTCTTGTTTACATCAGGGTCCCCCATTTTCAATTAATCAGGACATATATGACATACATTTTATTTTATTAGGGATCCCCATTAGCTGGTGCGATAGCAACCAGCTAGTCTTCCTGGGGTCCACACACAAAAAACATACAAAAACAATCACTTTTGCAAAAAAAAAAAATTATTAAAGTCAGTACACACAATGCATAATGAACCTACTGTAACAATTAATATAGCTAAAATTACATTTGTGTAAAACAAAAACAAAAAATTACTTTACAGTGTTAAAAACAATTTAAAAACAATTTAAGATTCTTTTTAACAGTGAATCTACTGAAAATGCAGCAGAGGTTCCGAGGCAGGCCATTCCAAAGAGTTAATGCTCTAAAAATCTCCTTAAAGCGTTGGTTTTAGGACCTGGCAATTCAAGCTGCCCACTACTGGAACCTCTAGTGTAATGCTTGTGCACAGCACAGTATTACTAAAAACAATCTGATTATGTATAAAAACAGGAGTTTTACTGCTCATGACCAACTTGAACAGCACAAGTATATTAAAAGACAATCTATTTTCAACGTTAAGCCAAGAGAGGCGGGCATGCATACGGCTCACATTAGACCATTAAGTTCTCTACTCAACTTCATTAAGTACATTGCATGATGGTGCAGCGTAATACAATGTTGAATCATCTGCATAAAGAACTGTTGTAGCACATTTGGTAGCCCAGGATAGGTCATTAGTAAATACAGAGAAGAGCAAAGGTCCTAGGCAACTTCCTTGCGGCACGCCACACTCTAGACCTCTGCTACTGGACAGACTGCCATTTAGATACACCTTCTGTGATCTAGAGGACAAATAACTTGGTATCCACTTTAAAGCAGAAGAGTTAAAACCATAACATTTAAGTTTATCAACCAGTAGAGAATGGTCCAGCACATCAAATGCAGCACTAAAATCTAACAGCACAGCTCCCACCAACATAGAGTTATCTATAGCTTTAAGCCAGTCATCAGTCATCTGTATCAAGGCAGTAGAAGTAGAGTGACCAGCTCTATAGGCATGTTGAGAATCTGTTGCAAGCTTGTTTGAAACAAAATACTCTTGAATTTGTGAATGCACCAGCTTTTCCATGATTTTGCTCAAGACAGGTCATTCAGATAGACAGTACTGCTACATCTATACATTTATGACATACCAGATTTGCAAATACAGTACTGTTTGTGATACAAAAAAGTCCAGAAAAGAGAGTATACATTTGACGTAAAAACTGTACATTGGGGGAGGTTGGTGGGGGGGGGGGGGGGGGGGTGTGTTGGGTAGGAGGCTCCTAGACCTGACTCCTAGAACCCACCTCACCCCTGCCCACTTTGCCAACCTAGGATGGCTTAGAGTAGACGACAGAGTACAGCAACTTGCAATGGGCCTGGTCTACAAGATGCACTACACGACCAAGGTACCCATGTACATGTCAAAATACTTCCCAAAGGTCAGTGAATACCACAACCACTACACCAGAGGAAGCTCAACAAATCATGTTAAACCCAGATTCGGCTCAAACAAGGGACTAAACACGTTTCGCAATTATGCAACATCAATGTGGAACGCCCTACCCAAAGCTGTAAAGGAATGTGAATCACTACCCATTTTCAAAAACACTCAAAGAACACCTACGGGAGACAGCAATTCGAAACTGGCCCCTACAAATGTCCTAACCCAGTTGTACAGTAAAGACCAAGTATGGCTTTGTCAGTATTTCAATGTACAGTGTACAGTGTACCCCACCCACCCCCTACCCAACCCCCCACCTCCAATGTACAGCCCCCCCCCCCCACCCAACCCCACCTACCCAATGTACAGTTTCTACGTCAAATGTATATACACTCTTTTTCTGGACACTTTTTGTATCACAAACAGTACTGTATTTGCAAATCTGGTATGTCATAAATGTATAGATGTAGCAGTACTGTCTGTATGTCATGTGTGTCGTATATGTTATGATGAATTGAAAATGGGGGACCTTGATGTAAACAAGACGAAAGTCTTTCTCTGGTCTGTATTGAGCTGTACTGTACCCATTCTGCAATCTGTTAATAAACTTTTCAATCAATCAATCAATCAATCAATCAGGGGCACTGTAATCGACCCCCCCCACCCCCTCCAAATGTACAGTCCCCTCCCCATCATATGTACTCTTGTCAGGAATCGGATCTATGGGTAACAGTACTGTATATTTGCATATCATATATGTCACAAATGTAACAGTACTATATACCTGTATGTCATGTATGTTGTGTATGTCATAAGTGTCACTATGAATTGAAAATGGGGGACCCTGATGTAAACAAGACAAACGTCTTTCTCTGGTCTGCATCCGCTTAACAATTGTGTCAGTGTGTATTGAGCCGTACTGTAGTGTGTATTGAGCCGTACTGTATTGTACCCATTCTGCAATCTGTTAAATAAAGTTTTCATTCATTCATTCATTCAGACAGCTGTCTATTACAGGGAGCACTGCATCTCATAACAAATGGCAGGTTAAAATATTTCGATATAAACCAGATACCAGGTTTTTGTGTATAGTGCTGCTGATCATATATCTGAGTATTGATACGTGTTGTCTGTTCATAAATTGCATATCAATAATCTGAAAACGTGGTTATTATGTTGCAAGGGCATGTACTATTTCCCCTCTCAAATACAGTTGGTGGAAACAGCCATTGATAGGAAAGGCTATTTTAATTTATCAACTTGGCTCTGGGATAAACTGCAATATAATGGATTTTTTCCTACAGCTTCTATTTTAACTGCTTAAAATGAAAGTAAACAAAGTTTAATCAACTTCCCCCCCCCTCTCTTTAAGACCATGGCAGCATCTAAGATGACGCTGAGGCAGCGGCAGAAGAGTGCCACGAATAAAGCATCCAGAGTGACGTTAATGTCTGCAGAGGCCTCTCCAGACTCCAAGTGCCCCATCTGCTTGGACATATTCAACAACAAATCCTACCTGGATCTCTGCCTGCACAAGTTCTGCTTCCGCTGCATCCACGAGTGGTCCAAGAACAAAGCAGAGTGTCCTCTATGCAAACAGCCATTCAACTCAATCTACCACAGTATAAAATCGGACAAGGACTTCAAGAAGTATGACCTACTGCCGATAGATAATGGCTCCTTTGGAAGTTTTGGAGGAGAGCGATTCCGGTACCGCAGCACACTGACTGGTGTGCGTCGGCAGACTCAGAGGAGGACATCCCCGCCTCCAGACAACGGGGTCTTGTTTGAGGCCGTGGGAGACCGCGCCCCACACCAGGACCGCGGCCTTCGGCGCATGATGACGAGGTTTGCGGCCAGGGTCAAAGCTGCGAGCGAAGGCAGGACGGTGCGCAACCTCAGAGAGGAAGAAATGGTGAAGTTCAGGAGAGAGCTGTACCGGCTCGGGACCAGGGTGCGGAGCGTACGGGACGGGGGGCGCTCCCGAGACACCACGGCCGCATTCTACCTGAGGAACCCAGCCTGCCTGCACAGACTGATACCCTGGCTAAAGCGAGAGCTCACTGTGTTGTACGGAGCTCACGGCTCCCTGGTCAACATAGTGCAACACATCATCATGTCGCGTGTTACTCGCCACGACATGGAGGATGGAGCCATTCAAGAGGAGCTCAGGCCCTTCCTCCAGGGCCGCACGGAGCACTTCCTGCACGAGTTCATCAGCTTCGCAAAGTCCCCCTTCAACATGGAGGGCTACGACAGGCAAGCCGTCTATGACTGCCCCACTCCCTCTTCCATTGAGTACAGCAGCTCTGACTCGTCGGTGATAGCCATCTCGGAAGATGAACAGTACTCTGTGGATTTGGACCCCCCGGGAGACTCCATGTCCAGTGGTGCGCCGAGCCAGTCTGCGTGGGACGACGAAACGCCCGGTCCCTCATATTCCACGACAACCGAGCGGAGCAGGGTCCAGCAGCTGTCCGTCCTAGACTCAGAGTCTGATAGCAGTGTGGAGGAGCAGATCCACGGGTGTGCGGTTTTTTCTCCACGGCACGGGAGCCTTCGCATCAAATCGGACTCCTCTCCGGGAGCGGTTAATAACGACGAGTGTTTGTCCTCTGGTGACGAAGACGACTGTGTCATTGTAGGCTTTGTCAAGCCAGCGGCAGACAGGACTCCGGAGCTGGTTCAGCTCTCCTCTGACTCTGACGAGTCCGTTCACGAAGTGCCTCAACTGCCTCAACACATCCGGTTACCACTGCCTCAACACATCCGGTTCCCCAGTGTCAGTCCCCCGCTTAGCAGGGATCAGGGCTCTGGAGGGTCAGAGAGGGCGGACAAGGAGCAGAATCGATCAGGGTCAAAAGAAAGACTGAGTCCCTCTGTGTCTCGTAGGGACGTGCCACCCGGTAGGTCAGAGAAAAAACCCAGAAGCCGTCATAACGGAGATGGTGGACGGCATCACAGCGGTGATAAATCTAGGGGAAAACGGAGGTCAAGAAGCAGAGACCGCAGGAGAAAATCTATGAACGCAGATAGGAGCCCGGTGATCTCAGCCAAGATTGACAGCACCTTTTCTAGGGGAAGGAGGCATTCCCGCTCCAGTAGCGGAGAGCGTTCCTACTCACGACATGAAACTCTCGACAAAAGGAGGGACAGGGAACTCGGCCGTTCCGGATGCAACCATGAACCTCGATCACACAGCTACTCGTACAGCCACTACAGCTGGGACTACTCTGAGAGCAGATCCTACTATTCCAGTTGTCACAAAAACCCTGACCGGCGCTCTCACTCTCGCTCCAGGAGCCGCAGTCGTGAATCTGGTCGTGGGGACGGGACGCGTTCCAGGTCGAGGAGTTACTCCAGCAGTGGCTCACCTTCAACCAGGAAGAAGTCTCGCCATGACAAGCCCGGGGGCAAGAGGAAGTACAAGACGAGGCACTTAGAAGAGCCTTCCGCAACCGCGTCTTCCAAGTCGCTCCCCGAACACGAGTCCCCCGCCTTGTGTGCGAAAGACAAGAAGAAGAAGAGCAAAGAGAAGCGTCACAAGAAGTCCAAGGAGAAAAGGAGCAGGAGCCTCAGCGACGTGGAAATCGTCTACGAGGGAAGCTCTCCGGAGCAAACCAAAAAGCACCATAAGAAGAAGAAGAAACACAAGAAGAAGAGCAAAAGGCACAAGAGTAAGGAGCGCACGGAGAAGCACTCATCTGCCGTCATCACCATCGACAGTGACAACTCTGCCAACGACGCCGTCCACCAGGCCAGCGGCGCAAATGAGGACGACCCTGTCACCAGTGTCATAGGTGACCCAGCAGACTCCAGGCCTCCAGAGGCTAGGGTGCAGGGATGGGAACATCAGATTCTTGAGTGTTTGGAAACTTTGGACAACGGCCTGTTACAGACATGGTGATATGTTTATGTTATACATCGATAACTAACTTTTGCTTCTCTGTACCACCTATGTTTCACCAATAAAAGACGGGCTCATCTCAAACCACTGATACCTCAGGCGATATTGTAGAACAGTGTGACGTCCCACATAGTGAGGATGAAAAGTCCTCGAAGGACGAGTTGAACGATCATATGCCTTCGACTGCCAACACTACAATTTCCTCAGAACTTGATTTGCAAACTGAATCTGTTAATGGCCACAGTGGTATTTTATAATTTCCTTAAAGTACTAGCTAAGCTGAGCACACTTCAGTTGAAATCTTTAAAATCAGTCAACATATGAGGCTACAGCATTAACATCCTGTTTTGTATGTTTTTGTATGGGTTGTCTGTGTTTCATACATTAATCATGACTATATTTAGTATGTTAAGGAAAAGACCCACAGAATTAAGAGATAGAAACACAAAATGTGCTGCGAGAACTGTGAAGACATACGGCTAAACGGGACAAAATAAAACTTTTTGATTTCACATAATTACAACCTTAATTGGTAGACAAACAAAGTTTATACGTTTACTGTATCTCAAAAACTACAACGGGCGTCGGGTTATATCAAGTGCTTGTTAGCAACCGGTTGAATTTTAATGTGTGCTTTGCTCCAATATACATCTTGATATTTAGCATGTGAAAAATTATTCTTAAACATATTTTTGTGGGGTTTTATTTTTACATAAATTTTTTTTCAACCAAGTGAAAAGTAAGGCATGATAACTATGTGAAATATTATTTTTGTCTTTTGTAGGCCACAAGTTCTGACATTCTCACAGCATGATGTGTTTCTCCAAAAACAGAGGCTTTTCCTTAACTCATTGGGCGTCAAAGCGTAATATCTCACGTTTCGCCGCCAACGCTTGAGCGCCAAAAACTTTATATCTCGTTTTTAAATCCTTTGATCCTTTTCCTTTGATCCCTGTTCTAAACACTCAGCCGGAACTCCCTAGGTCTCCCTGGCTCATCTGCCTACGTTGGAATTGCAATGACGATCGAATCTCACCAGGTGGCACTATCGCCTACCTTTTTAACTGGGGATATCACTATCACTGTTTCCGCCTAGGAGTGGATCACAATTAGCAATTGGTGGAAGATTTGGTGCCTCAGAGCTATCCTTTCCCGTATGGTAGCCATGCCCAATATACACTAGTAATTGCGATCGACTGGAATTTATTAATTTTGGAGTACTTTCTGACTGAGGCAAGGTCTATCTTAGGTAACCTGCTGGTATTTTTTTTAACGTAAAACATGCTTCTGTACCGATCAGTGTTGTGTTTTACCGGACGTAAAACATGCTCGACAAACACGATCGCAGTTTCTAGTTAAATGACCCCCCCCCCCCCCCACTTGAACAATATGAACAATGCCTGTCAAAAGAGCCATACTATTGTCTCCATAGCTATAATACAGAACACACGATGGGTCTGCAAACATCGCTAAAATGGTCAATAACGCTGGCGCCATTGAGTACAGATGGAGAAAGAGTGTGGCGCCCAATGAGTTAACATAAAATCATTAGTGGGTTAAATCAAATTAATTCTTTGAAGTAAGGATGCACCGATCCGATACCGGCACAGCAGCTCATGATTCAAAGGAGGAAAATTGTGCCCAGCTTCCCTGAATGGATTCAGCTTGAATGGCCCTTCTAAGGTTTCTCTCCTCCACACTGCCTGTGGAGCATTCTTCCCTATTGTTAGGTTTTAGTGAGTTTTTCCTTACCTTCGCGTGGGGTATGTCTGGGAGTGCTTGCATTCTTTCATTTATTTGCATTTATTTTAAATTGGTTGGACCTTATGGTGTTCTTGTTATGTTTTCTTGACTTGTTTAAAGAAGACATGTACGGCCCATGGGGACATTAACGTGTGTTGTCGGGCCTTATAAATAAATTTGATTTATGAGATATTGGCAGAAAGTTTAAGATTGTGAGGATTTTTATAGCATTGGCCTGTATAGCAATAACTACAGTATGATCAGAATCTGTTGAAGGTTTAGTCCTCTCCTCCCTCCCCCTTGTCTCTTTTGAGTTGTTAGAGTCTCAGCCCCATACTCAACTTTATTCACAGGAAGGGCACTTTGAAAAATGTATTGTATGTCGGGTACCAGAACATAGTGACGAGGGAAGGGAAGGGTATGCCTGCTTGTTTCTGTACTTCATATTTCTTTAAACCCAAAGTGTAACTTTATGGTTATTCTGTGGTTCAGTATATAAACAAGGGTATTTAAATTGCAAGAAGTGAAAATCGCATCTTTGTACAAAACTGCATGGTTTTCGACCCTTAATTGCATGGAACTAGCTATACATTGTTTATGGTTGTAGCTGAAAACGCCTTATGGTTCCAACTTAAATTCAAGTATTTTAAGGTTAATTGGGCTTACCGATTATTTTCATTGTCAAAATGTTGTGACCTTGGAGCGTGTTTTTATCCATTTCCCAGTAATCTTGATTGCTCAAGGTCTCTAGTTTTTTATACCTATTCCTTCGCTCTACCCTCAAAACTGAGCTTGTGATAGTCCAAAATATGGCGATACGTTTGTCTTCAGGGGGTTCAAATCAAATATATAGTTTTGGAAATTGATAAATGATATGATAAATGATAAAAGCATGAAAAAGTTGCCGCAAATTGAGTATTGCTGGTCTATCAACACTAAGGGCTAGATCCACAAAGAATGGATTGCACGGATTGCCCAATTTTCATTCAATCAATCACCGCGCTGATTGATTGAATGAAAATTGTATTAACAGATTGCAGAATGGGTACAATACAGTACGGCTCAATACACAATTGTTAAGGGGATGCAGACCAGAGAAAGACTTTCGTCTTGTTTACATTATGCTCCCCCATTTTCAATTCATAATGAATTGTAAGTAAGGGTGCAACTTGCACTGTGCAATCCATTCTTTGTGGATCATCATCTAGGTCTAAGTAATTGGGGTGGGACTAATCTCTTGAACTGGCCAGCATTAAAGGCACCACAGATCCCATAAACCTGGTTACACAATAAGTATAGGCTGTTATGTTTATGTATATATTGGAAATTAGTGAAAATATCTTGGTTGGGTTGTGTTTTTTTGCTTTCAGATCTTAATGATGCATGTAGTATGCAGCTGTTTGATTATTTTTCTTTAAAAATAATAGACATACAAATCTTCTGCATTAAAAAAAAAACAATATCGGATTGGTATCGGTATCTGCAGAAAGCCGAAGCCCAGGTATCTGTATCGTGCCGAAAAGTTGGATCGGTGCATCCCTACTTTGAACCTCACTAGTTTTTACCTTGGTTTCATGTAACCCTCATGTGCTGTTGTTTTATTTGAGAAGTGCCGCTCTGTCATGCAATTCTAGGAAGGATCATTTTTTTATTTGGAAATGTAATTTCTTATAAGGGTTTGTTATTTTGTTTCTAGGTTGCACTCAGGGATAACATGGAGAACTATGATTTTTATTTTTGTCATAGATCAATTGTATTCTTGAGACCAAACAATTCCTACATGCTGCTCATTTAATTTGTTGATAAATAATTGTGGGTATCTACCGCTGGTATTTGAAATGAGGAAACTACTTTTGTAATGAGTTATAAAAAAGTTATAAATGCTTAATATTTTGTTCTGTTTTTTTACAATGTTACTTATTCCATAAATGTAGGTAGGATTGGGCAAATAAGATAAGATATTCCTTTATTGATCCCCTTGGGGATCATAACAGCATGCGAAGGGGAGGTACAGGTATGGGCATGGTAATAGTAGAAGACGTAAATATAAGCAATACAATTATAGTAAAGATAAAAATAAGCAGTGTAAACACTAAACAATATCATTAAATTGAATATAGGCATATGAGCAAGTAAACTAATGAAAGGTGCAGATGAGGGTATGTATGCCCTATTATGTATATTATACGTTAGAGTAAATATGGTCAATAACACTTGGAATCTGAATATAATACTATTGAGTAAGTAAAATATATACAGTAATATACACCGGTGCAGTATACATAAGGTACCCTAACTGGTATGATACAGTATATGTTGTAGTCTGCAGTTTAGGTTTACTGCAAGTATACTTGTCTTGCAGGATGCAGACTTATTTGATAGCACTAGCAGGTTGCCTCAATATGGACTGCCACGTTACTGTGAGTTCAGTTAGACACGCTTCTTCATCTCACAATCTATTATTTTGTGGGTCATGCAGTTTTCAGAGATTCTTAAACATATGTCCTTTGACAAGTGTTCATGGAACAACCAACTGATACAACTTGGCTTGGTGTGCAAGCGTTATCAACGCATTCATAGCCTTTCTACTGCCTCATGAGGTACATGGGTCACACACTGACGCAACAATGCTAAAGCTTAGGCACGTCGGTTATAGATGATTGAAAACTTGGAACTGTTACTGGATAGGAATTAATATTAACTATAGTAAAGATGCAAGTAGTTATAGTTGGATAGAAACATTTAACGGTGCTGTAAGTGGTGTTTTTCTGTTTGTTAAAACAGTGGTCTACATGTTAAATTAATAGCCCTACACTATAATATCTAGGGTTCTCTCTCCTGATTGGATAAAGTGGGAAAGGATACCAGAAAATGAATTTTCTGTTTACTGCAGAGTGGGGGAACTGGGAGACCCATGTTACTGACCAACCAGACACTCTACCGGTGATGGCTGTTGGAATGAGTAATTTAACACTTGTTTTAACAAAGAAAATACCACTTTTAAATAGTTTATTTTGAAATAAGTGTTTGGAGGTTGACCATGGATTATAAAGAACATAATGAACGATTAGTGTGAATGATGAATGAATTACATCAGGGTCCCACATTTTCAATTCATAGTTTATGACATACACAACATACATGCCATTTATGGCATAGGGACATACAGGTATTTAGTACTGTTACATTTGTGACATATACGATATGCAAATATACAGTACTGTTGTGTGCCATCTTTATTGATTGATAGAAAACTGTATTAACAGATTGCAGAATGGGTACAGTACAGCTCAATACATACAATTGTTAAGGGGATGCAGACCAGAGAAAGACTTTCGTCTTGTTTACATCAGGGTCCCCCATTTTCAATTCATCGTAACATATATGACATATATGACATACAGATAGACAGTACTGCTACATCTATACATTTATGACATACCAGATTTGCAAATACAGTACTGTTTGTGATACAAAAAGAGTATATACATTTGACGTAGAAACTGTACATTGGATTGGGTAGGTGGGGGGGGAGACTACACTGGAGGTGGGTGGGGGGGGGGGGGTTGGGTAGGAGTGGGGGGGAGGGGTGGGTGGGGGACACTGTACAAACAAAACTGTACATTGGAATATTGACAAGACCATACTTGGTAATTTACTGTACATTGGAGGGGGTTGTGTTAGGACATTTACAGGGGCCAGTTTCGAATTGCAGTCTCCCGTAGGTGTTTTTTGAGAGTGTTTTTGAAAGTGGGTAGTGATTCACATTCCTTTACAGCTTTGGGTAGGGCGTTCCACATTGATGTGGCATAATTGCGAAACGTGTTTAGTCCCTTGTTTGAGCCGAATCTGGGTTTAACATGATTTGTGGAGCTCCCTCTGGTGTTGTGATCGTGGTATTCACTGACCTTTGGGAAGTATTTTGACATGTACATGGGTACCTTGGTTGTGTAGTGTATCTTGTAGACCAGGCCCATTGCAAGTTGCTGTACTCTGTCGTCTACTCTAAGCCATCCTAGGTTGTCAAAGTGGGCAGGGGTGAGGTGGGTTCTAGGAGTAAGGTCAAGCAGTAGTCTGACCAGTTTGTTTTGAGATGTTTGTAATTTTGTTTTTAGCGCCTTTGAGGTGCTTTGGTACCATGAGGTGCAAGCATAGTCATAGTACCCTTGAATGAGTGCTCCTGCCATTGTCTTCAGGGTATTCTTGTTTACCAGTGAGGAGATCCGGTACAAGAATCGAGTTTGTTGGTTGACTTTTTTTATTACATTGAATGCCATTTTGTCACAGGAAAGATTTGCCTCCTTTATGATTACTTGGGGTTGTCTGCAGTAAATAGACCATCTTATTGTGTACCCATTCTTTACCTAGAGCTTCTATCGAACATTCTGATTATTATAAAATGTTTCGATATGTTCCACAGTTATGCTTTGCTTGTTTATACAGTGTGCCCCCCCCCCCCCCCCCCCCAACCACCTCCAATGTAAATTACCCAGTATGGTTGTCAATATCCCAGTGTACCCAACCCCCCCCACCCAACCTCCTCCAATGTACAGTTTCTACGTCAAATGTATATACTCCCTTTTCTTGACTCCTTCTGTATCACAAACAGTACTGTATTTGCAAATCTGGTATGTCATAAATGTATAGATGTAGCAGTACTGACTATCTGTATGTCATGTATGTCATATATGTCCTGATGAATTGAAAATGGGGGACCCTGGTGTAAACAAGACGAAAGTCTTTCTCTGGTCTGCATCCCCTTAACAATTGTGTGTATTGAGCTGTACTGTATTGTACCCATTCTGCAATCTGTTAATAAAGTTTTCAATCAATCAATCAATCAAGCGATAACTACCGCGCCTTTATTTTGAAGGCTAACTCGTTAAACCGGAAGTGTAACCGGCACACTTTGTGATTGGTTCTCTGTGGAGCCGACGCATCCGTCTGGAGAGAATAGCCCCACAGGATAGAATCACCATGGCGTCCAACATGCACATCAAGGTACCGCAATAACACCATTTACCAAGCGTTAACGTGGGAATGCGTTTTATGTCTGAATAACCTTGTGAAATGTTATGAGAAAATATAGTCCATAAATGCTATACAGCGTATTATGTTGTATGCATGCGTGCACTTGTATTAATGTTAGCCCCTAGCATACAGCTAGGCAGTAAGGCAATAGCCTAGTATTCAGCTTGCAAAGTACAGGATTATTCCTATAACGTTTGTTACTTACATATTTACATCATACTACAAACATACTGCATCCAGAGAACACTAACTAACACACGTAGCAATTCAATAATGTGTTTTAGAGCTCTGATCTTCACACACCACGTGTGCACAGCTAACATTGACCATTCATGTCAGAGTATTTGACAGCTGAGCTGCAGAACAATTTTGATACTATTTTTGTAATTAGATGGGCTCAAGACACTTTTACTATCTAACGTTGGGCTTGATTCAAGTAACGTTAGGCTAATACAACTAGTCGGGTTATTTTCACCATAGATTCACAAGCTGTGCCTTGAAAGACCCAGCTTTGCCTTAGTACCCAGGCTAAAAGAAAAGGCTATTTTTGACCTTATTTATCAGGCAGTGCTCTCTAACCAACTCTCACACTCGACTCTTTCTTTCTAGATTGGAATAATTGGAGGTTCAGGCCTTGATGATCCAGATATTTTGGAAGGAAGGACGGAGCGTTATGTTGACACACCTTATGGAAAGGTTAGTTTTATTTTGTGATGTGATGAACAATGTCAATTTGAAAGGTGCTGTAAGTGGTATTTATTTTGTTTCAGCCATCACTGATATAGATTGTCTAGTCAGTAACATGGGTGTCCCTGTCCCTCTGCTCTGCAGTAAACTAAATTAGTTTATTTTTGGCTGGTTTCCCGTTCCCACCTCATCCAAATCAGGAGAAAGAACTCCACACTGCAAAAATATTAAATAAAAACTAGTTTTAAGCAAATGTGTCATTGAAACGAGTAAAATAATCTACCAGTGCAGTAAGCAAATTTGGCTTAAAAATATAAGTTCTCAGATGACTCCTCCATTGTAACATCACAGACGACAATAAGAGCCTTGGTGGAGAGCTTTGTTGGGTGGAGCAACAGCAACCATCTCTAACTCGACATCAGCTAGACCAAGGAGCTGGTGGTGTACTGCCGGAGAGGCAAGATGAGCCCCCCGACTCCCATCATCATCCAAGGGGATGAGGTGGAGATGGTGGAGATATACAAATTCCTTGGAGAACACGGAAGCCTTCTACAGGAAGGGACAGAGCAGACTGTTCTTCCTGAGGAGACTCGGGTCCTTCAATGTGTGCAATAGACAGCTGCAGTCGGTAGTAGTCAGCATCCTCTTCTTTACTGTGGTATACTGGGGGAGCTACATCAATTCAAGGGACACCAACTAACTGAACAAGCTGGTGAGGAAGGCTAGCTCTGTGGTGGGAGTCGAGCTGGTCAAACTAGAGGTGGCGGCTGAGAGGATGAGAAGGAAGCTGGCCGCTATCCTGGAGAACCCCTCCCCCTCTGAGGAGCTAGCCAAGATGAGGAGCATGTTCAGCCACAGACTCGTACCCCCCAAAACACCACAAACCCCTTCGGCCAGTCCTTCGTACCAGTGGCCATCAGGCTCCACAACAGTGGCAGGGACCTAACGGCAGCAGAACCCGAGAACTACTAGGAATGTCTGACCACTAAGTGTGTCTGATTCTTACCACCTGACCTGCACGGTCTATAACATATAACGTATATCATGCGAGTTACTGTCCCCGAAGCCTGTTTTTGGGATTCGAACTTCGTCAGGGTTTTACGAACGAACGTTCGAACCTTCGTTTTTAATTTAAAAAATATATATACCGGTATACCGGTATATATATATTTTTTTACATATCCTCAAACTAAATCCTCAATTTGAATGAAGTGATTAAATGAGTCTTTTTTATTAAATCAACTTTCTTTAATGAATATAACGTTTTTAATACTATATTAGTGTAGCCTAATCTTTATCTGCAACTGTGAAGAAAAACCACATTGGTTCAAACAGAATGAATAGACACATAAAAGAAACATAATAATTTTTTTTTATTAAAAATTCGATTTTGATTTAGAATTTGAATGTTAACATAACGTTCGAACATTCGGGCTCAGCCTTACCGGAGTTAGGCTACCTTATGTATACTGCACCTGTGTATACTGTTTACTTTACTTACTCATATTAATCGTATTTATTGTGACATAATATAACTGATGGGGCATACAGACCCTCATATGCACCTTTTGATTACACTGTTTACTTACTCATATTCTTATATTCAGAGTTAATTATATTGTTTACACTGCTTATTTTATTGCCTATATTTACTATTGCCATGCCCATACCTCTACCGCCCCTCCCTCATGCTGCTATGATGCCTGAATTTCTCCACAGGGATCAATAAAGGAATATCTTATCTTATCTTTATATCTATTCTAGGGTTCTCTCTCCCGATTGGATAAAGTGGGAAAGGATACCAGAACATTTATTCTCTGTGTACTGCAGAGCGGAGAGACTGGGAGACCCATGTTACTGACCAGACATATATCAGTGATGGCTGTTGGAATGTAGAGTTATGTTCATTGACAGTTATTATGACTTGTTTAAAGAAGAAGTGTACGGCCCATGGGGACATTAACGTGTGTTGTCGGGCCTTACAAATAAATTTGATTTGATTTGATTATGTAACACTTATTTTAACAAAGAAATACCACTTTCTAATGTCCTCCTGGTGACACTAAAGTGTTAAGAGTGATGCATATGATAGGTTGTTATCCAACCAAGAACTGCACCAGTGTGTTTGCCACTAAATCCATTTCAAATAGTGGTGTCCTTTGATTTATTTATGCCGTATTTTGTTCCTTTCCAAACAGCCTTCTGATGCTCTGATAGTGGGGAAGATCAAAAATGTTGAATGTGTGCTCCTTGCCAGGTGAGAAAGCATCCCTTATGCCAATGGTTTTCAACCATAAGTGTGCCATGGAATTTTAGACCAATAAATTTTTCACAAGGCTTCATAACATTTCTAAATGATGTAATTTCCATTCAAGATGCATATTTGTGTCGGCACTCACTTATTCACAACTAGTGGGAAATATATTTATATACCTCCATATATGAATGAACATGCTACTTGTTTAATCCAGATAAGAGATGAATACAAATACTGTTCAATACTTGTTCATCAGAGGCATATTACTTCCACATAGAAGTGCTTTTTGTGCTGTTCTTGGCATTGCTTGCTTCTCTATGTATTACTGTGACCATAAGCTGGTGTGCCTTGAGATTCTGGTTTGTCTTTTGGTGCGCCTTGAGATTCTGGTTTGTCTTTTGGTGCGCCTTGACTTTTGAGATTCTGGTTTGACTTTTGTTGTCCCTTGAGATTCTGGTTTGACTCTTGGTGTGCCTCGGCCTCTGGCCCTAAAAGGTTGGGTACCACTGCTTCATGCTGCTGTTGAAATCTTATGCATCAACACCATCTAGTGGCAGCATCTTGTACCTGTCAAATCTTTAATGTTACAAGACAAAATATTTCTCTTGTTTCCCCCACTGAAACTGGTTCTACTAAATGATATATACAAAAAGAATCTGGAGAATTTAAAAGCTGATTTCATGTCATGAGCTTACCTCTTCGAATCCACCCTTAGGCATGGAAGACAGCATACTATAATGCCAAGCAACGTGAACTACCAGGCCAACATCTGGGCACTGAGAGAGGAGGGCTGCACACACGTACTGGTCACCACAGCCTGCGGCTCTCTCAGGGAGGGCATCAACCCGGGAGACATTGTTATCATCGATCAGTTCATTGACAGGTGAGTGGCATTAAGTCCTGCTCATTATAAGGTAGGGCTGGGCAATATGGAAAAAAATCATATCGCGATAACGATAATGATAATGTTATCATATTTCTCGATATCGATAATTATCGAATTGTTATAAGTATAATTTTTTTTTTTTTTTTTTTTTTTTAAAACAACATATGTACCGGTATGTTTATTTTGCAGCAATTCTTTGTCATTGCCGCCATGTTTAGTGTTACATCCCCTCACATTCCAGTTCTCAGGCTGCAGTTGGTTTAAAAGCGAAAGTAAACCGGCTTCTCTGCTGGCTGTGGCTCCAGGGGAGTTGAACAGTTGTGGCTCTGCTAGTTTATTTTCGATCTTTTGGCGCTTTTTTGGTGGACAAACCACTGCACATGTGCACCGTGACTCGTGACTGGAGTCTAGTTCTGCTAGCACACATAGCCTACTGTGTACAGACGGTTTCAAACTGTATTTTAAATTAGAAAGCAAACCAAATAAATGGAGAAAAAAAAATCTCAATTTGGTCAGTATTGTCATTTGGACAAGCAAAGCCATTACTTTAAGTTGCAGGCAAGAAAGACAAGTCTGTCCACTGTCTCTGGTTTTAAAACTGCCATGTTGCAGGTCACACAAAAAAAAAATATATATATATATATATTAAAAAAAAAACGATTTTAGATTTTTTTTTAAATTTTGATATTCGATATCGATTATTAAAATATATCGCGATATTTATCGTTATATCGCCCAGCCCTATCATAAGGTCCACTGGTGTCCTTCAGCCGAAAGTTCCAGAAGGAAAATATTCTCAAAAGGGATTATTTTGGGAATACGGTAGCTGAATTTTAGGACCACCAGCCTAGTGGACAAGGACGTTTTCATTAATGGCAAAGCTCTATTCTTAATTTGTACAAGTACACGACTGTCATATACGTGTTAAGTGCAAACCCAAATGATGCGCTTGTTCATTAGGTCCTACACCTCAGAGCTAGCCATCTCACCCTCTGCTTTGAGTGGTGAGTGAGAGCTGCACTGTTGGCCTAAAAGGAATGTACACCCCGACATGTTGACATAAGAGAGGCATACTTGGGAGATGAGGTTGTGTACTAGGGGTAGATCATTATTATGTTGGGCAGATTTAGGCTGAAATCTTTCTTTTTATATAAATAAATTGGCATCAGTCTGATTTCGGCCAATATTACCCTGCTGCTATTATGTTTGTTCAGTCTTTCATGGACTCTACCATAAACTTTAATGATGAGGCCAAATTAACCCTTTTTGCTTAATGTACTATAATATTATGTACATATTTACAAAATTAGAGCATTTCATCCATAGCCTGCATGCGTTGTGATTAGCCAATGAAAACTCTATATAATAAGTAGGCTTTCTCATCACATCACTTGTTTTTAACTTGCTACATTTATTTAACCACTAGTGTTTGCATCACAATGCCTGTAGTCATCTTAACAGGACTGATATTGTTAGGTTAAATAATACTTTTGTTTTCATTTAAAGTTTATTGGTGTCAAGTAGCCTATACTTCTTTCCATCCAAAGTTACCGCTAGGTTTTCTTTTTGAACAAATGTTTTTTATTTTCCCTTTTTTAACATAAAACTAGACAAACAATACAGTAACAGTAAAAATCAATGCTAAATCACAGGACAATGACAGAAATAATAATAACAATAATGACAGTCTAGTAATTAAATCAAAATAAATTTAGATTAAAAGACATACAAATAATAAATACAATACAATACAATGCTCTTGCTCGCTCTTCCTCACTCTTTCCTTCCCCTTCCCTCCCCCTCCACCCCCCCCCCCCTCAGGACCCCTTCTTGGACTATACATCCACTATTCCATTTAACATCAGAAATTACAAGTTCATATGCTTCCCTTTATCTTCTCCACCACAGCTAACCAGATTGCTATGCTGGCTTCATTAACACCTAAAATTCGTGCAGTAGATATCTCTAGATAAATCACATCGAGATAGGTAAGAAGTTAGAACCCACACCTTCCGGCACATTTTATCCGGTTGAATCCAGCGTGACGCTATCAACTTTTTGGCAGCTGTAAGACCGGACAAAATTAGTCTTTTTACATGTACAGAGGTTGATAACTGAGAAACATCATTCAACAACAATACAGAAGGCAGTATAGGTATGGTCAGAGATAAAAATTCTGATAATTGAGTGGTTACTTTTTCCCAGAATATCTTAACAGGAGGGCATTCCCAATACATATGCATAAATGTACCAAGAGCACCGTTTAAACATAAGGAGCATCTTGTCTGTTACCGCTAGGTTTGGGTAATTCCCAGTGGCTTGTGTTGCAGACTATAGCCAGGTAGCACGTTAACCTCTTATTAGGCTTGGACGGTATTACGGTATACCAGGGTATTTCGAAATCCCGTCGGTATGATTTTCAATACCGTGACGTCACAGACTGTGCGGCAAATCACAGATGCGTTTCTTTCTATTACACTGACACAGAGTTTTAACAGGGACGGCATTGGTTGTAGTGCACAGCACGCGCCAGCAGAGGGCAGGGCAGTCTGTCTTTCCCTCTCTGTCAGAGCTCAGCAGAGCTGAGCAGGAGACGCAATGCGCGTGTTCCTGTGGGTCTTCCATCTCGCATGTGTGTTAAAGGAAAACTCCGACATTTTGGGAAATTTGCTTATTTGCCATCTACCCTGGAGTTAGACAAGAAGATACATACCTTTTTTCTTCTCTGGGCATGCAGTAGGAGTAGGAAGACGTGCACCGTTAGCCTAGCTTAGCGTCTGTCACTGGAAGTAGGTTCCTCCATTAGCCTAGTTCCCAACGTCTTTCTACTCCTACTGCATGCACAAAATTACAAAATATGCACACCCGAGCCACTAGGGGTCGCCAAAGTGACGGTTGCAAAAAGTCCGAAAAACGTCTCGCCGGCGGGCTGTCGCAGCTTAAGGAAGCAGGGCCAGACTATAGCCAGGTAGCACAATAAGAGGGCCAGACTATAGCCAGGTAGCACATTAACACTTTGAGTGCCACGGAGCGAGAAATCTAGTTTTTAATAGTTTTTTTTATTTTTTATTATTAGCGATTTTAGCTATTCATATTTCATCAATCTAGCCTCCCGTTACCACTGGAACTCTCTCTGAGCTCCATTGGGAAAATACCGCCCCCTATAGTCTCTCCCTGTGGTACTGCACCCCATTGGATTAGACTGAATGAAAAGCATGGGGGGGGGGAATCCTGCTTCCTCATTTTACTTCTCAGACAAGTCACCCGAGACGGTCGGATTCATTCTCGACCATCAGAACAGCGTGGAATCGGTGTTTCGACCACCCAGCGTTGGATCAATAAACGCGGTCGATATTTGGAATGGCGATCAGGAATTGGAATAATCTTTTTGGAGAACATCTGATCTGAGGTAAGGAATCTATTTTACCAATCTTAGGATAATCAGATATTTTTTCACAGATATCAACGTGGGCCCTATGTGTGTGTGTGTGTGTGCGATCAGGAAATAAGATATTTGATTTTTCAGCCCGCTTATATAGCGTAAGTACACATATACTATCGATAATCTACAGTTTATTTGAAAACGATTCATAAATAGGCCGAAAGATGACACTGTGTTTTGTGTATTACAGTAAAGGGCGTTTATCACAGAATCTTCTGAAATCTTCTGGAAGTTTCAAGAAACAAGCGTTTTTCAAAATGGTATCAAACGGAAATGAACCGATTATTTAAAAAAAAAAAAGAAAAAAAATCTGTTTCGACAATGTTGACTGCAAACAAGTCATTGATAAGCGACGGCCATATTAGACACATAGCCATAATTTAAGATATAGTAAATGCGTTCACAAATGTGAGTGCTCTATCATTGAAGTGGGTGGTGGCATACGCTTGCTTTTAAACCACGGGACCTGTGGCATCCAAAGTGTTAAGCAGGGTCATCTGCTGATGGCCCTTCGGTGCCAGTGCTTTATCCAATGTAGGATAGGCGAGTGCTTATTTGCGAGTGCTTAAAACATATCAAATATAATAGCAATAGAACAGATAATTTTTTCATACATACATTTCCATTTTATACCGTGATTAATATCAATATATTTCTAGAGTGTTCTGTCTCATCTCAATAAACTCCAGCAAATCGAGCTTAAATGTATTTCCTTCGAAATCGTGCCATTTGTCGCTTGATTTATGAATAGTTTTCAAATAAACGCTAGATTATTGATATTATGTGTCCTTATGCACGAAGAGAAGCGGGGTCTGAAAAATCGCTTCTCCGTACTTTGGTCGGCGCGAACCTCACACACACACACGTGCGCTCCGATGGCGGTGAAACTAGGGATGTTCGATATTGGCTTTTTTACCGATACCGATATACCGATATTGTCCAACTCTTAATTTCCGATACCGATTATTATGCAGGGTTTCCCCCCCAAAAAACGGAATAATTTCAGGTAATTAACATTACATATCTCTTGTCGTGGAATTAACACAACATTATGCATACTTTTGACAATAAATAAAATCAGAATTTGTTCTTACTTGCTTGCCTGGGTAAATAAAGGTTAAATAATATTTTTATTTTATTATTATTTTTGAAAACCGATACAGATAATTTCCGATATCACATTTTAATGCCAATATCGGCCGATAATATCGGACATCCCTATTCGTAACATAAAGTCCTTACCTCACATCTGATGTAGGGCTGGGCGATATGGCCAAAAATTATATCGTGATATATTTTGGCTATATCGCGATACACGATATATATCGCGATATTTTTACATTTCCTCTAAATCACTTAAAAATGCTTGATTTAACCCTTTGATGCATACAGTCACGCCAATATGGTGATTATAATAAGTCCCTGCAACATATGTTTGCATTATTAAACCATGAAGATGCTTTAAAAAATAATTTAATGAAAATGTACTAAGAGTAGTCTACTGACACACTAATAAAAAAAATTATTTACATCTAAGACAATTTATATAAAAACTCTTGGGTGCCTAAGACTTTTACACAGTACTGTGTTTTCTATCCACTTTAGCCAAACACACACATATATATATGTATATGTGAGAAAATAATAATCACACACAAAGGTATAATGGCTTATAGCAGACTTAATGATTTTAGAATATTTCAGATAATGAAATTAAATGTTTATATCATCAACTATCCAGTTAGTATTTATACTGTCTGCAACGTTTGGCTACTTTATATCATTGAATGTAGAGAGAGAGAGAGAGAGAGAGAGAGAGAGGGGGCGAGAATGAACAAGAGAGCCAGCCCCCCCCCTCTGGGTTTGTTCTAGGTTCGCATTTTGATCGTCTAAGCTGCCGTAGGTGATAACGTCACACTCTAATGTAAACAGGAAGAGATGGAGATGGAACTTGAATGATATACAGAAACGAATAACTAATAAATATGAAGTTATGTTTAAACTGCTGTTGTCAAGCGTTGTCAATATAACCCACCCCATTTCCTCACGAATGGAACTAGTCTTGTGGAGTCCGCTTTGACCGTTTACCAGGGTTACCAGCTATCGCTAGTTAGCTTAGCATAATCCTAATGGATACCTTGGTTAGCAGCTACCGTTAGCTCATTGCTCGTGTCAATTAAATTACATGTTATTAAAGGTCCGCGCTGGTCTGTCTAATGAAATTACAACCGCAACATTATATTGCGCTGTACAGCCCTGACTACACTAACGTTAGCCTATAGCTCCGCCGTCCCTTCTCGAGGAAAGCACTGCGAGTGTCTCTCGGCCGCGGGCGGCGCCATATAAACTAAATACTCGATGTTCGCGATATAGTACAGTACTACATCTCGGGTAGAACAATCCGCGATACATCGAGTATACTCGATATATCGCCCACCCCTAATCTGATGTCCTGCAAAAAGATTAATCCAATTCCTGATCGCCATTGCAAATATTGATCGTGTTTATTGATCTAACGTTATATATCCAAAACACATAATCCACGCTGCTCTGAGTGTCCCCAGTCCATCTGTTATAAAGATACTGCATGCCCGAGAAGGAAAACCTGGACCGGACTTCTTAGATTGATGCACAGCCCCAGCCAGAGGGATTCCAATGATGTGCAATACCATCCGGGAGACGATAGGCGGCGGTATTTGCCCTTTGCGAGCTCAGACCCATTCCCAATGATAACGTCAGGCTGGATGGATGAAAAATTAATGGATATCGCTAATAAAAGAAATAACGATTAAATAACGAGAACTCGTCATTGGCACTCAGCGCATGGCGAGTTAGGACGAGAAATCTTGTCGTTGGCACTCAAAGTGTTAAGCAGGGTCGAGCTCACCTATGGGTTTTCCATTTGCAGGCTTGTTAAAGTCGAGTATGGCATTCTGTTCTGTCCAGATTAGATATCCCAAATCAGTTTTCAGGTCTACATTTAAAGGGCAATTGAATGCCGTTGTATAAAGCAATAACATGTTGTACTGTGGTTATTAGAATAGGTGCACTTAATTAGAACTTTACTTTAAGAACATTATTTTAGCAAATACCTTCTCATTTAACCTGGAAAGAGTGTATCCATTGTATGGAGTTAATGTTATATTGAAATTATTTTATTGGGAAAACCACTTGAGATACAGTATCTCGTTTTCGAGAGGGTCCCACATTTTGTGCAATGTAACACATGACACACAACAACAACAAAAATTAAATAAATACAGGACATACAAAAACACAACAGAACAAGTAAACATTGTAAGAGGATATGTCTCATTATAAGAGGATATGTCTCAATCTCCATCAAATCAAATCAAATCAAATTTATTTATAGGGCCCGACAACACACGTTAATGTCCCCATGGGCCGTACAGGTCTTCTTTAAACAAGTCAAGAAGACAACATAACAATAAGTCAAGAACAGAACAAGAACACCATAGGGTCCAAACATTTTTTAGATGAATGCAAATAAATGAAAGAATGCAAGCACTCCCAGACATACCCCACGCGAAGGTAAGGAAAAACTCACTAAAACCTAACAATAGGGAAAAAAGCTCCACAGGCAATGTGGAGGAGAGAAACCTTAGAAGGGCCGTTCAAGGGGGGATCTCCCTTCTTAGATGTCGGTGATAGTAGTGTTGCAGATGGACAGTTGGTAAGCATGCACTCATGTGTGTGGTGAAACACAGATGAGTGCATGCAATAGCAACTGTACATTTTGAAAAATTAAAGATAGAGCTAATAGCGATAGCAACTGAACATTTTGAAAGATTAAAGATAGAGTTGATAGCGGATCTATTTGAGGCACAGGGGCGGCGCAAGAGGGTCACGTCCTCCCCGTCTTAGTCACGGGACATTCAACACTCCGGTCGTTGCTCAGGGACAGCCGGAGACAGGGGGAAGGGGGGTGGCGCAGAGAGGGTCGCGAACTCCCCGACATCATCGCGGGACATCCGGCACTCCGGTCACCACTACGAGACCTCCGAAGACAGGGGGGCACGCAGAGGGGGTCGCAATCTCCCGGCCTTCGTCACGGGACGTCCAACACTCCGGTCAACAATTACTCAGCAAGAACACAGTGAAGTCAGCTCAGGTTTTTGAGAGGCCCACTCCCTGGCATGTTAATGTTAATACAATGAAACCATAATGACATATGCGGTACATACCAATAAAACCTGGGCTGGGCTTGTAGGCTGTCGGGGGTGTACTATATTCCCTTGGAAGTTTCAGAAGTCGGGGCATTTGTTCATGAAGACAAAATGGGTATTAGCTAGGGATGTCCGATATTATCTGCCTATTTCTTACATTTATTTAACCTTTATTTACCCAAGCAAGTAAGAACAAATTATTTTATTTATTGTCAAAAGTATGCATAATGTTGTTAATTCCACAACAAGAGATATGTAATGTTAATTATCTGAAATTATTACGTTTTTTGGGGGGGGGGGGGACCCTGCATATATCGTTATCGGTTGATATCGGTATCGGAAATTAAGAGTTGGACTATATCGGTAAAAAAGCCAATATCGAACATCCCTATATTAGCCCATAATGAGTGTAAGGCACAGCAGATGAATTTCCGAAATAATTGTATTTTTATTATGTTATAGCCATTAAACAGGGAGACATAACTGCATACAAGCCAATAAAAGCAAAGTATACAAAACATGTATAGAGTAAGCAAAATAGCTAGCACAGTAAGGCACACATGAAGCAGACAATTATACATGACAAAACATAAGCAATTAGCAGACAAGACACAGTTGTAGACAGCAAGGCATTATCAGACAAGACACAATTTGTCATTAAACAATTGGAACCCATGCAGTCCAGCCATACAGACAGGGGGATTAGGGACATTATCCTAACATAATCCATGCAGTCCAGCCATACAGACAGGGAGTAGGGACATCATCCTAACATAATCCATGCAGTCCAGCCATACAGACAGGGATTAGGGACATCATCCTAACAAACTGTGATAGACAAGCCAGATGGACGAGGACCAACAAAGCAGACGTGTAGAGGCATCTCTTCATGCCTCTTCCCACGCATCTCATTCAGACATCTTCTCACGCATCTCACTGACGAGATGCTATGATGTCTAGAGAGAGTCCAGATAAGAACCAAAGTGACACAATTTGCCTTTTTTTCCTTTTTTACATTTGTCATAAACTGGCCTGTTGAGTTTTTCAAATATTTGTCACAGGCACATATACTGTTGTATTACGTTTCCCATAGTTTCCCTACGGGCGTGACATTCACAAGTGTTGTCATAAATTATAATGACACTCCACCTCGGGCAGTAGCTGCTTACACGAGTAAACCGACAGACACTGGATCCCGACAAAGCATTTTACTAAAATATTTTGTACACAATAGCTCTCATTCCTGCCTTCCTTCCTCTCCACTTAGTGTATTATTTACTATGACTCGTGAGAATCGTCAGTCTTCCGCTCTCTGCGGTGTTGTCTATTTCCAGTTACCCAGGCTAACTCTGGGTTTCAGTTTTCAGTGGCTGTAGCCCGGACCAGTGTTACTACATGTCACTGTCCGTCGTCAACATCGCCATCAGCCTCAACCATTTTCTCAACAATTGCTTTATTTCTGCGATATCGTGTTTGTTTACATTTTGTCCATATTCAATAAACATTACAGAATGTACCTAAACATGTGTGTCAACATTAGTTAAAGCTCATTGTGTCATTAAAAGCCCTCTTCATGCTGAAGTTCTTGCAGCACACTATTTTTCCAAGTGTAAAATTTGTCTCAACGCCACCCTTGGCTCTGTTGTGATTGACGGCTCGGAGGTCAGGACCAAAGTATAATGGAGGTCAACGATTGGCTGAAACTGAAAGTTACACTTCAGACATGTGTGAATTTGTAAACGGGGAAAAGGAAGTTGGTCTTGCGCTCTGCGGGGAAGAAGATATAAATAATATAATATGCATTGTGTGGTTCAAGTCTGTAGTGGCATACCCCACACTACTCTAACCGTGGCCTCAGAATTCACGCCACACACCCACTCCGCACGTAAACTATAAAATAGCGGCGTGCAAGCTAATTATCCTAGCCAGCCTTGTTTCCAATGTACTAACTATCACCCTAAAATACTACATTCCGCCCCAATACATTGTAACGACGTCCACCGCATACCCCACACTACTCTAACCGTGGCCTCAGAATTCACGCCATACACCCACTCCGCACTTAAACTATAAAATAGCTGCGTGCAAGCTAATGATCCTAGCCAGCCTTGTTTACTACTAGAGTCCTACCTCTCTACCCAGAGGTGCACCGCGGGTCTCCTTCGCTGTCGGCCATCTCCTGCGACCACGTTTCATGTTTATTTCGAGGAAATAATTTAATTTATCGCAATAGTTATCGTTATCGTTTTATCGCCCAGCCCTAGGCTGAGATCTACTAAAGTATACAGTGTATACACAACATTTGTTTAAGATGGAGTCGATCTCTGCTAATGCTGAGAAGTAAAAATTGTACTGGTACGGTCCTTTTTAAGTAAAGTCACGTTGAATATTTGTTCTCATGACGATGTCCTTGTTTCCCTCATGACTTGATGATTGTAATACTAAGAAAGTTCCTCTCTAGGCTGTAGTGACTAGTTGTGCAGTTGTATTCCCAATACTATTGATTTAGTTGAAGCTGCATATTGCAGTTTGGGGGGAGAAATTAACATATTTATTTGTATTAGGCTATATTTGATAATTATATAAACACAAAATAATTTTTACCCACTGTGAACCAAACATATAAAACATAATAACTAAGCCTGTCAATCGATTAAAATATTTAATCTGATTAATCGCATGATTGTCCATAGTTAACTCGCGATTAATCGCATATTTTTTATCTGTTCTAACACAAAAGGATGACCCTCATGCATTGCACATTTGCATCAAATTCAAAACAATGATGCACAAAAAAACTTAAAAGAAAATAATAATTTAAAACGATGAATAAAGTGTGCATGAAATAATAGGGGAAAGAAAACGTTAGGAGCCCGGTGTCCCCCAGGGCTCTGTGCTGGGTCCCCTACTATTCACCATTTACATGCTCCCCTTTCGGTCAGATTATACGTCACCACGGACTCGACTTCCACTGTTATGCTGATGATACTCAGCTCTACATCAGCACCTCACCATCCTCCCAGCTCCCCCCACAGTCTGTAGTCAACTGCCTCCACGCTATAAAAACCTGGATGGCAACCAAATTACTTAAACTCAACAGCAAAAAGACAGAGCTCATGGTTGTGGCCCCCAAGGCACTGCTCGGGAAGGTTGGAGATCTCCTCCTCCACGTTGACGGCTGTTCCATCTCCCCGTCTCTCGAAGTCCGTAACCTGGGCGTCACCCTTGACTCCACACTTTCATTTCACTCCCACATCAAATCTGTCACCAAGTCTGCCTTCTACCACCTCAGGAACATCTCCCGTCTCCGACCCTCACTCTCAGACTCTGTGGCGGAGACCCTGATCCACTCATTTGTCACCTCCCGGTTGGACTATTGTAATGGAGTCCTGTTCGGGGTACCCAGCAAAGCCCTGGACAGGCTCCAGTATGTCCAGAACTCAGCTGCCAGGGTTCTCACTCACACCAAGCCCTGGCAGCACATCACCCCCACCCTCATCCATCTCCACTGGCTTCCAGTCAGGTTCCGCATCACCTTCAAACTCCTGCTCCTCACCTACAAATCCCTCCATGCCCTCGCCCCCCGGTACCTGTCTGATCTCCTCCACCAGTACACTCCATCCCGGAACCTACGATCCTCTGATCTAGGTCTCCTCTCCATCCCTCGCACCAGGTTACGGACTTTTGGGGACAGAGCCTTCAGCGTGGCGTCCCCTACCCTCTGGAACTCTCTCCCCCCCCGAAATCCGCAACGCCCCAACCCTGGACACCTTCAAATCCGCTCTAAAAACACACCTCTTCACCAAGGCTTTCCCCATCAGTTAGTTTTAGATTAAATTAGGTCCATTATCCCCTACTTTCCCTCATCCCCTCTTCCCCCTCCCCCCCTACTTTCCTTGCCCTATTTTTTGTCCTGATTGTAAAGCGACCTTGGGTTCTATGAAAGGCGCTATATAAATTTGATTTATTATTATTATTATTATTAACTTGTTACATTCACCCACACAAGGGCTGATGACTCACACCCCCGCCCCCCCTCTCTCTTTCACACACACACACACACACACACGCACACGCACACACACACACACACTCTCCCAGCTCTCTTTCTCTCTTGCCCCTTCCTCATCTCTCACCCCCCCCTCTCCCTCTCTCTCTCTCACTCTCACACTCACTCACTCACTCACTCACTCACTCACTCACTCACTCACTCACTCACTCACTCACTCACTCACTCACTCACTCACTCACTCACTCTCTCACTCTCTCACTCTCTCACTCACTCTTTCACTCTCTCTCTCTCTGAGTCAGAAACAAACATAGTATCAATGAGAGTATCAATATTACACCTGAGTGAAGTCTAGTAAAAAAGAAAAAGTACATTTTTGTAATGTTTTTAAAAAAAAAAACGCTAATCTTGCGTTAAAAAAATAGTGGCGTTAAAATAATTGTACGTTAACACATTACCTTTGGCAGCCTTAACACTTTCAGTGCCCAGCAGGGGGCGCACATTTAGTGCTTGACTGCCCACCATCCACTTCAATGTTAACGTTAATATCGCCTAATCTATGTTTTAAATTATGGCTGTGTCTAATCTGCCCGTCGCTTATCAATGACTCATTTTCCAGTCAACATTGTCGAAGCGGATTGTTTTTTTATCGGTTCATTTCCGTTTTATAGCATTTTGAAAAGCCCTCGTTTTCAAGGGGAAAAAAAGATTCTGTGATAAACGCCCTGGAACTGGAATATTCTAGAACGTTGTCATTTTTCGGCCTATTTATGAATAGTTTTCAAATAAACGCTAGATTATCGATAGTATATGTGTACGTATGCACGCTGGTGCCGCGAGCTGAAAATCGATTCTCTTAGTTCCTGATCGCTCGCACATTCAAACAGCCATATCACACATAGGGGAAAAGCTTATATCTCAGTGAAAACAGGTCTGATTATCCTAAGACTGGTAAAATAGATTCCTTACCTGAGATCAGATGGTATCCAAAAAGATTATTCCAATTCCTGATCGCCATTCCAAAAATCGATCCTTTTATTGATCCAATGCTACGTACTGTAAAGACATATTACACGCTCTTCTGAGGGTCCACAATGAATCTGATCGGCTCCGGTTACATGCGTGAGAAGTAAAATGTGGATTCCGGAGTTTTTTTTTTCTCATCCATTTTCATTGAGTCCATTCCAAAAGGGTGCATTACCATCTGGGAGAAGATAGGGGGTGCTTTTTTCACATCTGAGCGCCTGGTGGGGCTGGTTTACCAACGGTAGACTCGGTTGATGAAATATGAATTCAGATTGCTAATAAAAAAATAAAACGATATTTCTCGTCGTGGGCACTCAATGGGGGGGCTGATAACATGAGATATGTCGTGATGGGCATTCAAAGTGTTAATAATAACGTAACCACAGTGATTTTTCAGATGGCACTCTTCACTTCAGCCAGGCACACATATTGTGAATTGTTTGGTTATGAAAACATACATCAGACCGGCATCACGTAATCCACCCTGGTTTGTGATCGGGCCACGGGGGAAACAACTTGTGGGGTTTAGGGGGTGTTTGCTCACAAACTACAACTTTAACCCTTTCACTACAAGGGTTAACCTTCCGTAGTGTGTTTGTGAAAGGGTTAACCTTCTGTATTGTTGCAGTGAAAGGGTTAACCCTTTGGTAGTGTGGTAGTGAAAGGGTTAAGACAAAACAAACGGATATGAATTATGCTGAAGATGATCACATGTATCATCTGTGTATATTATAAACATATAGGCACTCTCAAGGTACAGATATTTCTACCAGCCAGTCAAACAACTGCCTCTTTGAACTGCTGCGGTCAGGCAAGCGCTACCGGAGTCTCATGGCCAGTACAGAGAGACTCGGAAGGAGCTTATATCCCCAGGCCATCAAGATGCTCAATGACAATGACACTCGCACTATGTAACAACCCATCATCTACACACACTGCACACACATCCACATGTAAACACTCACTTTAAACAAACACTCACCTTACCACTCACTTTACTCACTATAGACACTTTAACACACTTTATATTTATCTATTATTAAATCGACCTTGAATCGACAAATCCATTATTCATAAAGTCCTGCACATTAAAATTTGTAGATATGGTGTACATAAAAACTGTGGAAATCATTTTTCGTGCTAAGAGTAAAATCCTACCAGTTTGTATTCAATGTCTCTTTCAACCAAGAGAAGGAAAGTATAATTTAAGAGGGTTGTGTATTCTTAAAACATGTAAAAAGGTAAGAACTAATGTAAAAGCTAGATGTGTTTCAATTTTGGGAGTTCAATTATGGAATAGCCTTAGTGACTGGTTGAAGTTGTGTACTTCTCAGGGGAGATTTAAAAAAATCCTTAAAGGATCAAATAATTCAGGAGTAGTTTTGAGTAAAACATCAAACATTTGTTTTTTCTTTTAAAAAAAAATTATATCTTGCAGCATATTTTAAGTGTTTATTTCTTATATTAAAATATGTGTAAAGGATAGGCAAAAATAAGCATGTGCTGCCTTCAGCCTATCCATTTTTTTCGGTCGTTGATTTTGTGTGAGCTTGCCTTGAATATGTAAATCTGTGATTTTCTGTTTATTTTTTATTTCTTTGCAAGTCCACACGGGTGTGTTGATTTGTCTGTAAACAAGACTGTAAAATAAACTTCATTCATTCATTTGCACTACATTCATACATCATTTGCACCCTACCCTAAGTTTTGTACCTCATCTCATTTCTGCATTGTACCTCACTGTCATTTGACTCTGTATTGTATATATGTACGTATATTGACTGAACATTCCCTTACTTACTTTTACTTACTTCTTAATAACTTATTATTTTTTTTTTTACTTACTTACTTGTTCTTACGTATGTAGCACACTCTCAGGGGCTCATACAGAAACAAGCATTTCATCAAAGTATTCTGTATTTTGTTGTGACAAATAATAAACAAACTTGAGTCTGACGTATACCATAGAAATTGTTTGTCTGCTTAAAATGTATCTCAAACTATATAGCACATCTTTTTAAGTGTTTAAATGCAGCCTCCCAGCCCTCTAGTCCATGGAAAATATGCAAGGATTCTCAGTAATCACCAAGCATGCGTGTACACCTTTCACAATTTATCACATTACTCGTATCACAGTTACTCGTTGCATTGTTTAGAAGGTGAGTAGCGCAGTTGTTCCACTTTACACAGCGCCGCCGCTGACGAAATGTGAGAATGTGTCTGTGTTGCATTTTGCACAGAGGAGCCTACTCAGTATAACCTCTCGCTAACCTCCAGTCAGATATACACGTGTGACGTACAAGGAGCAATTCAGAATGCACAATGAGAGGTGCTGTTTTCCACTAAAATAGGATTTCTGTTTGCAGTGAGTTGGTGTGGTGCTCAGCTGCGCCAGAGATAAGCATGTTCTCCTGCAATCTTTGCCAGTGTGTTCTCCCTTGTGTGTGTGTCTACGAGACTAAAGTATGTCGGAAATAACTGGTCTTCGTCTATATTCTTATTGACCCATTCTGCTGCTGAGGCAAATGAATAGTCTTAACTACTACTGGCAAAATCACAAGCAGGGAGGGTCGGGATCTGCTAAGCTGCTTGTTCAGACTTGTCCAGTCTTGTTCGGTCTTGTCCCACAGCATGTGACTGCGTGTTTCTTAAGAGCTGTAGGTTCAAGTTCAACTTTATTCATCCCCCAAAGGGCAATTGGTTTTGCAGCATAAAGTGCAACATGAAAAACAAACGTGAAATCACATTAGTGAGAGTAACACGGACTCTGCAGCAGTGCATCGATGAACACTCATAATAACCATCAGAACAGAACTAAGAGCATACAAGTATGATCCACATAGCATTAACAATCAAAATACATCAACAATGGCAACAACGTGATCAGAAATCAACACGTTTGTATGTATTTGTCTCGACTGAGGGGAATCTGAAGCGGGTGCCAGAGTGTAGGGATGGAAGCTCTCCATGAAGAGGGTGGGTGCAGTCAGACTGGGTGGAATCTGCCTTCTTCCTGTTGGTTGCCACACTAGTTTTAGTTGTACCACAATAGTTATGTCATCACTTTTGACTATTTAAGTTTAGGCCTATGTACTGTGGAATTCTTAACTAGAAATACCAGGTTAGTCTGGTTTTCTGATAAAGCGATATAGTAGTTCCAAGTAACGGATGGAGGGATGCCATGTGAGGACAATGCTGCTGGTACTATTTGGATCATCCCTATGTTCCCCGGGTCCTATGTTCCCAGATTGATTGATTAATTGATTGAACATTTTATAAATTTTTATTTTATTAATTATTAATGTCCGCCTTGTTTCGAACTGGTTAAGCTTAGGCCCTCTTTCGAAGTTGGTTAAGGTTAGAGTTTGGAATCAGGGCTGGTGGTCTAAAATGTTCAATCAATCGGGGAACATAGGACCCGGGGAACATAGGACCCGGGGAACATAGACATGCTCCCGTACTATTATAGCTGTCTGAAATGGCACAAGTCAAGAGAATCAATTTTGAGTAGATGTTCAATGAGCTGATTGTGTGAAATACAAGTAAAGAGTAGACTCTGCCCTAATACAAATAAAAATAAAAAATCAGATTCGTACACATTCAGTTGAACAGAACTTAATTTTAAAGCTCTTTATTTATTGACACATTCTACAAGGCTTCAATATGTCTGTATTGTACCGAGTAGTTGTCCTAATATAACTTAAAATCCTACGTCACAGTCTTGCTTCCTTTTGTCTGTGGCTTTTAAAGGCAGGGCTAGCTGGCTCCGTGCCCGGTGGAACAATACTGACTCAGCAGCCATGGAATCTGGAGGCCAGCTGTTGGCATGGAGATGGATGCTATTTTACTGTTTTTCGTTTCTTTTTTTTAGCCATAGATATCTATACAGGGATAGTTTATTTGTTATAGGTAGGGCTGTACCGAATGCTTCGAAGCTTTGAAGCTTCGATCATAATGTTGACATTCGAATTCTAAATCAACATTTGAATTTCTTATTTTTAATATATATATATATATATTTTTTTTCAATCTGTTTAAACCAATGGGGGTTTTCTTCACAGTTGCAGTTAAAGATTAGGCTACACTAATATTTAGGGATGTCCGATATTATCGGCCGATATCGGCATTAAAATGTGATATCGGAAAATATCGGTAGCTTTTTTTTTTTTTACATTTCTATAACCTTTTATTTACCCAGGCAAGCAAGTAAGAACAAATTCAGATTTTATTTATTGTCAAAAGTATGCATAATGTTGTGTTAATTCCACAACAAGAGATATGTAATGTTAATTACCTGAAATTATTCCATTTTTTGGGGGGAGGAACCCTGCATATCAGTATCGGTTGATATCGGTATCGGAAATTAAGAGTTGGACAATATCGGTATATCGGTATCGGTAAAAAAGCCAAAATCGAGCATCCCTATTAATATTATTATACTATAAGACGTCACCATCACTTTCATACCAACCGTGCCCTTATTGGATTATTTATGTTGACGAAACTGATGAGTTATATTCATTAAATAAAGTTGATTTAATAAAAGAAAAATACTAATTTAATCACTTTATTCAAATTGAGGATTTAGTTTGAGAAAAAAAATATATATATTTGAAGTAAACTTTTTTTTATAGACATTCAAAGCTTTGTTCGAATACTTCGATCGAAGCTTCGAATGTTAAAAAATGACATTCGGTACAGCCCTAGTTATAGGTATGGCAGTGCAGTCTTGGCAATGTTGAGGGTGCATTGTTGTCACATAATGATTGTTGTTGTCTGTGACTCAGCCGCAGCCACACGGTATGCCATGCTGCGTTAATGCACATAGGATCAAAGATGCTGTAAGTGGTATTTTCTTGTTAAAATAAGTGTTAAATAGCTCTACATTCCAACAGCCATCACTGATATAGTGTTTGGTCAGTAACATGGGTCTCCTAGTCCCTCCGCTCTGCAGTACATTTTCTGGTATCCCTTCCCACTTTATCCAATCAGGAGAGAGAACCCTAGATATGTTTACTTATTTCAAGAAATCTTGCCAAGCCAAATTAGCTTACTGCACTGGTAGATTATTTGTACTTGTTTCAAGGACACATTTGCTAGATTTTATTTCTTATTTTTGCAGTGTGGAGTTCTCTCTCCTGATTGAATAAAGTGGGAACAGGATACCAGAAATGGTATTTTCCGTTTACTGCAGAGTGGAGGGACTGGGAGACCCATGTTACTGACCAGACAAGCCATCAGTGATGGCTGTCAGGAGTGTAGAGCTACTATGTAGATAACTTGTTTTAACAAACAAAAGCAAATACCACTTACAGCACCTTTAAAAAATAATAATAAAAAAAAGAAATTATGTACAGTATTCTAGTCTACTATAATATATGTGCTGAATAGTTTTGGAATGTTTTCATAGATCTATCTTGGTATTTACCACTCGGGTCAATTTCACTGGGCCAGTAGCCATTGTTACAACATCGTTAGGACGATCAGCTCCCAAAATTCTAATCTCATTCTGAGATTGCACACTAGTCTCTACGCAGAAAGACGGATGACGTTCCACTGTTGAGCATTTCTGCCCAAAGAGGAAGTAAACTAACCACTGCTACCTATACTCTCTTAACATTTTTTATAAATAATATTATATGAATTGTCCCCGTATCGTTTTTACGTCTACTTTATAAATAAAATACAAAAAAAAATTCCCTTCACAGCGTCTGTCCAGCTTTATTTATTCACCGTTGCCATGGAAATGATGATGAACGGCGCCATTAAATGTACAGTTTCCTTACACGGAAAAGATGGTCTGATGACTAACACTGCATAACTCCTAAAGACGAGCTGAATGTTGGGTTAATTGTGATGATACGTATACATGCAAGTTATTACCGCATTTTCTTTTCAACTAATTTGGTTGCAGGGGTCAGTTTCTGTTCGATTAATAACAAGGCAATTGGGGCAGAGCTGTTTTGCAGGCTGTGATGTACAGGTGTGTGGGTGAGATTGTACACCTGAAAGTGTTGTACAGTATGTGTCTCTGCACTAATATCACTATGGTAAATTCCTGGACATAATTCCTTGTGGCTAATAAAGTGCCATCCGACATTTTAACGCACAGTAGACAAAGAATCAAGTTTTGTTTTATTTGGCACATACATATAGTGAAATGCTTGGTTCTGTATGAGCCTCCTGAAATTGTGCTTCATACAGTAAAATAATAAAGACCAAACGCTATACAAAACGACGTCAATAGTGTCCAGGTTGACCCAAATGTTTTTTGGGTCTTCTTAATCACGCGACCATTGGGGTCCCTAATGTCCTGGGGAATCTTTTAGTTTCCACTAGGGATCCCCTGATCACATTTTTTGCCACCGAAAACCAATCGTCTATGACATTTACATTTAGTCATTTAGCTGACGCTTTTATCCAAAGCGACTTACAAGTTCTGTACGACAAGACAGCAAGAAGGGTACAACTCTATCAGCTGAGTAACAATGTTCATCAAGTGTTGCGTGTTACAGTGTAGGTTAGTTTATTAGGACAAGTGCATGACAGTAAGGTTAGTCAGGGTTAGATTTTTTTTTTTTTTTATAATTATTTCAGATAATGGTTGAAGAAGTGAGTCTTTAGTCGACGGCGAGAGATTGGACGGGATTCGGCTGTCCTAACTGGGATGGGTAGTTCATTCCACCATTGTGGGGCAAGGACTGAGAATAGGCGGCTTCTCTTTGATGACCCTCCGGGAGCTTGGATAGGAGTAGGTCTGAGGCGGCCAGAAGATGCAGAGCGTAGGGGTCTTGAGGGTGTGTAGTTAGAGACCATTGACCGGAGGTAGGCGGGAGCGGTTCCCTTTGCTGCACGGTATGCTAGGTCGAGGGCCTTGAAGCGGATACGTGCAGCAATGGGGAGCCAGTGCAGGTCCCTAAGAAGTGGGGTGACATGGGCCGACTTCGGTAGGTTTGATATCAGGCGGGCCGCTGCGTTTTGAATGAGTTGAAGAGGCTTGGTGGCAGTGGCCGGGAGGCCAGCTAGCAGTGCGTTTCAGTAGTCGAGGCAGGAGATGACTGTTGATTGGACGAGGAGTTGGGTGGCTTCTTTTGTCAGGAAGGGGCGTATCCTTCTGACGTTGCTCAGGAGGAATCTGCAGGTTCTGGTTGTCGCTGCGATGTGAGCAGAGAAGTTCAACTGGTCGTCGAGGACAACACCAAGGTTCTTGGCGGTCGGGGACGCGGTCACAGCTGCATTCTCGACTGTGATGGAGAGGTCGGTCAGGGGGGAGGATTTGGCCGGCAGGTGGAGCAATTCTGTTTTGCTTAGGTTCAGTTTGAGGTGGTTGGTCGTCATCCAGGCGGAGATGTCGGACAGACAGGCCGAGATCCGCTCAGAGACGTGGATATCTGAGGGAGGGAAGGAGAGGAAGAGTTGAGTATCATCGGCATAACAATGATATGAGAAGCCATGAGACGTGATAATGTTACCCAGTGATTTAGTGTAGAGGGAGAAGAGAAGGGGTCCTAGGACCGAGCCCTGGGGGACACCCGTCCGGAGGGGGCGGGTGGCCGACAGGGTCCCTCTCCATGACACTTGGTAGGAGCGGTCATTGAGGTATGATGTCAGCCATGTCAGCGCAGATCCAGCCACTCCCATTCCTGCGAGGGCCGCGAGGAGGATCTGATGGTTGACTGTGTCGAAGGCTGCAGATAGATCTAGGAGAATCAGGACAGAGGAGAGGCCTTTCGCTTTTGCTAAGTGAAGTGCCTCTGTGACCGCAATGAGGGCCGTTTCTGTGGAGTGGCCAGTCCGGAAGCCAGACTGATTGGGGTCTAGGAGGTCATTCTGTAAGAGATAAGCAGTAAGTTGGTTGGATACAGCACGTTCAAGTGTTTTAGAAAGAAAGGAGAGAAGAGAGACAGGACGATAGTTGGCTATGACGGTGGGGTTCAGGGTTGGTTTTTTTATGAGGGGCGTGACTCTGGCTTGTTTTAGGGAGGTGGGGACCACCCCCGAGTTGAGTGAGGAGTTGATGGTTGCAGTTAGGAATGGGAGGATGTCCGGTGCTATGGTCTGGAGGAGTGGGGAGGGTAGCTGGTCCAGCTGGCATGTAGTCGGACGGTTCGACGTTACCAGTGTCGGGGTCTCGGCTTCTGTAATGGGAGAGAAAGATGACAGAGTGAAGGATGAGGTTCTCGATTCAGCGTTTGGAATGGGTGGGGGTTGGGAGAAGGAGCTGCGGATGTTCTCCACTTTTTCCTCAAAGAAGATCGCAAAGTCTTCGGCAGAAAAAGATGAGGGAGGAGGGGGTGGGGGGGGAGTGAGGAGGGAGGACATGGTAGCATGCAGTTTGCGAAGATTCTTGGCAGAGGCCTCGATCCTATGGTGAAAGAAAGAAGCTTTGGCATTAGTAATGGTTTTGGAGAATGTTAACAAGAGGTTGTGATATGTGTCAATGTCAGCAGTGAGGCGTGATTTTCTATACTTCCTCTCAGCCGCTCTCAGGCTCGGCATGCTCGTTGTCTCTTCGAGCGACCGGCTGGGACAGTGTAGCGGGGCTGAGACAGTACTCGTCTCGACTACACTTAATGGCTGGTCGACTTTTCTTGTGATCGCCTTAGCCTCCTGACTATCACGGTTATACGCACGGGTGCTCTCTAAAGTGGTTTGTGTTAGCGGCCGGTTTGGTTCTTTCTCCGACTTTTTCTTTGTACTCTCCATGGTAAGCTTAATGAACTCTCCATGCTCCTCTGGGTGATGGGACTTCAAGTGTCTTATACACATTTTTGTGTTGAAACTTTTTTTTGGTTCATTAACAAACGACAATGACACCAACTCCGCTGAGAATTTGCTCATATTTTTCATGTCATCGATCGGTTTTCGCAATCGGCGACTAGAAAGCATTATCGGAATTCCCCAATCTCATATTTATACCGATCGTTGGCCGATCGATCGGGGCATCACTAGTTTCCACTGATACTATTGTGATTTCCTGTTGGCTCTTCCAGGACCACCAAGAGGGCCCAGACGCTGTATGACGGGCAGGCCACCAGTCCTATGGGTGTCTCTCACATTCCCATGGCAGAGCCCTTCTGCAACAGGACCAGAGAGGCCAGTATCCACCACTTCTGTTTCCATTTCACCCTAACTCTAAACCACGGGAATAATTCACACTGGGCTTCGATTGGCTATGTCAAGGCTACTTAGGGATGCACCGTCCGATACCAATACTTTGTGTCGATGCATGGGCTAAAATGTAAGTATCCGTTTTGGAAGATCTTCGTAAAACAGAATTCGGATACAAAGAGCACCGTACAGCTTAAATCTTTTTTGTTTGTTGCATTTTTTTGTATTTCTTAATAATGGTAAAAAAATGTATCTCCTGTTAAGTAAAAGTAAATTAGTTTAGTTTCACTTTATTGTCCACTGTTAGCCCTTTCACACCGGCAGGGCTCTGGTTCAAGTTCCGTCTCCGTTCTGGAGCCTCTGAACCTTGGTGCTTTCTGGCGAACCAGCCCGTGTTTACACCTATTTAAGCAGAACCAACTTTCCTCCGTCATCAACGAGGGGCGTTACTCAGGCGGATGTTCTTCCTGCGTCAGCTGAGGAAGTTCAGGCTGCCGAGGACCATGATGGCTCAGTTTTACACGTCCATCCTCACCCTCTCCATCATCACCTGGTTTTCTGCGGCCAGGGACGAGGCCAAGCTGCAATGGGTGATATGCTCGGCGGAGAGGGTGCTCGGCTGCGCCCTTCCCTCCCTCGAGTCCCTACATTCCACCAGGGCCTTGAGGAGGGAGAGGAAGATCATGGCAGACCCCGCCCACCCGGGTCATAACCTTTTCACCCTATTTCCCCATGGCAAGCGGCTACGACTCCCCAAGACTTTGAAAACGCACCACAGACTCAGTTTCTTCCCCTCAGCAGCTCGCCTAGTAAATGAGTCGGGTGTCCCCCTGCTCCACCCCCCCCCCCCCCCCCCTTTGGCGAGCTGCTAGGGCTGGAATTTTAAACTCTTATTTTGCACTGACAACATGTCCTTAGCTATTGCACTTTATTGTCTTGTCGTTGTATCACTGTTTTGTCCTGTTTTGCACGTCTTTTTAAAAGTGTATGCACTCTACTGTAAATGCCATATCACGTTCCTTATGTGTTTTGTAAACATAATGGCGATTAACAGTGGCACCATGCTGATCCACTCAACAGGTAGCGCTGAAACGATTTGCGACTGATCTCAAAATGGGATTAGATTAAAATGTATTGTCATTATACAGCACAAGTACAATACACCATCCAACCAGAGTGGATAAATAAATGCATAAATTAATGAAATAAAAAAAATTAAACGTGTGTAACAGAGATTTGAACCTGTGACGATAGGATCCACAGGCAGCCGCACTAACCAGTTGAGCTAAAGGGTCCAACCCATTAGCAGGTGCTGGTTGACTGCTACCAACTAATCCATAGTTTACACTTGTGAAGAGCCAGTTGCACAGTCGTTCAATATAAATGAGATGTCATGCTAATATGTCATGTTCTACAATAGGACGTACTACTATAATACCCAATAAAACAAGTCATTAGAATAATAGAAGCCTACTTTGCTGGAACGATTAATTTCGCACGTATACAGTGTGTGCACTGAGGCTGCCTCACTCCACGCATTTATTTATTTCTGGAGCATTTATTTATCCACTCTGGTTGGATGGATGGTGTATTGTACTTGTGCTGTATAATAACAATACATTTGAATCTAATCTCATATTGAGTTCAGTCGCAAATTGCTTCCTGTTGAATGGATCGATTGAGTGCAATGCCGAACCTCTGCTGTTCGCCGTTTTCACTTGTCTTCACAGCCTAGAATATGACATGCCCACTGATGATGTCACAGTTTGAACGGGAAAACCAAAAAAAATCAGTTCCAGCTGAGAACCAACTTTTCAGGTTCCGAACCAATTATTTACGGTCTGAACGTGCCGGCAGGTTCAAGATTAGGTTCGGGAATCTTCACCCACACAGAGCCCTGCCGGTGTGAAAGGGCTAATTGTGGAAATTTGTCTTTGGTCTCACCATTGAACAAACAAATAAAACAATGACTGCAGACCTATACATAATACATCTGTAATGGAGAAGTGCAGAGAACATAGGAATACAAATACATCAACAAGGACCGGGTCTAACGAGTGCAAGATTAATTTAATGGCATTAGGAATGAAGGAGTTTTTCAAAATGTTTGCCCTAGGTAGTCTGTAAAGACTACCAGAGGGCAACAGCTCAAACTCTCCATAGAGTGGGAGGGGTCACCCACTATCTTCCTAGCTTTCGTCCTAAGCACTTCATTATAGATGTACCTTAGCTGTTTTTGTGGCTTCCCTATGGTTTTTGAGGCCAAATTCACTATCCTCTCAGGGCTCTATGCTAACTTTTTTCCCAAGGAGCACATTTGCTCCTAAATGAAAACATTTTGGAGCACACAAAGACATTTTGAAGCACACAAAGACATTTAGGAGCACACAAAGACATTTAGGAGCACACAAAGACATTTAAGAGCACACAGAAATTTAGGAGCACAGTGAAACATTTTCAAGTACGTTTATTAACAAACTATTTATTACATGCATATTATACTGTGCGTGTGCATACTAGGGGACAAACATCTGTGCAATAGCACATACCACCGAAATTACCACACATTGGCCCATGCCTACTAGACGCAAAGGATATCGGTTGTCCAGCTGCTTTTGTATGTTGTAGTGTTGTCACGTTCCGTTTAAAGGAACTATAGTATGCATTTTCATATCCAAATCTCTTCAGTTTCTCATGATCCTGTGCTACCAAATGTGTCTCCTGCAACAAAGTATATTATTAGATGACAGAACATGGAAAATTCGTTATACAATTATTTAATTAATTCTAATTTAAATTATATTTTGAATACAATTATTCTGTTACAGCTGCTGAGCTATATACCTTTTCGCACTATAAGCCGCACCTGACTATAAGCCGTAGCAGCTAAATTTAATGATGTGTACATATATAAGCCGCACTGGACTATAAGCTGCAGGTGTTTTAATGTTTAATTACCATATGTAATTAGCATTGGGACACAATACTGTCGGACAAATAACAAGAATTAACTCATTTACAAGTTGTATTAAGTTTAGCAAATAAGGGAACAGATAAATAACATTTCAATGCAGTCAAAAAAGCAATATTTAGATTTTTACATTTTCGGGTTTGGTCACGTCAAGTCACATATAAGCCGCACCGTTATATAAGCCGCAGGGTCGAAAAATGGGGGAAAAAGCCGCGGCTTATAGTCCGAAAAGTACGGTACTATAGCTAATGTCCATCAATATTTCCCTTTTGAATCAAATAGGTTCAGGAATCAGGATTGTGATAGAGAGAGAGAGAGCTTAGTAGCTAACATTAGTGAAGGTTTTTACCGCAATGTGGACATAGAGGAATGGCGAGGATGCAAAGCATGTTAGACCATTGGACCCGTTGCTCGCGTAGTTTTGATTACACATATAAACAGCGTGAGAGGAATTGTCACAGAGCTGTCGCACGCAGGGCTAAATAGCTAGATGTCATAGCTTCTAAAATTGAAGGTCCATGCTGCTCTGTGTCTATTATGAAATGACAATTGCACGTCCACTACGCAAAGCTATTACTCGCACTGTGCTCCTAAATGATTTTTCCAGTTAGCAGAAATCAATTTTTAGGGGCAAATGCGAGTGAAATGGTCGCACTCTAGAGCCCTGCCTCTGCAACTTATTTCTTCCTTTTATGTTCAGATTTCCGTACCACATGCGCATGTTAAAGGTTAAGATCCCCTCCACTAGGTTCTTATAAACTGTTTCCATAATTTGCTTACTCACACAAAAGTTGTTGATCTTACGTAAAAGGTGGAGCTGTGTGTTGATTGCATTGATATAAATATGTAATAAGGGATTGGATTGGTACTCTATCATCCAATATTACTAGTTTAGGAATCGGTATTGGCGGTGTTTTCATCTCGGTGTATCTCTGTAACCTGGTGTAGGTGCTGGTGGAGGTGGCACATAGCCTCGGGATCTTCTGCCACGAGAGGGGCACAGTGCTGACCATCGAGGGGCCCCGCTTTTCCTCGCGGGCAGAAAGCCTGATGTTCCGCGACTGGGGTGCCGACGTCATCAATATGACCACCGTGCCAGAGGTGGTCCTGGCCAAGGAGGCAGGCCTGTGCTACGCCAGCATCGCCATGGCCACAGACTACGACTGCTGGAAGGAACACGAGGAGGCGGTGAGTGGCAGCAGGCCAGTGGTCCTATCAGCCTATCGTGCTCCTCATTTAAGCACCATCTCCCCTTGTTGTCTCAGCTTCACTGCAGAGACTCTGCGTTCGATTCCTGTTGTCGGCAGAACCCCCGGCTCGGTCAGTCATTCCCGAACACAATTGTCAGTGGTCGTGGATGGGAAGCCGGTGATGGTATGAGTCTTAGTCGTTACAACAGCGACTCCTACTGGTCGGTCTGGGCGCCTGTTCAGCAGGGAGGGGATCTGGAGGAGATGGCGTGAACCTCCGCACGTGTTACACTCTCCCAGTGAAACTCCTCGCTGTCTGGTGAAAAGAAGAGGCTGGCGACTCGGCATGTAACAGAGGAGGCGTGTGGTAGTCTACACCCTCCCCAGACCGACAGTAGGGTAGCGCAACAACCAGGAAGGGAATTGGCATAACGACAAAAAAAACAAAGGCACAATTATTTTGTTATATTAAACACAAAGCGTCAGGATTTAAAGGGAAATTCGGCCAAAACAATGATTTGAGCTTCGCAATATTCTCCAAGCAAGCTGGTAACAACAAACACAGAAGAAATCTGATTATATGGCAAAAATTACTTCTCAAAGCAACCATTGACGCTGTCTTGTTAGTCCCTCTTCTTCCATCTTGTGGCGCTGCAACCACATGAGCTGCGTCACTGGTGGTTATTAATGATTGACAGGGCGGGAGCAGGGATATCACGCCTTCACTCCAAGCCTGAACTCCTCCTCGGGGCAAACGGGGACAACAACCGTTAATTAGATTTGAGTCTTGCAAAGGATTTAGACATTTGGAGCCTGTGACGTACTTGTGGGGGGAAGGGCTTTGAGGATTCAACTGATTTCCTAAACACCTCCTACTGTCGAGCCTCCGATCAGCTCACGTTCTTTCAAAGACTACAGCCAATCGGCGTGTATTACCTCTCATCTTCCTATAATATTCCTCCTCCCGCAGAATTTAAACTGCGTTTGACAGCTCTCAGTATCTGAGCTCAGTCTCCATGCATCCCACCATCACCCCATTCTCCTCCCTAGATTTCTAGATTAGTTATGTTATTTGTAAATGAACAGCCAGAATATAGTATACAAATATTTATATTTGACTTCTATGTACTTTACTACTATGCTACTATACTTACTAATACATACTGCATGCTGTATTGCTGCATACAAGCCAAACCAGCCAAAAGTATTTCTATTCTATTAATTTAATCCTACAGTCATCATCATCATCCCTATCCTTCATCATCGAATTACTGTGAACTCAAACTCGTGTGGAATCCTGGTTGATGCACAGTGACGCAACGAAAAGATGCTATTGGTTAATCTACCATCTCGGAATCCTCAGCCCTTTGCGATCTCCTCGGTTTATGAGCAGCGCTTTACGAGGTCTTGGCAGGGAGACAAAAAGAAACAATTGATGTTTGTTCTTCTTTTTGTTTTAAGAGCTGGATAAGGGGTTATATAGGTACTAAAAATACGTGAAGCGAAATCCTTGATGTCTTTTGAGTCCCGGTTAACGGCCAGAGGTTGTCCCCCTCCGCGTCCTCTGCTGCACCCTGACCAACAACGGACGCGTGGACCTCTTCACGCCGTCCGAGTGACTCTGCTGTCAGCGGTCCGGGGCAGTTTGATCCACCATGGCATATGATGTCTGGTCTCCGCTTCCGCGTCAACACGCTCGCCCCCCAACTCACAACTCCACTTCCGAGTTCCTGCAGCTGACCTTTCCCCCCTCCTGTTGAAGAACGCAGCGCTCGACAACCACATCCTTCCTATTAGTCTCCTTCCCTCCCTCCTGCCCCCTCCACCCACTGGGCCTGCCTGCCAGCCTCCGGTGGAAGCCCTGCCAGAGGAGGTTGAGTCACACTGAGTCATCAGCTTCGCTGTCTTCCGTCCACTGGCCTGAGAACACAACAATAATATGAGCCCAGTGAAGGAGAAGAGCTGCAAAACAATCGAGGGGGGTGGGGGTTGGGGTTAGAGAAGGTTCCAGAGGAGACCTGGTGGATTCAGAGGAAACTGTGGCGCAAATGCACTGTATTGTACGCTACTGTACATTTATTCATTTCAAACCTTTATTTAAACTCTAAAGCCAAGTTTTCCCTCATTTACAGTCATGTCATGTAGAAATAAGCAATAAAAAAAAACATGCATGTATAAAATTATAACGAGGCGAGGCAAAAAGTAAGGATAACAAATTAATAAAAGGTTTTAAAACGCATAGAACTTTCATTGACAAAGTTTGGAAATCAAGGTTTTAAACTCTGCAACAGAGGGGAGAATCTCAAGCTTTAAGGACTGTTGGAGTTCATTCCATTCCATGATTGAAAGGTTAACCCAGAAAGGGGCTTGAGCAATATTTTGACTGGGAAAAATGCTGCAATATTTTATATCCAAAGCTTAGTAATATTTTGGCAGGCTAAATTCTTGCTAACTAATTTTTATTTAAGCTAGGTGGAAGCTTTTAAGAAACCGAATTATCACAAAGATCTGATCAACAAGAGAACATTGTGATTTTAGTTTGAGTAGGCTATTCAAGTTAATTCATTGAGACATTCCCTGAATGTACTCCATGCACTACTTTTTGATGAGTTATTTATTTAAAGATTTCAGCCCTGAAAAGAACACATTGGTCGACCCCTAGTGCATTTTCATACACTGATTACTAATATTATGTTCGTATGAATAATGAATAAATGGAATATGCAGGTATATGTGCCACAGACAGTGTTTCCATACCTCAGTATCACGGATAACTCATATTGGGCATATGATCATATCAAGGCTATTGTAAACGGGACACTGTGGGTTTACATGCACCAACTCATAGACCACATGTGTCGAACTGAAGGCCAAATCCAGCCCCCAGACTGAATTCACTTATCAGTTCCGTTTGGCCCGCTGCCTCTCCTAGGAGCAACTCAACTGGCCTGTGACGGAAATCAAGCGCACTTCTGGCCCCGCTGCACGGCGATAACAAATGTCTCAACTTCTCAAGCAAACGCACAGAGCGTTATCGGCACCCGCATCATGTTTTCATTTAATGGAAATGCATCAATCTGCTTTTGTGGACCATTTGCGGAGGACCCAATATTTAGCCTTACCTTGTGTTTTTATTTACTTTCTCTTTTTAAAAGCTTGTCTGTCATCCGTTTTCACTCATCTCAAGCCGTGGTATTATTTGGTTGCATTCGATTTTATAATTTACATCTAGTGAATTCTTGGTAATTCATCATACCTACTCTGAACTTATTGTGTGTGTGTTCCACTTAGTGCTCCAAGTCCAGGACCAGTTTAACCTACAATTGCTAATCTGACAAACTATTGTGGATGAATAACTAATTGAAACCTAATAGATATTATTAGCTTGCAAATTCATCATTATTTAAATTATTTTCACAAATCTACTCTCTGTGGGAGTCTTGTTTTGTGTGAGACTGGTGATAGTAGTTTTGTGTGTGTGTGTGTATTTTACTTTGGCCTCCAATAGTCCAGGACCTAGAATTATTATTTTTTTGTATCCACTTTTTCTCCCCATTTTTTCTGTTTTTCTCCAATCCCAATTTCGTATTATCCAATTCTTCCCTCCCCTGTCTTGAACGTTGCTAGACTATGCCTCCCACTGGTCGGTTGTAGTGAGGACGGAAGCCTTGCATCACGTGTCCCCTGCGGTACACAAGGAGGCAGCCTGTCTCATCTTTTCACCGCAGCAGCTCGAACTCTCAGTGGCGAGGAGTAACGCGTGGGAGGCTTCACGCTGCCCCCGCTACTTCCTGTTTCCGCCGCACCGGCGTCAGGACCTAGAATTTCTAATCTTGCAAACTCTTGTCGTGAATAATTAATTTAATCCTGATATACAATTTATATCTGTTAAAAGAAAAACATTTAAAAACATCTTTAATAAGCCAATAATCCATAAATAATACCTCCTTACCCACCTTTTAAACAGTCCTCCTTGTATTCATTGAGGCACCAGAGAATTAACAAATTCAATAGATTATCAAAATGACCAATTAAGCTAAGCTTTTTTTTTATGTGTTGTGTCTGGTCTGCAAAGTCACTATTTTATTTCAGCCCCCTGTCATGGATGGAAAATATCAGAGTAGTAGTCTGTAAATATGTATGTACAGTAGGGCTGACCCCTATTAATCGATTAGTCGACTAATCGGTCGAAAGGGGCCGTAGTCGACTGGCCAACCTCTTAGTCGAATATAATTTTTAAAAAAAAACGTATTAATATACCGGTATATATATTTTTTTATCATTCTTTCCAAAAGAAAATAGGCCTAGAATCGTGGCTAACGCTAATGGCACGCATACCAGAGGCTAACTGCCTATGAAAACAGGCACAGAGGCACTGAAAGAGGATTTCACCCATCTAATGAACACACTAGACTAGACAAATATCAAGATGTATCCATCAGTGGACCAATTGCATGCTTTTGCAGAGGACAAGAAGCCTTCAGTCGACTCCTTCAGACATTAAGCACCCCCCACAGCCCAAATATATATATAAAAAAAATATATATACTTTTTTTCTTTTTTTTTTTTTTTTAAGTCGACCAATAGTCGACTAACGGCAAATTTTGGCCAATCCTAGTCGACCATCCAAATCCTTAGTCGGGGACAGCCCTAATGTACAGTATGTAAACACCCGTTGACGTCATGTGACTGATAATGGCTTCACCATCTGCCCACCATCTGATAAGTAGACACATTAACGGCAGTGTCCGTCATTTATGGCACCCTTTTGTTTTTGCCCCTCATGCATCTTGATTCTGTCATTACTTTCAATGTCATGGACATCGGAGGTGGAATGGCCAAAGTCCTGATGGCTACTCATATCCACATCAAAAGAATCAAATCGATTTATTAAAGGTGCTGTAAGTGGTATTTTCCTTGTTCATTGTTTGGTCAGTAGCGTGGGTCTCCCAGTCTGTCCACTCTGCAGTAAACACAAAATACATGTTCTGGTATCCCGTTCTTGCTGCATCCAACTCAGGAATAAGAACACACTGCAAAAATTGTCTGACAAAAATAGCAATTAAAAACAAATATGTGCTTGAAACAAGTAAAATAATAATTGCCAGCAAATTTGACTTTGCAAGATTTCTTGAAATAAGTACAAATATCTAGGGTTCTCTCTCCTGATTGGATAAAGTGGGAAGGGATACCAGAACATTTATCTTTACTGCAGAGCGGAGGGACTGGGAGACCCATGTTACTAATCAAAAACACTCAGTGATGTCTGTCGGAATGTAGAGCTATTTAACACTTATTTTAACAAATAAATACCACTTACAGCACCCTTTTATAATCCCTTTTAATCTGTGCCTTTTTTCAGTGGATGTGTGAAGATCCCCCCCCCCCCCCCCCCCCCCCAAAAACCTTATTTCTAGCATGCCCTCCGTCCTGCAAATGTCTTTAGTTTGCCTTGTGCAGAGTTTCTACTGAACTACTACAGAAACTCAGTTGACCAAATTACATCTTTTGACAACAATGGCAGGTGCTGGACCCTCTCAAGCCTGTGCCATCAAGCCTATAATTCAATCTGTAACTAATTGAATTGGGACATAATGAATCGAAATCAACCAGAGTAATCGGTGCAGCCCTATTGTTGAGATGCAAGTCCTGTCCTGATGGGACAGCTGGCCCAACTGGATGTGAAACCAGCTTTGTCTCTTATTGCTAACATGTCAACATGGCCTCTGTGGCTGTCCTGGTCACGTGACCTGTTGTGATTAAAGCTCGGCAGATTCCTAAAGACTTAGTAGCAACTACACGAATCTGATGGCTGTGCAATACGAAGGTGCTTGTCATTACAAACCTATTTGTTATGAAGAAAACACAAGTTGATTTACACAATAACACGCTGCTCCCAAGACATTTCATTCATTGAATTCATTCGATCTTTATTTATACTTTATAAATAAACTAATTTACAGTGTCCTCGAGATGTTACATTCACAAGTGTCGTTGTGTGTTAATAGATACAATAGATAGAACATCAGACAAACGGAACAATTGAGAGCACCTACAAATAAAAAAACAAAAAAGGAAATATATATATAATTTTCTTTTACAAGAAAAACAGCTGTAACAATTCAAAAACAATTAGATATTGTGGTGACCTGATCGGTCATCAAGTAGAATTGAAAATGGGGGACCCTGATGTAAACAAGACGAAAGTCTTTCTCTGGTCTGCATCCCCTTAACAATTGTGTGTATTGAGCCGTACTGTATTGTACCCATTCTGCAATCTGTTAATACATTTTTCAATCAATCAATCAATCAATCACCCATAGACACTAGAGTGTCTAGTTTCAGAGTTTCCTGCAGGGTATTCAGTGAGGTAGGGGGCAGAGAAGCCGAAAGCAGATCTACCAAGTTCAGTACAAACTCTCGGCTCTGAAGTGTTAATGGCACCACCAGCGCAAGGTTTCCACCTCCTTTACCAACCGTTTATTACCTAATAACATATTTAGAGCTGTAAGCGATTTCTGAATTATTAATATTCTCCCTCTCTGGTCCTAGGTCTGTGTTGACAATGTACTGAAGACCATGAAGGAGAACGCCAATAAAGCCAGCAGTATCCTGCTCACCGCCATACCTCAGATCTGTCAGATGGACTGGACGGAGACCACAAAGGCCTTGAAAGTAAGCCGTCATTACATAGGAGATTCCATACATTAGACATTGCTTGTGAAACATGACCTTATTCGCCTTGTTTCTAGGCGACAAGGCCGCTGCTAGTGTGCTACTTTTGTAATTCCCACTTCCCATGCGTGCGTGACGCAGTATCTACACAGAAAGGAATATATTGGCATGGGCTAGATAAGCACTTGTGTCCTTATATGTATTATTTATTAGGTTTGGGAATATCCAAACTAGCTAGCACGACTTTGCCAGGAAGTTCAGCAACCGGAAATGGATGTACAACGGCAAAAGTGAAATTAATTTCAGCTGGCTTTCATGAACTGATGCAACAGTACTCCACCGCTTTCAGACAATGCTGTTCCTTTTATGAAGGTGCTATTTCCCCGTAAGGTAATTTGGTTATAAATATACAAATAAAAAATTAAAGGCAAATATCCTGCCTGGTCCCAGCAGTAAACAATGACATGAAGTTGAACCACAACAGGACTATTGCTGCAAGGAGGGTGACTAAGCAACCATCACTATGCTGTGCAATACATTTGTTTTCTATAGAATAATTTACTAAGAGCATTGCTGTTAAAAGATATTCCTTTATTGATCCCCTTGGGGAAATTCAGGTATCATAGCAGGAGGGGGAGGTACAGGTAGTAGAAGACATGCAGGTAAAGGTCACAGAATTATAGTACAGTGGAGAAGTCAAAATAAAAATAGAATAAAAAGGCAGTGTAAACAATATACTATATAATGAACTCTGACATGCGCATATGGGCAACAAGGTGTGAGATGAGGGTATGTATGCACTCATGTTATATTTTCCCTACAATAAATAGTTACAATATATAATCTTAGTCTAATATATTATCTAAAAAACCCTAAATGCTAAATATATGCAATATATAATCTAATAATCCAATAGTCTAAATCTAATCTAATATATAATCTATAAATGCTAAATATGTGCTCTCAAAAAGAACACTGTTTGAGGACATAATACTGCATGTTTTATTTGCTCAAAAAATAATTAGATTGCACACACACACACACACACACAGTGGAACAGAGGGCTGAGCACGTATTAGGCAATGATCAGTCTGTTTTTAAACTGGCCCCAAGCTTTCACTGGGGGGAAAATGACACATGGTGGCTCTGGCGCATTGTCATAGTGGCGCTGCGCTCCTATAGTGCTGTTTAGGGACAGCCCTGTGACTTATTACACCCCCTAACAAAGATTGATTTGATTTGAAATCTTTATTTCGAACATGCAAATGAATACAAACAAACAAATAACTAAACAAAAGCAAAACACAACTCAATCTACATGTTCGAAAAGGAGTAGGAAGAAGTATACACTTATTTAATCCTACCCCTTTTCCACTACTCAAATGAGTGTACTATTTTAAAACATAAAAAAGAAAAAGAAAAAAAATATATATATATATATGCAAAACAAAAACTATATGTAAAACATGAAAGAAATAAAATAAAAATGTAATAAAATAAAAATGTAAACACCCGTGAATATCAAGTCCCTTCCTCATCCCTGTACCTTGTGAACATCATTTCCTTATACATCAGTTTGAATTGTCTCATGTTTGGACATTGCTTTAGCACCACATTTAGACTGTTCCACAGTTTCACTCCACATATTGAGATGCAGTGTCTTCTCATGGTAGTGCGTACATTTAGAACTTTTAAATTGAGTTCTCCCCTCAGATTATAACCCCCCTCCCTATCAAAGAACAGTTCTTGAATGTACATGACCTTTTGCTTTATACATTAATTGTGCCGTTTTAAATTCCACAAGATCATTTGACTTTAAGAATAATATGTTTGTGTGATCACGATAACCTGCAATGTGAACTATCCGTATGGCCCTTTTTTGGAGTATAAAAAGTGGTTGTAGTATAGAATTATAATTGTTTCCCCAGACTTCAGCAAAATTGTTTGTTAGTACACTGTTACTACTACTACATCATTATTATTATGTTATTCAGTTATGAGATGCGGATGCGGAGCTAATGATGGAGCATCGCCGTCGGTTGTGTGATAGTAAAGGGGTTAACCTTCTGTCGTGTGGCAGTGAAAGGGTTAAAGACCGTTAATTCAAACTTGACGAAGTGGACATTCTGAATGAACCCGAATAGATTTCCTGTTTTGCGGTCAAGGAAACTATGAAAGCAGAAGCTCCCGAACACACATACGGCGCCGAGCGGCGTGGAAACGTTCAGTTCGGCCGACGTTGAGTTGAGCGGGATCGGCCGTCTCCTTTAAAACATTGGGTGTCAAAACCCCCCACCCAACCACCTCCAATGTACAGTCCCCCCCCACCCCCCACTTTTTTGCTACTCCCCCTAGCCTGTTTGCCTGATTCTCAACAGACTTGCTGTGTGGAATCTGGGGACTACCATCTTTAAATGTGTAATTTAGATAATTGATAGGCCAAACCATATGACCGCCAGATCCATTCGATTCGGGAAAAAATGCATCGTAAGCATCAAGCGATGTGTTACTTGTGGATGCATTTCTGATTAGCAAAAACATTTACAAATATGTTTGCCTTACAATAACAAGGAGGCCTGCGAGTTCTGAGTCCTCTGGCCTTATGGTGGTGCTATTCTCCTAAAACTACAAACATTAACTACTCCTCAATGGCCCCGATCATGTTGATATTTTAAATGCGTTTTTCTGGTATCCTAACATTGTGACACGTGAAACTATATCACCGCCATTTACATTTCTTAAAATCTGCTTTTATTTTGTGCTACCCCTATGCCATTCACGTGATTCTCATTATACCTCATGTGCGGCATCTAGTGGCCACCATTTTAACACATTGGACGCCAGCAGCAGGGGGGCGCTGATCCCCCTTCAGCGGCAGGTCTTTATTCAATGGATATAGTTTTAGAATGCCAAACTTGTGGGCGGCTGGGTGGCACAGCGGACATTGCGCTCGTCACCAACGCAAGAGACACCGGTATCTAATCCGGCTGTCAGCGTTGCCTCCGGCTTGGACGGCCGTCATACTGACTCAATTGGCAGAGTTAGCGGGAGGGGAGTCGATGGGTGGTAATCTGGACGTTGTAAACAGCGACTCCTACAGGTCGGTCAGGGCGCCTGCACAGCAAAGACAGGAAAATGGTGGGGGCAGTGTGAGCCTCCTACACGTTACTCCTCGCCAATGAGAGTCCACGCTGGCAGGTGAAAAGATGTGACTGGCTGCCTCCACCGGTATCGGAGGGGACATGTGATGGGCTTCTATCCCTCCTATGACCAGCCAGTGGGGGGCACATGCGAGCAACGATCAAGACAGGGGAGGGGATAATTGGCACGGCTAAATTGGGATGGGAGACATTTTGAAAAATGGAGGCGAAAAAGTGGATTAAAAAAAAGTGCCAAACTTGCGAGTCCGAAAACTATATTATATATTATAGCTATGGATCTAATAACTCCGTTGACTGTCAGTGAGTTGCTTCTGGTCAACATGCAAGAAACTGATTGTTTTTTCATCTGTACATTTCCGTTTTATACCGTTTTGAATATGAGTATGGTTTGGGTGATTCTGAGTAAATCCCATGAAGGACGAGAAAAAGGCATTTTAGTGTAATCCAGTTATCAAGTTGTCATTTTTCGGCTGATTATCTAATCATCCTGAAATCAACGCTAGATTATTGGTATTATGTCTCCTTGTGTATATATGAAATGTTGCTTCGACCGCGGTAAGCCCCTGCCTCGCCCGAGTATTTAAACCCCGCCCCCACGGCTCAGATCGGCTCAGAAAACACACCAGACCGTTTCAAATGGGGTGCAATGGCACCGCAAGGCAGTAGAGGGTGGTGTTGACCATCTGCCAGCTCAGACAGGGTCTGAAGGGTCTGCAGAGGCTGCAGCCATGAATTATGAATGGATATAGCGAATACAATAAATAACGATCATAAAAACGAGTTTACTCGTTGTTGGCGCTCCACGGTTGGACGGCAATAACGAGTATACTCGTTTTTGGCGCAGAACCAGTTAAAGGTTGTATAAAGGCAGTTGGTAGGCAAAACCATTTCACTAGAGTAGGGCCGTGGAGAAAATCTGGACTGTGGATTATGGTAATTTCAGGGTAATTCCGCTGTCAGCCGCCGGCAGCAAGTGTCTAGTCACTTCAAAATGCAAATATCATTGTTATAAACTAATGTAACGTTTGGTATATTTATCCTATTTAAATGAAGATTATTATTATCAACATTGGCCAAAAATTACGTCTGAATATTCGTAAAAAAAAAGAGATGAAAAAAACACATTTGCATATGTATTACAATTTTAAACATTGAATTACATGTCGGAGGGCAAACCAATAAAACAAGAGATGATCTGAGCTACCAAACGGCTAATTATGAAACCACAGGGACCTGCATGAGACCCCCCCCCCTGCCTCTGCAAGACAAGCCTCCCACTAGCTAGCTAGAAGCATTATATAGAGCAGAAAATACCAGAGGGATTTATGAACGGTTCATAAAACATGAAAAATATCAACACATCTGTCACGTTTAAGCTCCTAATCCCTGTCAATAAATCCATGTACATAAAAGTTAAGGTCTGACGGACTTCTTTTCACTGTTGTTGAATGTCTGCTAACGTTAGTATGCTTGTTTAGCCAGTTAGCTTGATACCAGTAAATTAGCTCCTGATGCTCTGAATAAACACACAGTGGCCTGACTCGGCAGGCTTATAGCTGCGGGCAGTGACATTAGAGCCTGCACTCTTGACACTTCTTATCATCCATCGGTTACAGCTAAGTTATGTATTTATTTTTTACCCAGGGACAGACAGTGCACATTAATCAACATCTTCAGTTTCCACATCAATGTAAATGTTCCAGAATTAGCTAATGAGCTAGTTTTCATCTGTAGTCCCTGCCTACCATGCATGTCTTTATGGTCTGGGAGGAAACCAGAGTACAGGAAACCCACGCGAACACAGGGAGAACATGCAAACTCCACACAGATTTTTTTTATTTTTTATTATTTATATAAAACGACTAACCTTCATACTGTCTTTTACTATTATGCTACTAAGGAATCTACCTTGCTTATGCTAATATGTCTATACTATTATGCACTCAAGTTCGACACTGTTTGACTTGTGAGATTATACCCTTCCTGCTGACTTGTTGTACACAACTTGTAAGTCGCTTTGAATACGTTTTAGTGCACCACCATCAGGCCGTAGTTTCCATTATCCCCATACTTTTGCTAAATGTCCCAGAGAGGTGTCACACACCTGTCCACACTGTCTCTCCGTTGATTCAAATGAAAATTGTATCCGAAAAGTTGCACCTGTACTTTCACTTATGGTGACAGGAGGGTGTGATTAATATTTTCTTTGAACCCTCTGGGACTGGACAACATGGCACTCATAAGTCAACTGCATATCCCATACTGTACACCTAAAATAATGTGTATATTAATTATATATATAATAGTAGAAATGCATATACTTATATACTCATACTTCCATATATATATATATATATATATATATATATATATGTATACACACACACATTGTACATAACACTGTACAAGTAGTTTATGTTCATATTTATATATAATATTACCTTTTTATCTTTATCTCTCATCCCTTCATGTGCTGTACTGTAGTAACAGTAATGTCTCCGCAGGGACAAAAAGGTTCAGTTCATCCTATCCTACCTTACCTTGTCGTATCATGTGGGGCTTGGAGCTGGCAATGGAAATAGGATCTTTATTTAGCTTTTTAGTTGCAGGGGTTTACGGAATTACAATTTCAGAGTTGTACGAAGCACGGATTAATGTGTGCTTTCTGGAAATGGAGGAGAAACGTAAATGATGCATGGAATTTGTAACTTGCACTGTTTTTGTATATACTGTATATTATTATGTTACTTTGTGTATTGTGTTTATTAGTTATTGCTTTTTGTGTTATTTTATGCTGTCTGAGTGAGCGGAGAGTAAGCATTCCCTTGTTTTGTAAAATGGAGAATCTTGAACGGAAATGTCAGTGAGTCATTCTCAGGCAGATAACGAGGTGCTAACGGTCACATTAACAGTACAATGAGATTGAGTCATTTCAAGTGGTAATATGTCGCATACTACAACTGGACATTCATGAGCTGTTAAAACAATTCAAAACAACACTTATATGGTTCTTCGTTAAGTGTTAACACCCCTTGAAACATTTAACACAAATGGAGTGCAGTAATTAACGATGTGTAATAAATATGAAGAAATGTCATATCTTAACTCTTTGACGGCCACAAGCTTTCACCATCTGCACTGGCTAGCACCAGCTTTTCTTGACCATTTTCACAATATTTCACGATCTTTGCGGAGCTATATATTCTATATTATAGCTATGGAGACAATAGTATGGCTCATTTGACAGACACTATTTCTAGTCCAACATGTAAAAAAAGTTTGTTTCTATACACTGTAGTTTATTACAAGCCCAAATCATTCTGGTTGATCCCCTGAAACCCCAAATACTCCCAAATCAAAGGTATATACCATGTACACATGTGCCTTCACAAAATCATCATGGGGGGGGTAGTCTTACCCCCAAAATGCGATTGTTAGATTGTTAAAATAAGACACTGATTGTTACAGAAACATGTTTCAGGTTCGGTAAAATAGACATTAGAACAGGGATCAAAGGGAAAAGATCAAAGGATCCAAAAACGAGTTTACTCGTTATTGACGCTCAAGCGTTGGCGGCAAAACACGAGTTTACTCGTTATTGGCCACCAATGAGTTAAAGATGAGATGTTGCACGTCTTAAATCAATGTTTCAATATCTTAATCTTATCTCAATATTGACATGACAAGTGGAGTGGCTTGTATAGGGTGCTTAATGCATTGTTGAGGGAAAATAGATATAAAAGAGTTGATGGAATCTGAATTTGTCTTGGCATGGTCTTAATTAAATGATTATCCAAAGGCACCGTAATAAACTAAATAACTAAAAGTGAAAGTAAATAACTTGTATGTACTTCGGTACGTTTGAACTTATAGGTGCTCTTTTACGTGATCGCATAACAATTAATTCAGTCACACATTGGCACGCAAAGAGGAAGCTGAACAACAAAAAGAAAATTCATCACAGTGTACAACTTGTCATGTGATTTTCCGGAACTTGCCTCATCGTCGATGTGTTCCATACACTCAAAGGAGCGTTTAAGGGACAAGATTGCATCTGGCGCCCCCGTAGTGATGGGTGGCCCACAGCTATGTCCTTTTCTTTAAAGTATGGTCAGGGCAGACAGGGTTAATTAAAGAGCGATGCAGGATTCTGAATAACGGCCACGGTTTGACTTGTGTGGTCTGATGCCGTCAATGAGCCAAAAGTGAACCGGTACAGCACTGCTTTGAAGGAGAATGGGTGATTCATGGTGTCCAGTGTTTGTAACGCGTGAAAATGGCTGTGTGGTTTACATTATAGGTTACTGGAGTTTACTGTATATTACAGAATGCTAAAGTGAAGCTTTTATTCTTGTGAGATGTTTATTAACTAACTGCAGTGGTCACAGCAACTCTTGGAGGCCGACGGATGTTCTAAAGAGAAAAATAAAAGCGCTACATAAATGCAGTCCATTACACAAGGCTGTTCAAGCTATCTTTTACCTTTTTGAAGTAATTCCAGGACGGTGTTCCTTTTCCTCAAGAGCTGCGCATATAGATATAGCAACTGCGTGTCGTTCTTAACACTTTCGCGACCACTGGGGCCCGTCTAATATAATGGTTGAGGACCAGCTTTTGTAAACAAACCTGTGGCTTTTTGTAGAGCTAAATCTATACTTTATAGTATTGCTATCTGTCCATTCTCATTGTCAATTGAGTTCATAAACCGTCCCTTCAAAATGGCTTAAAGAAAAAAGAAATGCATCAATAGGTTGTCATTTTATAGCGCCGTGAATATAAGCTTTATAGCTGATTTGGGCTAGTATATTTTCTGGAAAGCTAGATAAATGGCTAATAGCTGCTAGGGATGCTCGATATTGGCTTTTTTACCTATACCGATATTGTCCAACTTTTAATTTCCGATACTGATATATGCAGGGTTTCCCCCCCCCAAAAAATGGAATAATTTCAGGTAATTAACATTACATATCTCTTGTTGTGGAATTAACACATTATGCATACTTTTGACAATAAATAAAATCAGAATTTGTTCTTACTTGCTTGCCTGGGTAAATAAAGGTTATAGAAATGTAAAAAATAAAAATATTTTTTTATTTTTATTTGAAAACCCATACCGATATTTTACGATATCACATTTTAATGCCGATATCGGCCGATAATATCGGACATCCCTACTGCTAACGTTATATCCAATGGCATTTCCGTTTTACAGATGCTACAGAAATAACTAAAACTGCATATGATCGGGACTGTCCCAAAGCATGTATGCATGAAAGGGGGGGGGGGGGCGGGGGACGTCGTTTATTATTGATTACCAATAACAGTGTTCGTCTAACTAGCCACATACGCTGATCGTATCGTATCATAGCAAGCTCTGATCGGGCTGTAATTTACGTGAAAAATATCTTACCATGAGCTGGTGGGATACCGCCGAGCATTTCCCCGTTATCGATCGCCATCTGGTAGATCGATATGTCCATTGGCTGATGATAAATCCCCTTATTGCATGGTGAAATCTGCGATTCGAAACGTAATCCAAGGTACAGGATGCTGATTCAGAATCCGGCTACTAAAAATCTCCATTGAAAGAAAAGAAAAAAGTGATCCGTTCGCCCACAGGGCACATTGCAGTAGCGCGATAGCGCCCCTAAGAGGATCTGGCCGGTATTGCATATTGTAGAATAGTATTGAAAATATGCAGTGTCGCTCGGCGACCTTGAACAGGTTATTAAAATGGAATAAAAGCAATAACAACTTGCCACGGCTTTATACGTGATTCTGTCCACAACGCATGGATTCGAAGCACGTATAAATACGTGGTTCGTCCCCAATGTGTTAAAGAAAATAATCTCTTTAGAACATGTATTATTATTATTTTTCTTTTGTGTTTACAGTCAACCGCACAATCTTCCATAATGCTACCAGTACCAAAACACTGAGCATATAGTGGAAACTCGGAACAGTGCACCTCCCAGACCCATCGACACCGCCACCACGGACACTGGATTCCGCCATCTCTACCTTTTGGATTTGTCGTCATCAGTCAATCACTGATCATCAAAGAAAGTGCCTGATACACATTATGCATGCTTTCTTATAGTCTTCAGCTGGAATGTCACGGTGCGTTTTCCTAATGCCTTGGAATACAGACCAAAACCCATTTCCATTAGGCTACTTTCATCACCATTTTCACCTTCGCAGACTGCCCTCGACTAAAGAAATTTGCAAAGTCGACTGATGGTCATAGTGTTGATTAATTGATTTAATTGACAAATTCGTTAAATTGTGTTTCTCACAGGCAATTATGCAGAGAGACCTCTTTGAATCTAGTGCTTACCAGATATGCGCTTGTAATTTTTCAGTAAAAATAAAAAGAAAAACTCATTCAGCATGGGGAGGAAAAAACAATAACCAAACAAAACATGGACTAATCGACAGGTGGACTAAGACCAAACCGACCGACTAAGTTTCACACTGGAAGCATGCGTCCTCTGGGAGCTCTTTGCAGTCGCATTTTGCAAAACGCCAAACATTTTAACAGATTGACAAAAGGATTTGAAGTCTTAAGATTATATAATGAAACATTATTTTCATGAATTTATATTTTTTGTGGTTTGTAAACATCAGTCTCTTTATGGCTCTTACCTTTGCAGCATGAATTGAAATAATATTCAAGGGTTAATAACTTCCAACTTTTAACACAATAATACTTAGTTGCTCCCTTTACTACAGTTGGCGCTTAAGTGCTCTTAAGTAGCATGTAATGACTAAAAGTTTGACTCATTTGCATGTTTAAATATTTATTCATGTACTAGAAAGGGACCAGGATTGTGCTAGCCAGATCTGTATTGATATTTAGGACATGCCTATTTGGCTGCCTGGCTGTGAAGCGTCCTCTAGTTTGGTTATGCACTTCTTAATGTTTTGTTCTGATAACAGTATATTCCATGGATGAAACTTGCATCATTTCCATTATAAATCAACCGGGTTGGGCAGCCATGTACTTGCCCAATTAATTTTAAAGCACTCTTGATTGCAATTTCTTCGTTTTTTTTGTTTTTCATTGTTTTCAAGTTAAAAAAATATATGGCAACTAGTTTGTTTATTGATACGTTTGTCCCAGAGAGAGGGGAGATGGTGTTATTTTTTTAAGGGATTTAAAGGTCTGATAAAAGTCAGTGAAGACAACATTGTTAGCATTTTTTCAAAACGTGCTGTGCAGTGAACCCATGCATTGGAACTGTCATTGGATTAGTTGCTATATAGATCTTTCCGGATGTGATGCATCTAGATCACATCCAGAATGCGGTCACTGTGCAGTATATGTATCCATTGTGGTTATTTTCAGTTGGCTTATCTGAAAAATTGGAACAGATTATGTGGTATAAAATTAAATAAATAATTTATCCAAGCTTCTTCTTGTGTAATCCTTTTTATTTTTAATTTTTTTTATTGATGGTCTGTGATTTGAAAACATTTTGAGTAGGCTGTATAGCCCAGAAAAGAGTGTTAATTTGGATAACTTTTTACATTCTGTCTCCATGGTCTCTACAAAAAGGGGCTCCCATTTATATTGTATCTTCTTCTATGAAAACCAGTACTTCTCTTTTGGATGTTGCCAATCATTGTTTAGGTTTATTCCGGAAGCAAGTTAAGCCAGTATTAAAGGACTTGTTGAGACTGTGTAATGATGCCATTTTATAAAATGTACCTATTGCAAACCTGGCCCCCTTTCTCTTGATCAATCAGGAAGCAACAGTTGTGATTGGAGGATCAAGAAAAGAGGGCAGCGTTTGAGATGGGTCAATTGGCTTGGTTCCACGTGAATACAGAGGTGATTTGAGCCTGCAACCTGGGCTCATTCAGTTCCAATCAACACCAATGACATGTGGCCCACAGCAGCAATGGAAAACGATCGGATAGCTGCCCCATAGAACCACTGGAAGAATCTTAAGAGGTGGTATTTTAAGACACTGCTCACTTTGTTTAAAAAGCCTGTCTGATTTGTCACAAACTGGCAGTAATTTCCATGTACATGGTATACAAAAAGTGTTTTGGTTTTAGAGATATTGAAAGTAGAAATAGTTAGCATCCCTCTAAAAATAATATGCATCTTTCAAAAAACGTCCTAACCATTTATTAAATAGAAGCACTGAAATGTGTTGTATTTCATCAGTCATGGACTAAACCCAAAACCAAAACATGCCAGTACTGTTTGAATGGATTGAAATTACTCTTATAGCTTCAGTAGCTTGTGTGACAAATCAGATGGGTCTTTTAAACAAAGTTCCTTTGATGGAAGTTGATCAAAGTGGTTACACAGAATAATTCTCTAAACGTCGAAGAGTATTTTTATTTGTATTTGATCATTTTCAGAATCGATGACAATCATCAGCATCCGCAGTTTTATTTGGAATGTATAGCCTATAGTGGGTCATACATGTTTGTGACACAGGATGATTATTAATTAAGACTTGTCAGTTCTGGGCGGGAAATCAACTCAATTCTGACGCATCATGCATTCCATGATCAACCCAACTCTCATGTGACCCTTCTGATGAGAAATAAGTTTCCATGACATTTGAACTCGGGCCTCCTGCAACGTATTGGCCAACTGTATCTCGAATGAATGGCTGGAAGATTGTGTGGAAAGTATAGGTTGTCCTATATGGGTTAAATGGTCTGTTCTTTAATCCACATATAGGTGTTTATCCACCTGAACAGCTGTTTATTTTTATTTTGCAGTGACCCGTAGTTCGACTGCCCGATTGTAATAGGTTATGTTTTTGCATTTTAATGTAACTGCTCCTTAAGGAACGTATACTGTATGCTATTTAGTCCTATATGATTGGAAATACTGTAGTTAAATTCTACAATGGCCTACATGCATTAAAGGCTCTTATCACGTGTATGTAAAACTAAAATGAAGGAGGGTCGTATTGGTGGTGGCTAGCAGCCTCACATTTTGTACTATAGTGTCCCAAAGTTATTTGTGGCGATTTTCGACTGTCTGGCACTAGTTGATAAGGAACACTAGTCCTCGCAGGGCGTAGGCTATCGTCTGTGTCCAGATCGGTTTGTTTATACTTTCTTTTGTGTACAAAACACTGCTGCAAGGGCATCATGTTTTGATCCCAAATAATCCCTAAAGCCTAAATGTGTGTCTATACTCTTCGCAGTGGTAAAATGTTAGAGGAATGGGCAACATGCATGTCACCGAATAAAATAATTGTATATGCCTCCGATATGATCATCGATGGCATGCTTAAACATGTGAAGGAGACGCCCGCGTTGCTATCTTGCACTGTATGGTATGATGGCTATGTTTCATCTTGTGACGTGTTTTAAAATTAGGCTATTATTCCAATTAAAGAAAAATTACCGAAGTAAAAATCTATTGACCCAATTCTAATTTTGAGAAGGCCATGCTTCACAGACAGTCTTATTATAACTTTAAGAGAATATTATGTGATTCTCAGAAGCCTTAAAAAGCTATTCATAAAAACATTCGATGAAGGAGGAGTGTATCAGACCTTAAGGCCATGCAGGCCTATATCTATCGCTGGTTGTTTCAACGAACAACAATTCCTTTGATACAATTATTCTACAGGCTCTTAATTCCTTAATGCAGCCCCGAAATATTAATCTGGTTAGTTTAGCCTAGTAGGTGAGATCCTATATTTTAAACAACTTTTTTTAAATGTATAGGTCGGATGCCCCTAAAGCTCAGCTGCAGTCAGTGCCTTACCTTCGGTTACATTCAAATGACACATTTTTCACCCAAGTCACATTTTTATTAATAAAGTGCTTAAACAGGCCTATGTCCACGTTTAATTGTGTCGAATTTGTACACGAAACGCGACCCAGGGTCCATCTAACGTTCTAAATGTAGCCTTTAAAAGACGCTATATTGAACGATACATAAATTAGGCCTGTAGAGATTATGACAAAAAACACCAGCAAAAAGGCATCGAACAGGCCACTTTCACCAACTGCCTCTTTGGGGCTGTTTAGGTGCTAAAACATCATTTGAAATCAAGTATTTCATTACGAAAAAAGTAGTATGGTATTTCCAAAAAAGTAGTATGGTATTTTCATATATTTTTTGGGTCACTACGATGTTTGTGTGACCCAAAACAAATGGAAATACCATGATATTACCATCGGTTAATTTTTTTAATTGGATTAGCATATAGTATAGAGGCTATTATTTAAGTACAAACATGATACATAACTTTTAGCATATGTGTCGTGATAAATTATTTATCCAATGGCCGGTACCATTATAGTAAACTGAAATAACTTGTTTCGTAAGGGTTGACAAGTTGTGAATCACACTAATAAATAAGATAATGTGCTAATAGCACGCATATTCGATTAAAACGTAATAATAACCGTTGTTTTGTAACAAACAAGTGCTTGATTTACAAAAAAAAAAGAAAAGTAGGCCTATACATTCAAAGAGGCTATATGGCTATAATTTTTTACCAAAAGATCCCCTGTCACTGTCACACACAAAAAAAAAAGCCTGCATCCATCCCATCGTTTACAAAGACTCCAGAAATGCCACCACGTCGGTGTGTCCATTGTCTCTCGCCAAGTCAACAGGCTGCTCGTTTCTGTTGTCCCGGGCGCTTGTATCCGCGAGGAACTTCACGAGGACCTGCACGGTGTCCAGGAAGCCCAGCCTGGCCGCGTCGTGCAGCGGCGTCGAGCCCGTGTGTCTGTCGGGGACGTTGGGGTCCGCGCCCCGCTGGAGCAGCAGCAGCGCGACCGGCGAGCTGCCCATCATCATCACCTTGATGTGGACATTAACCACGGGTTAGTGTGCTGCCTCTCACCGACAGCAAGGGCATGGTGTGTGGTGAGGTTTTATTTGTTACTTATATACATCTTATTAGCACTATACACTCAGTATACTATAACATGTATATTTTGTACCCAGTCTAACTAACCTGTACATTGTGCATTACTATTGCACTTTATACTATTTGCACTCTGATTGGATGCCAAACTTATTTTCGTTGTATACTGTACTTGTTCTTTATAATGACAATACATTTATATGGTTATAATCACCTGCTTGTACTCTCAAGCCCACAAAAATTACCTGCAGACGGCTAATGAATAGCATTGGACGAATAAGTGATTGCGTATATAGCTTAACAGGTAACATTAACATCCTATAATTAATTTCATATCTGATCATAATTGTGTTATAGGCCTATAAGGAGGACAGCCATAATAACGCAATATGCACTTAAAAGCTTATACCCTACCTAACTTTTTTCAGCCTATGGCTATGTGACAGCGGCCTAGACGAAGAGTAAACATATGTATATATTTGTCATTAAGCCCATTTGCCATTTGATTCTTGATGAAAAACACTAACTTGAAAACCAAGGCCACAGGGTGTGACCTGTTTATCAGACCATGCACATTACGTGTGCACAACACTGGACAATTTTAACGTGTTTCGTTAAATGAATATACACATTGAAATAATAATCCGTGTTTAAAAGATTGAAAGATAACTTTAAAAGCGTACAGGCCTATATCACAATCGTCCATGACGCACGAATTTAGGGCATTACAAGATGCGCACATAAGTAACACTATTATGCCTGCGCTCTTTAAATTATTTAGCTCCCCACCATATTATTATTGTTATTATGCGCGCATATATGATTATGATTATTATTAAGCATACTAATAATAATAATAGTGTTTGTGGGGAAAGGGGTGTTAGCTTGGCTACATGTTTACACAAAGACAAGTCTATTTATTAAGTTGATCACTTCCAAAACCTCGTCATGTGCTCACTATGGGATGGATGATGACAGTTGACATGATCGCTCTGTTAATCAGACTGACCTGCAGCGGTGTCCGTCCGAAGCTGTTCACACCGTTCACACTGACCCCTCTCTCCAGGAGATGTCCCACACCTCCGGTGTTGCCCGTCGCCGCGGCCGAAGCCAGACCGTCCTCTAGACGAGACATTACTGTCATGAGCCCAAAAAATAAACAGCCTGTGTCGTTTTGTGTCTCTGCAATAACAGATTCCTTTATGACAGGTATATAGATTTGAAAAACGGAATAACCGCGCACGACAATGAAATGACGCGTGTTCCAGAATCGCCTCTTCTATGTGTGATGATAGTTCTTCATCAGTCCAACGCTGCTCTCAAGCCATTCGGATGTCAAATAGCTGAAAGTATAAAACGCGCAAGTCGTATGACCGCCGCCGCTGCCGGTGTGTGTCTGGGCTTGCCTGTGTTTTGAACACGGCCGGGTGGTGACGTAGTTTCTGCTGCAGTACTGCTATCACGCGCATGCGCTCTATCTCGTTTCAGGAACTCTGTGAGTTCGTTGCAGACATCGCAATAGATGATAGGTGTGATAGTGAACAGTAACACCAAGCAGGTCCAAGCTCATTGTATGGTGACCGACACGATGGTGTCACCTTTGGAGTCACGGGATCTCAACAGGCGCGTTTCTTTTTAGCTTGGAGCTCTACGTTCTTCCGACTGCTATACGGTTGTGCTGCTGGTCGAATTTGGGTTGGAATTTGCGGATAGTGAATTAGTGATACACATCGATCGACATCATACTACTACACCACAGACAGTAGATGATTAATAACGAAACGAGGAAGCTAAAGTTGTGCCGGACAGGGCTGTGCGCGTCAGAACAGGTCAATCAAATGTCATACAGTCTCTGACATTTGGGATACAGCCAGGGTGGGGAAGTACAGCCGTATACAGCTATACGCGGGAGAAGTTTTGGTGTTGTAAGGATTATGCGACTCTGGCTATATTATATTTATTATCATCATTGGGTATGAACGGTGGTTTAACACTCGAGCCTACAGACTAATATATAGACCAGCTATTTCAACCAGACCTGCACACAACAGCCCGCAGTATAGGCCCGCTTTACATGTATTTTCACGTGGATGCGTTGAAAGCGGCGTGCGCCAGGAGTCCCAGTCCTATCTTGCAGCCTGTCCCTAAGTCAAGTTCATTATGTACATTTGCGTACAATCTCGTTTTTCCTGATCTAAGTAAGTCAATATAAGTTATACACAAAGGGCAAATAAATAGGCTATACTCAACATGGAGGGGGTACAACAGGATTCAAAATATGACCCAGTGTCAAAAATCTATTTAAATGTTTTATGTTCCGACAAGGAGAGGTTCATTTGAACCATATGGAGAGAGGGTTGTCTATCTCTATCTGTCTATAGTTGTCTTTTTGTATCACCCCCATACAGTGAGTTATGTGGAAAGGAGTGGGCCAAATTAGGCATGGTTTATTTGTATAAATAGTACAACAGAGGGAATTCAAAGTGCTTTACATAAAATAGATCAATATAATTAATAGATACACAAATACAAATATCAAAAAGCATGACAAAATAAAGTATAAAGGTCACTGTGCATTTTAGAGTTGGAGTGCAATTATTAGCAATGATTCAATTTCAATTAAAGGCAAAGGTGAACATAATGTTTTGAAAGTAGACAGAGTTGTGGCTGATATAAGATCTCCTGGAAGTTTACTCCAGCTACATGTTTACATCAAGTTCTGAATGTGGATTCATGTTTTGTTTGAATCCTGTACGAACAGTTAGCAGACCGCTCCCTGATGACCTAAGAAGTCTAGAGGGTTCACAGGGTGGAAAAAAAGCCAGAGATGTATTTTGGCCGTAAACCATTAACCCTTTCACTACCAAAGGGTTAACCATTTCACTGCGACAATACAGAAGGTTAACCCTTTCACTGCCACATGACAAAGGGTTAATAACCCGTTCACTACCACACTATACAGAAGGTGAACCGTCTGTAGTGGTAGTGAAATGGTTAAGTGATGTATACACCAGTAACAGTATTTTTAACCTGTTAAGCTGTAGGAATATTTCGCCTAAAGGTACCTGCCTAAGTAACTGGACGATTGCTTCACTTCTGCAAGGTCAATTTGCATGTTCTTGGTATCTAGGAACATCTAGGGACCTGGGGGTATGTATTTCCAGTGTCAGAAATATTGTATCTGTTACTAGGCTGAGTAAATTGTAATGAAGAAAAGGAGAATATAAATTATGATTTATGATTTTTGCATCTTTGATAAAAAATGTATACGGGTAGGAGAAAATGCACACTGAGCTCATTCACCACCTTATTGAGATCATGTGTACAAATCTAAGCAAATGAATAAAGGGAAGATGATTAAACAGAAAGATTTGTAGATACAGTAATTAATGATAATCGATTTTAATTATAAATTCATATTTGACCTTGAACTTGACCTTATTATGGCCAAATCATACATCTATGGATAGGGAAATGCTCCTCTTTCCAATGGCAGGGTTGAATCTGGATTTAGTCATTTCCTTGCTGTTTTTACGATAATTAGCATTTTCCGATAAATTCGTATTTCCGATAAATCGTATAAAACATCGGTAAAAATGAAAATATACACTTTGACTACTGTTTTTGATAGTTTTTTTTTTTTTTTTTTTTTTATCTTTCTTCTCCTCCTTTTTCCCGATTTCTCTCCCATCCCACCCTTCCTGGTTGTTGCGTACTTTCCCCTACTGTTGGTCCGGGAGACCGGAGACTGTCACATGCTTTCCTCCGACGCATGTGCAGCCTGGGGCAGGCCAACCTGGCCGCGCAGGCTCTCACCGGGGAGAGTGTAGCGTGTGGGAGGCCACACTATCTCTCCTCAGTTCCAGCCCTCGCTGAGCAGGCGCCCCGACCGAACTGTAGGGGTCGCTGTCCACAACGCCCAGGACCCACCCTTCAGCTTTCCCACCCTCTGATACGGCCAATTGTATCAGTGTGAGGGGCCAGCCAAGCTGATATGTTTTTGATAGGGTTATGGTATTTACTCTTGGCTACAAAAAAAATATTTAAAAACATTAACCTCTTAACATCCAAGGGCCCACATGTGGACGATTCTTTGCCGACCTCTAGTGGCTCGGGTGTGCATTTATTTTAATACAATATATAGGTAGAATTAAAGCCCTATTTGTTGCCTGTCGATTGCCCTTTCAGGTGACAAAATCCGTTCAGCGGTTCTCGAGTTACATGCCGATATGTGAGGCGTGCCCCAAAGTACGCAAAAGTACACATTACCACCCCGACTCCCGGGGTTCTAGCTCCGTCAATCATTTGGCGATCACGAAAAGCTTTGCACAGGGTTGTAGCCAATGAGTGTGGCTTTCCAATGATACCCCATGATATGATAATTGGGGATCTAATACGGTCTCTATTGATCGATGTATGATAAAGAAAAGCAGGGTCCCCCTATAGGGGGACCTTAAGGCTTAACAGGTTCATTTCTATCTATGACACACTGGTAGACACTGCAGAGACCTGCATGAGAACTGGTGTAATAGTTCTGACTGCTGCCTGAGAGAAAAGACTATTACAGTTTTGTTTTTATTGTCTGGGGACAACGGATGGAAATTAGCCTCGTGCTAAATCCGGCAATTTCTACACTCCACTGTGTTCATACATTTTGCATTGTCCCGTCCAAATAAACAAATAAAGTAAAAGTACTGCCTAACCTACTGGAGGTGAACGGGTGCATTTGTTTTCTTATAGGAGGAGAAAAAGTAGGTCAAAAAAGAAGAAGTATTTGCTTCCGCCTCAACCTTGTACTAATTCATTCTATTAGCTTTTTATCCTCTAGCTATTGATTGGCCACTGCACTGAGAGAGAGCGAGAGAGTTTGAATGTTAATAAGAGGAAAATAATAATGAATGATTATTATATTTACATTACATTTACATTTAGTCATTTAGCTGATGCTTTTATCCAAAGAGACTTACAAGTTGTGTACAACAAGTCAGCAGGAGGGGTTCACCTCTGGCAGCTAAGGGTCTGTGGTGTTGTTCATCTATCAGTGCCACACTCTGAGTGCATAGTAGTATAGACATATTAGCATAGTACACAGTACATAGTTAGTAGCAAAAACATAATAGTAAAAGAGGGGTCGTTTCTTTACCTATGTTGGGGAACAGGGTTCAATCGACACCCCATAAGGAATACTCACTTTTAACCTAGTATTATCTGGTTGATTAACCTGTCTACATGTGGTGAGGTGTAACCCGATGTTGACTTTCTCATTTACAATTATTTTTTTCATTTCTGTCTTTCTTCTGTATACATATCTGTCCAATTGACTGTGTCCGAAACAATGATATATATATATTTCTTTTGTGGTGTATTCGCTGTAGTTTATATTCAATAGACTTATATTTTGACTACTTATATGTAGATATATGTGCAATATGCCTAGCATATATGTGTACAGTTTGACCTACTGCTCACTTTGTATTGCAATAAAAACGTCAATAAACAAAGTTTTGAAAAAAATAAAATTGTGAATGTAATAGTTTTGTGACTTGGTCATGATGGTAAAGGTCAGTATTAATAGAACGTGTAGCAAATGTATGTGAGCAGAGCTGTATGGAATGCCATTGTGCTGAGTGTGGAGGTTCTCGTTGTGATGGAGGCTGAGTGTGGGTGGAAGTGGGTTGGTTTGGAAGTCCCCTGTGTGTGTGTGTGTGTGTGTGTGTGTGTGTGTGTGTGTGTGTGTGTGTGTGTGTGTGTGTGTGTGTGTGTGTGTGTGTGTGTGTGTGTGTGTGTGTGTGTGTGTGTGTGTGTGTGTGTGTGTGTGTGTGTGTGCACACTAGCATGTGCTTGTGTGAGAAAAGTCCACTGTTCATTACAGCCCTTACTGCTTCCACCTTTCATGTTCTGTTTGCGTTACAGACGAGTATGGTCACCACTTTAAGAAATGCTTTGCCATGGACGATTAAAGCTTGCCTTTAAGAGCAACCACGACTGTCTTCAAAGATCTCTGACTCAGCGCTTTTTCTTTGTGGGGTTGCATTACATCAGTGCACTTGGAACGTTGGAAAAAAAACGTTGGAAAAAAAAATGCAAGTCCTTCCTAATGCTAAATTTAGCAGCTTAGCTTGGAACTGGAGAGGAGTGGCCACTAGCATGGCCCTCATCACTTTAACTCCCTGAGCTGTTATGTGTCCCGTAGAACTTCTTTAGAGTTACAGACCTCAAGTGCTCTCAAGGGTTCCTCGCTTGGGTGCTCAGTCATTTGTCTTTGCATGTGGCCAATGAGAATGAGTGAATGGTCAAAATGATCCTGATGATTCAAATGTATTTTCCCAATAATTCAAACTACCTCTGACAAAGCCCACCCACAATGGTTGGGGGGGGGGGGGGGGGGGGGGGGGGGGAGGAGTACTATACACGCTATTATACACCATTACACTATTACACACTATTATTACACTATTATAACACTACTACACTATTAGAAAGTATTACAATATTCGATGGAATAAACTTTTTAAACTATTTGGGTGGAATAAACCTTTAAAACGATTTGGGTAGAATAAACCTTTAAGATTAAGTTCCTTGACACCTCCGATAAGTCTCTATGACAAACAGTTAATTATATGAAAGGAGGACATTATATTTAAATGGTCAATAAGTACATATGTATTTGATATTGAATGCACTTAAGTATAAAATGTTGTCCATCTTATAAATTGAAAGTACGCCACATTAATTAATTTCATGACTAATTTAGTTTGACAAGTTATTAATGTAGCGTGATGATCAAGGTTAGGGTTAAGGTTAGGGTTAGTTACAGAATGCAGAATGCATCTGAGAGATTTCTTGTTTTCCTTATTTACCATTAATATTAATACTATTGTCTCATCTCTGAGAAGCTGTCAAAGCCACCTTTACGCGGATGACACGGTTATCTATTATACTGCTGATTCTGTGCAACTGGCCACTAAATATTTACAACTCTCCTTTGACACTCTACAAGATGCACTTATTAGTCTTAAATTGGAACTTAATCCCAGTAAAACTAAATTCATGTTGTTTTCCAAAGCCAAAAATATTGTTTATAGTGACTTGCATATCTACTGTGAACGGTTATGATATGGAGAGGGTTTCATAATACAAATACCTCGGTATTTGGATTGATGAAGGATTTACATTTAAATATTTAGCCAGTAAATTGCGGTAACAGGTTGGCTTTTTGTATAGAAACAGAGCCAGCTTCCCTTTGATTAGCAGAAAGAGAGTTGGTGAAGCAGTTTTCCTGTCTGTTTGACTACGGAGATGTGATTTATAGACATGCAGTGGCTCCCACTCTTAAGCCCTTAGGCTAGACTCTGTTTATCATTCAGCCATTAGATGTATCACTGGTGATATATGGTACCCACCATTGTATCCTATAATATAATAAGGTCGGGTGGGCCTCTCTGGCAAAGTTGCATTGAAATCTGTTTCTTTATAAAGCCATAATTAGAGACTGTCCAAATTATATGACTTCTTTATTGGAATGGACCACTGGACCCTGTCGACTGTCGTACACGGTCCAGTGCAAAGATATTCCTTTATTGATCCCCTCAGGGAAATTCAGGTGCCTAGAGTTTGTAGTGAGCTTGATAGATCTGCTTTGATCTGTGTGTGTGTGCCTGCGTATAACCTCTGGGAGAGAGAACGTTGTTAAGCAGGTTTGGTGAGGGTCCATTCACTGGACCTTTTCAAGGACCCAACTATATCTGTACACTCTATTCTCTCTGTCTCTGTTTCTGTCTCTATCTCTATCTCTATCTCTATCTCTATCTCTATCTCTGTCTCTGTCTCTGTCTCTGTCTCTGTCTCTGTCTCTATCTCTGTCTCTGTCTCTGTCTCTGTCTCTGTCTCTGTCTCTGTCTCTGTCTCTGTCTCTGTGCTGCACAATCCAAACTGCCAACCCAGACAGTCAGCCCAGGAGGGGAATCCCTTTCCGATTCCTGGTGAATGAAGTCACCCTCTTCAGATAGTTTGCTTGAAAGCCCCTTTTATTGCAGCTTTGACAGATAAACCTTTAGTCATTTGCCCCTTTTGGTAGCCTGTCCTGACATTTGTCTCACTGTAAAACAAATCTTTATTCATTCTGTTATTCCCAATTTGGACAACTCATTCATATAATAACAGCATTGATTTATAGGCTAGTGCCTAATGTGTAAATGCAAAGTTAATCTCCATGCATCTCCAGTGTATCATACGTTTCTCACAGATAAGAAAGCTATCATTTCCCTCCATTCATGATTTTTTCCCACAGTGCCCACTTATTGTTTCCTTTCACGTGTGTGATCTCAACGCTCCACTGTCAAACATCTCTACCCCAACGGTTTTGAGGTGTGTGTTCAACAGAATGTAGTATCAAAAACACATTCACAAAAAGTATGGGTTACTGAATGCTGAACTGCACTATTATAATCACTAAGCCAGACCTTACCTGTGTCCCTGTATCACTTGTCTCTGCTGCCCTTTGATAAAAAAACGTCCCTATGTCCATTTTCCTTTTTTTTGGGCATATTTCAGTTAGTCACAGCAAAAGTCACCTATAGTAAAAGTGAGATAATTGACAATATCAAAACATGCTAGGGCTGTACCGAATAGTTTGAAGCTTCGTTCATAATGTTGACATTCAAATTCTAAATCAACAAAAAAAATTGTAATTTTTTTTTTCCATTTTTTTTGCCAAGGTATGGCGAGTGCCATACCTTGCCATACCAAATGGACGCCCCTGGTTGTATTATACCATTAACATATTAAATAAATAATATATTCTTGTCTCCCCCCCCCATGTTTCTTTGTCTCTTTTATAAATAAGAACCGAAAGAGTTGGAAAAACGTTATATAATTTAATTTCACATTGTCTGTGGAGGTTTGTTTATTCACTGTGTCCATGGAAACAACGATAAACGCAACCATAAATGTATGGTTTCCTTAGTCCATTTACTTTTCTGATAACTACATCACTGCATAACTCATAAATGTTCAGACAAGCTTCATTTTTGGTTAATAGTGATACTCTGTTCTTTCTTTATTTTCCCTTTTCAACACGAAACAAGACAACACAATACAGTAACAATACTAATAAACAAGACATCACAGGACAATAACAGTAATAATAATAATAATAATAATAATTCAAACACATTTTCTTGAATTAAATTTCAAACCTTTATTTAAAGGCAACTGATGTTTCCCTTTACAGTTAAGTCGAGTTTACATACAGAGATGAGCGACCATAAATACAGCATAGAAATCACAGCATAGAAAATCACAATAATAATAATAACAAGACAAGGGTAGAAAAAAGCAAGGATAACAAATCAATTAAAACACCTACAACTTGATCGACAATAATTAGTGATCAAGGTATTAAACTCTGCAATAGAGGGGAGACTCCATTTTTATGGATTATTGTTGGAGTTAATTCCAGGGGCATCTTAATAAAATGCAAATGTATCCTTTTCACAGGGGACCTCAACGACCAGCCAGTCACTAGAATGGGTTCCATAGGCTCCAACATTCCATTCCAATAATGATGTGATATAAGAAGGTAGCTTACCAATAAGGGCCTTAAAAATGAACACCAGTGTTTGTTGCTCCTCACCGTCAGAGAGGGCTAACCAACCTTCTCATAGATGGCACAGTAATGAGTGTAGTGATGTGACCAGTGATGAATCTGAGAGCAGAGTGATAGACAGATAGAGTTGTGATAGAGTTGAGGCTGCAGCATGTGTATAGATTACATCACCATAGTCCAAGACTGATTAGAAAACTGCTTCGAGAGAGAGAGAGAGAGAGAGAGAGAGAGAGTAGACTTTTGACAACTGAACATTCAAATGATAATGTCCCGATGGCTACTGGCTAATGAAAGTTACAGACAGTTTCAACTTGACAACATAAACAGTCTAAATGGACCGAAGTTTAGCTCCTGTTGCAGCGTTTGCTAATATCAACAGCTGACAGGGAATAAACCGTTCCCTAGAAGTTTAGCTCCTGTTGCAGTGTTTGTTCATATCAACAGCTGACATGAAATAAACCGTTCCCTAAAGGTTTAGCTCCTGTTGCGGTGTTTGTTCATATCAACAGCTGACATGAAATAAACCGTTCCCTAAAGGTTTAGCTACTGTTGCTGTGTTTGTTAATATCAACAGCTGACAGGAAATAAACCGTTCCCTAGAAATGTTGCTCCTGTTGCAGTGTTTGCTAATATGAACAGCTGACAGGAAATAAGCCGTTCCCTAGAAATTTTGCTCATGTTGCAGTGTTTGCTAATATCAACAGCTGACAGGAAATAAACCTAGCAGCGCAATTCCATGGAAACCGTCTTGAGTGATAACATTCTAAAGAATTCAGATAAGAAGAAAAAAATACACCTGAAATATGGAATATGGAAAATTACCACTAGGTTTAGGTTAGGTTTACTTTATTTGTTCAAGGGGGACAGTGTACATTAATAAAACATTTTACAATGTAAATGCACCCAATTTTAGCCAAAAGGCTAATTTCCATTGGTAGTCCCCCTGCCAGAAGGTACAGGCTAAAATCCTGTGTAAAAAAAGGGTTAGCAATAAAAACAGAATAAAATCAAGATAAATACATTAGAATAAAAACACAACAAAAGCACATAGACATAGTAGGGATACAGGTCACAATACAGTCATGGACACAAGGACAGAGCACATCATGACATATTAAGAGACCCAGACATAGACAGACGCACCATATCCATATCCACACACACTTATACACATACAGACACCTCAGTGTTGACAGTTCTGGTTATCAATCAACCATTCTAAGCAGCACACTTCCTGGATTGAGTAGAGTGACACGCTCATGCAGTGTAGGATTTAGGGGGATCTATTGGCAGAAATGGAATATAATGCTGCAGTAACCAAAGAGAATGATGAAGGGATACAGATGTTGGAGGGGAAGAGGGTATTCAGCTCATTGCAATCTGCAACCTTACCGCTAGATGCCACTGAATCCCACACGCTGGTTATTTCCTGCAATCTGTTGTGTTCTAGCAATCTAGCCAATACAATGCTAGTCAGAGAGAGAGAGATGTAACTAGTAACATCTGAGTTATGTGAAAAAATAATGCTCTCTGGGGACGCATCTGCTTCGCTCTGCCTCCACCCAGTGGTAACGTCTACAGGCAGTGTCACAGGGCTGGTTTACCCAAGTGATGTTGAGGAGCACACATCTATTGATAGCCTCTCGTTGCTGCTGGTAAAACAATTATACTGTATATGTGGTATTTCACCGTGCTCTGGAAACAGGGGGCTCTGCCTTGACTACACAGCTCTGTCGTTTCGCGTTGGTTTCATATTTGCCTGCTTCCTGCGGTGTTACCACAGTGTGCTCTCTCACCGTGACACCTCACAGGGGTAGAGGTTACACATTCTCAAGTTTAGTGAGGATTGTCTCACAGGCCTACTCTGCCCCTCATGCTCCTCACAATGCACACGTGTTTCAATGAAGTTCCCAGCTGTTGGGTAATTACAGGTCTTCTCCCAGATATAGTTTGACTCATGTGTCCTGAGTCAGGAGACGGGGCCTGGTGAACTGCACACACACCCAGACACCCAGCCAACCCCCTCTCTCTGCTATTTATAGCTTGCAAATAACTTCAAAGGAGCAAATACAAACCGCAACATAGGTTATAGGCACACACAATAGCCATTTAAAATGCCTAGCTATTTAAAAATATGGCCTTGATAAAGACCTCATGTCTGTGTTTTAGCTTTGAAATCTTGCCATCCATGCACAGAGAGATACTAGAGCCAGACAGTGTTATGTCTGTGAGTCATGGTAGCCTTGGCCAAACACACGGGGCATTCAGCTGACAAAGCTATTGTTAATGTTGACATTGTTAACATGCCTAGCCTGCTAAACCGTGTTGTTGACTAATATTGAAGCAGGTTGCTAAATATATTTATTTCGATTTCTTATCAGTTATGGGGGCCTAGGTCCCCCTTTAAATGCTTTTAGTCCCCCTAATTTTCTGATTTCTTTCTTCATATTAACATCTTAGCCCCATTAGCTGACTTTCTCACTAGCGTGTTCATTTCTTAAGCTAGCGCAAAGCTAGTGGTGTCATATGAAACTAGACAACTTAAGGAATCAATTGGTACCATGCTCGACACTGTTTAACGAACAATGTTACTAACCCTATAGCTGCCAGAGTTGTACCCTTCCTGCTGACTTGTTGTACAGAATTTGCAATTTGCTTTGGATAAAATCGTCAGCGAAATGACTAAATGTAAATGTTAATGTACATTTAGTCCCACCCAACTCCTTGTCCAAATAATCAACAGTCATCTCCCGCCTCGACTACTGCAACGCACTGCTTGCTGGCCTCCCGGCCACTGCCACCAAGCCTCTTCAACTCATTCAGAACACAGCGGCCCGCCTGATCTCAAACTTACCAAAGTCGGCCCATGTCACCCCACTTCTTAGGGACCTGCACTGGCTCCCCATTGCTGCACGTATCCGCTTCAAGGCCCTTGACCTAGCATACCGTGCGGCAAATGGAACCGCTCCCGCCTATGAACTACCCACCCCAGTTAGGACAGCCGAAACCCATCCAATCTTTCGCTGTCGACTAAAGACGCACTTCTTCAACCATTATCTAAAAAAAAAAAAAAAAAATTAAAGAATAATCTAACCCTAACTAACCTTACTGTCATGCACCTGTCCTAATAAACTAACCTACACTGTAGCACGCAACACTGTTACATTGTTACTCAGCTGATAGAGTTGTACCCTTCCTGATGACTTGTCGTGCAGAACTTGTAAGCCGCTTTGGATAAAAGCGTCAGCTAAATGACTAAATGTAAATGAAAATGTAATGTAAATGTACTATGTGATGCTAGCTTGTCAGGAAGGAGGCTAAATAATGCTACAAGTTAGGCTACGTTTTGGTAAAAAAAAGGAAAATGCCATGCCATATTCAAAGGGGTCCCTTGACCTCTCACCTCGAGATATCTGAATAGATACGGTTTCTATGGATACCCAATAGAATAGAATAGAAATACTTTTATTATCCCGTGGGAAATTTGACACTGCAAATCGCTCAACATTTAAACATTTAGACAGGACAGGTCACGAATTAGAATAATAACACAAATCAAATCAAGTTGCCTAGGATAAGAGTAGAGTAAAATAGAATAAAAATGGAATAAAATATACAGTAAATAAATACAGTAAAAATATACTGAGCATGGGGGAAGGGGGGGGGGGTACAGGTAGTAAAAACAACACAAGCGGTGTAAACAAATTGGTCAATATAATTAACTATCTAACTAACTGAAATATATATTCACAAGAGTCTCCCCTTTGCAGACAAGCCCAATTTATGCTAATTCCATGCAGTTTTGGGGGACATTTTAAATTGCGCTATTTTCACCTATTTTAAAAATGGTATATTTGACTATTTCTTACAGTGGTCCCTAAACAATTTTGGAATTGCATAAATTGGGTTTGACTGGGAAGCTGAGATGAGAGAAACCTGGGCCATTCAGAGGCCTCTGCCTATGTATATTGAAAATAAAGGGGAGGGGGTTCTGAGCCGTTTTCAGAATACAAGTGCTCATCATTCAATCACCACAACATGCAATTATTATAGAAATCTCTAGATAACAATGGTTAATGTGATCCCCTTTATGTGTGTGATTTGTGACCATGTTTATCAATTCTTGTGTTGCACCAAATCTGTATAACAAATGGTATCAACCGGGTGACGCCGGTGCGGCGGAAACAGGAAGTAGCGGGGGCAGCGTGAGCCTCAGGGGCGTTTTTAGGGTTAGAAAACATTGGGGGCTTCAGCCCAGGGGGGTGGAGGGGGGTTTCCCTCCCACCCCCCCCCCCCCTTTTTTTTTTTTTTTAAACACAGTAATACGCAATTTTTGAGTAATTAGAGATGAATACTGAAGAACTAGAACCATTAGAGGTTCTCAAAGTGAGGTCCATGTCCATGAGAGGGATCTGGGCAGTCCCCATAGAAAATTCAAAGTTAACAGGACCAAATCATCAGTTTCTTATTTATTTATTTAACCTTTATTTAGCCAGATAAAACATTGATCTGGTCCAAGAGGCCCCAACAGGAGTACAAATATACATATATACACATATATATACATATACTGTACATACATACACACATATACACCAATAACAAAATAAAAACAGTTAAGAATCATACACATAAGCAAATAAACAAACAAACAAACATATGCACAGCCTATGTACAAAAGAAATAAACAGTTCATCTCTAGTCTTTACAGTTTTCTTCAATTGCATAAACACTCAAATCAAAAGTATTACACAATTATCAAAACCTTACACTCAAGGAGCAAAACATAGGCCCAGATTTGCACCCCTATAAGCACAATGTCAGCCTCACACTTTTTGCAAAACAATACACAGAGCAAAAAATTATCTTGCCAGATCCAGCTAGGCAAAGAGATAATGTCTAGTATTTTCTGTACTCTTTAAAAAAATTCAATTTTTTTTTTGTTTTACTGTAATTTTAACCTATAGGCCTACTGGATACAGTATTTTATGTTTGTCTGATATTTGCTGAGCTTACAGTGTTATGCACATAGTAGCATGAAAACTGGGACATGTTTTGTTGTGATTCTCCATGTTGAAATGTTGACTGATTTGGTTATATGGAGAGAACATTTATATTTTCATCAGTCTGCATCATTGATTTGGGTATATGGAGAGAAAATGTTTTTTTTCAGCAGTCTGCATCATTGATTTGGGTATATGTAAATAAATAAATTATATTTTCATCAGTCTACAGCATTGGTATTGTGTAGTGTTTGGTGAATTTATTGTATATTTTCACATTCTCTGCGTACTTCACTTACAGTACTCTAATCACTGAGAAGTAGAATTGCTAAATGTGTTTTAGGTTAAGCACAGCAGTGTGAGTAACTGGTTCAAACAGAATTAAGTCATATAAAACGTGTGTTTCATATGGTAACAAAATGTAGTTTTTTTAAATTAGTGTATGGTTTTGACAAGTGTTTAATTTAGCAAAGGATCTGAGGTGTTCTGATAATTGTGTGTGTGGTTGTGCTAATTGTGTGTTTTGAAACACCGGGCCCCGTTTTAAAAATCATGCTTAAGCAATCGAAAATAAAAGGCTTAAAAAAAAAGATATTAGATTTTTGGGTATTTTCCTGCCTTTGGTCCACGTTGCATTCACATCTCAAATGCAGGGTTCACTTGCAAGAGTGAATGAGCTTTCAGACCACCCCAAACCAACCGGACTATCCGAGGAAATGAACCAGGGTTCGATTAAAGCTTATTATAGTTTATCACAGTATCATGAGCATGTCTTTGTCAGTGGACACTGGACATGGGTATGGATGGCTCCAGGTGCTGCTGCATTAAAGTGCACATCTTCAATACCTATCTGTACTATTTAAAAGCACAGTGCAGGACACACTCAAAGGTTATCGCACCTCAGAGATGGCAGTGGACATGTATGACAGGACAAAGGCCATATGTAATGGCATCTTGTGGCACAAGCTCAGACCTCAGCTCAGGAGATCAGCTGAGACAGAGACTGTTCTATCCAGAGCTTGAGAGCAGGTTCTCATGAGTTGGATAACAACTTATGAGAGGCATACACAGGCATGTTATCCAGCCTCAGACCAGTTTCTCTCAGTGGAATTGCTGCAACCCCTCGCCACACATTACAATATCCAACTATTGCCAGAGGAGATCACAGTTGCAAAGTGTTTCCTGGTCAGGACAGGCAGAGATGCAGTCCCTACTATCCAAAGTGTCTTTTCCCTCCTGGATGATAATAATAATAATAATAATGCATTTGATTTATAAGGCGCCTTTCAGGAAACAAAAAAAAAGTCCACAAATCGGTAAATGAAAAAATTATAGGATCAAATGAAAACTACTTACTAAAAATGGATTAAAAGTACTTAAAACCAAAAAAAATACCAAACACTAACAAACATTCAGCACAGACAATGGGGATGCTGACATCTTAAAAAAAAAAAAAAGTAAAAAAAAAAAAAAAAAAAAAAAAATGTAAACAATTTTTTTTTTTTTTTTTTTTAATGTCCGGGGCTAGGAGAAAAACATCCGGGGCTAAAGCCCCGGAAGCCCAGGGCTAACGACGCCACTGGTGAGCCTCCCACGCGTTACTCCTCGCCACTGAGAGTTCGAGCTGCTGCGGTGAAAAGATGCGACAGGCTGCCTCCTCGTGTACCGGAGGGGACACGTGATGCAAGGCTTCTATCCTCACCACAGCCGACCAGTGGGAGGCATAGTCTAGCAACGTTCAAGACAGGGGAGGGAAGCCGAAAATTGGAATGGGAGAAGAATAGAAAATAAGGAGAAAAAGTGGATAAAAATGGTATCAACCCAAGAATTGCTGCAACATCTTACTGTATGAGACACATAATTGAGTATGGCAATGGCCATTAGACATAGATATAGCGTCCCAAGTCTGAGTCTATACACTCGGAATTAAGAATTTGAATGGGCAAGATTCTAAACATGTTTATTGCTTATTAATAGACATAATATTGACATACAAGACTGGGGCAATAATTCGGGCCAGGAGTTATACCCCACCCAGGCCAGGCCACCTTGCACTCGTACATGACACACACACACACACACACACACACACACACACACACACACACACACACACACACACACACACACACACACACTCACACACACACACACACACACACACACACACACACACACACACACACACACACACACACACACACACACACACACACACACACACACACACACACACACACACACACACACACACACACACACACACACACACATTTTCCTCCCTCTCTCTGCCTCAGCATTCGCTTGTCTTGTGTAATACTGATCGTTTCCATGCTTTTTTCCCTACTTCCCTAGCCCTATTTTTTGTCTTGATTGTGAAGCGACCTTGGGTTCTATGAAAGGCGCTATAGAAATTTGATCTATTATTATTTTGATTTCAGACTTCTTTTGATTTAGAAAACACAAAATTTGCTTGATACTGTAGGATCAGGATGCAACCGAACAGGTTAATGATACGAGAGAAATGGGACTAATCTGCGACCTGAGTTGTCAAAAATGTGCGACGGTTAAAGGCGAAAGTGAAAGTAAATAATAACCTAACCTTACAACTTAAGACTGAATATAATCGGTCCTACAGTAGCCCCTCCAGTGACCCATGGAAGCAGGGTCGATGCATTTCTAAAACAGAGGCAGGCACAGCGGCAGAGAACGCTGCAGGCTACGATGGAGACGTCCAGAGTTCACTGCTGCTGCTGCGCAGTTAGGTCAGTGCGTTTGATTTTACTGTATATTGCGGGCCGGTTGAGTTGCGACATGAGGCGAGGGAGCGAGCCAAAAATAATTGCTAAACATAATTCGGTCTGCGGGCCATATGTGGGGGCTTGTCTTGTAGCCGACACTCGACAGGCTTAATAGACTCCATGTGATTTGAGCTGAACCGTTGCTGCTGTGTTTTGATCAAAGGCCACGTCTGCACGGCCCGCAGGCCAAATCAGGCAAGCAGGCCATCGGGAATTCCACTCTCCCCGTTTCTAGTCCAGGGCCTAGACAGTGTTGAGCTGCATCTAAAATGATCCCCTAGGGTCCCAGCTGTCCAGTTGTGTATGGCACTGGTATGTAGCACCTATACTGCTGACTTTGACCCATGGAACCACTTTGAGAAAGTCTCAGGGCGTGTTTAATGATACCTTATGGGCTTTTGTTTAGAATAATTTTTGCCAAAACATTTGTAGTAGTATCTTTCCCACTCTCTGAAGATAGTTTTTCGTGTTCACAAATAGCAATAATAATAAAAAATAATAGCCTAAATAGCAAATTCTCATTGAAAACCTGTCTCTATTCCCCTGTCGAAACTCATAGGAGATGAGTTTTGTGAGTATGATTTTCTTTCTATTTTATTTGTATTCTCCCAGGGGGCATGCCCCCGTACCCCTAGAAGGGCTGAGCCCTCCCTGAACGTCCAACTCCGACAACGGCCCTATTTTTTATTTAACCTTTATTATTTGAATCTTGGAGAACACGTTGTTGGCAGAGCCGAGTTACAATAAGTAAAACAAAACAAAACAAACAAGCAAAACAATCATACATAGCAACTACATTCCAATTAAACCAGATTCAGTATAAACCACTGTAACTAACCAAGTATATGGCTAAGTAGCTTTAGTCAACTTACTTTATGATACTGTTCAAGCGTTATAGGCCCATTTAACATCATGAACTCTCCTAGGTATGTGGGCAGTGTCGGGTTTCATGAAATTGAAACAAGGATTACTAACATGAACAATGCCAACTATTAAATGTGTAAATGGACCACTTGTTCCTCTCTGCAGAGCTACAGTAGGTGAAGTTGATTTGGGTCCTTCAGAAAGGAGAGAGAATGTTGACATTAGACAATTACCGTTGACATGTGATGATTGCATGCAATGATGCATGCAGTGGGTAAAATAAAAGGTAAACTCCAGCCACCGATCACAGTAACACCAATAATCACCGATATATTTAAACGAATATCTTCAATATAGTTTTACTTTGTGCCATTTCCTCAATGAGTAGGCCACGCTGTTGACCTGTCACAGTTACTACAATGTTTAGGCCTACTGTGAATGTCAAATCATAAATATTTATGTCCGCTTATGAAGGTGGGTAAACTATTTCACAATTAAAAAGGTTACCCTCCACTACCTCCCCGCTTTGCCAAGTTATGTGGATTCACGCCACCGGTATTTCAGGTGTTGTGAGAGGAAGTGGCCTCCAGGCTCTGTGAGTTCAACTTGATCCTGACACAACATCCTGAAATAGAACCAGTGTTGCGTTAGATTGTTTACCGATAGCCAAATCAAATCAAGCATCTTGAATCGAAGACAGATGAAGAAATATCTTGTGTTTGTACAGAATGGGAGTTAATCCGAGCAGCGGGAATCTACCCTCAGACAAACATTCGTTAGTTCCATCTCTCTACATAACTGTGGGCCTGTGGCCAAAATATAATGTATTTCAATTTAAACTAAAGAGGGCTATACTCATTTTCTATACGGCACAACATTGAATGCAAGTGAATGTCATGGAAGTTAAATGAAAGGAAATCATTAAAGCAACAAAAAAAAGAAATCATTAAAGAAATCATCAGTTACATGTTTTGTTTTATTGTCAAATAAAATGGTCTCATTGAGTGAAAAACATCAGTGTATATATAAACTTGGTCTTCTTCCCTCGCTGTGTTATATTCTGCTTCTGATGCATAATGTGTTTATATTTAGACTGTTCAAAGTGAAAAAGGATCTTGTGTTCTGGAATTCCATCCAAAGCTTAGAGCAATGGTCATACTTAGTGGGCAGAGTTAAGCAGCCATTTGGGTGGTGTGCCTTTAAATGTAATCTACTCATACGGTAGATGGCTATGAATTTGAATACAATTTGCTTGTTGCTGTAACTTAGAATTTGAATAAAATGTTCTGGTCGCTGTAACTTAGAATTTGAATATAATATGACTGTTACTGTAACTATGAATCTGAATACAATATACCTGTTACTGTAACTATGAGTCTGAATATAATATACCTGTTACTGTAACTATGTATCTGAATACAATATACCTGTTACTGTAACTATGTATCTGAATACAATATACCTGTTACTGTAACTATGTATCTGAATACAATATACCTGTTACTGTAACTATGAATCTGAATACAATATACCTGTTACTGTAACTATGAATCTGAATACAATATACCTGTTACTGTAACTATGAATCTGAATACAATATGCCTGTTACTGTAACTATGAGTCTGAATACAATATACCTGTTACTGTAACTATGAATCTGAATACAATATACCTGTTACTGTAACTATGTATCTGAATACAATATACCCGTTACTGTAACTATGAATATGAATACAATATACCTGTTACTGTAACTATGAGTTACTGTAACTATGTATCTGAATACAATATACCTGTTACTGTAACTATGAATCTGAATACAATATACCTGTTACTGTAACTATGAATCTGAATACAATATACCTGTTACTGTAACTATGAATCTGAATACAATATACCTGTTACTGTAACTATGAGTCTGAATACAATATACCTGTTACTGTAACTATGAATCTGAATACAATATACCTGTTACTGTAACTATGTATCTGAATACAATATACCTGTTACTGTAACTATGAATATGAATACAATATATCTGTTACTGTAACTATGTATCTGAATACAATATACCTGTTACTGTAACTATTAATCTTAATACCTGTTACTGTAACTATGTATCTGAATACAATATACCTGTTACTGTAACTATGAATCTGAATACAATATACTGTAACTATGAATCTGAATACAATATACATGTTACTGTAACTATGAGTCTGAATACAATATACCTGTTACTGTAACTATGAATCTGAATACAATATACCTGTTACTGTAACTATGAATCTTAATACCTGTTACTGTAACTATGTATCTGAATACAATATACCTGTTACTGTAACTATGTATCTGAATACAATATACCTGTTACTGTAACTATATATCTGAATACAATATACCTGTTACTGTAACTATGAGTCTGAATACAATATACCTGTTACTGTAACTATGAATCTGAATACAATATACCTGTTACTGTAACTATGTATCTGAATACAATATACCTGTTACTGTAACTATGAATCTGAATACAATATACCTGTTACTGTAACTATGAATCTGAATACAATATACTGTAACTATGAATCTGAATACAATATACATGTTACTGTAACTATGAGTCTGAATACAATATACCTGTTACTGTAACTATGAATCTGAATACAATATACCTGTTACTGTAACTATGAATCTTAATACCTGTTACTGTAACTATGTATCTGAATACAATATACCTGTTACTGTAACTATGAATCTGAATACAATATACCTGTTACTGTAACTATGTATCTGAATACAATATACCTGTTACTGTAACTATGAATATGAATACAATATACCTGTTACTGTAACTATGAATCTGAATACAATATATCTGTTACTGTAACTATGTATCTGAATACAATATACCTGTTACTGTAACTATTAATCTTAATACCTGTTACTGTAACTATGTATCTGAATACAATATACCTGTTACTGTAACTATGAATCTGAATACAATATACTGTAACTATGAATCTGAATACAATATACATGTTACTGTAACTATGAGTCTGAATACAATATACCTGTTACTGTAACTATGAATCTGAATACAATATACCTGTTACTGTAACTATGAATCTTAATACCTGTTACTGTAACTATGTATCTGAATACAATATACCTGTTACTGTAACTATGTATCTGAATACAATATACCTGTTACTGTAACTATATATCTGAATACAATATACCTGTTACTGTAACTATGAGTCTGAATACAATATACCTGTTACTGTAACTATGAATCTGAATACAATATACCTGTTACTGTAACTATGTATCTGAATACAATATACCTGTTACTGTAACTATGAATCTGAATACAATATACCTGTTACTGTAACTATGAATCTGAATACAATATACTGTAACTATGAATCTGAATACAATATACATGTTACTGTAACTATGAGTCTGAATACAATATACCTGTTACTGTAACTATGAATCTGAATACAATATACCTGTTACTGTAACTATGAATCTTAATACCTGTTACTGTAACTATGTATCTGAATACAATATACCTGTTACTGTAACTATGTATCTGAATTAGTGCTGTCAAACGATTAAAATATTTAACTCGATTAATCGCATGATTGTCCATAGTTAACTCACGATTAATCGCAAATTAATCGCATTTTTTTTTTTACCTTAAACAGATCTTTTTCAAGTTCCAAGTTTTAATACTCTTATCAACATGCGAGTCAACAAATGCTTGCTTTGTGCAGCCATTTAACACAAAAGGATGACCCTCATGCATTGCAAATTTGCATCAAATTCAAAACAGAGTGATGCACAAAATAACTTAAAAGAAAATAATAATTTAAAACAATGAATAAAGTGTGCATGAAATAATAGGGGAAAGAAAACGTTAGGAACTTGTTACATTCACACACACAAGGGCTGATTAATCACACACCCCCCTCTCTCCCTCACACACACTCTCCCAGCTCTTTTTCTCTTTTGCCCCTTCCTCATCTCTCTCACCCCCCTCTCTCTCTATATCTCACACACACACACACACACACACACACACACACACACACACACACACACACACACACACACACACACACACACACACACACACACACACACACACACACTTCAGAAACAAACATAGTATCAATGAGAGCATCAATAATACACCTGAGTGAAGTCTAGTAAAAAAAAAAAAAAAAAAAAAAAAAAATGTTTTAGTTAATCTTGAGTTAAAAAAATTAGTGGCATTAATAGAATCGGGAGTTAACGCGATATTAACGCGATATATTTGACAGCCTTAATCTGAATACAATATACCTGTTACTGTAACTATATATCTGAATACAATATACCTGTTACTAAAATAAGAAAACATTACTGAATCCCAGGTAAGAACAAAAATAAGAAAAAATGCTAGTTAAGAAGAAAATAAGAGGAAATCTGTTCTTATATCGCTTCGTGAATGAGGCCCAATGTGATTCCCCTCAGTGCATCCCAGCAGCGTTACAGCTAATGCTAGCGGTTCGTGGACTCTTTCCGCACGGGCTCTGTGTCTCTACTCACCACATTATCTTACAGCTCTGTGTCTCTACTCACCACATTATCTTACAGCTCTGTGTCTCTACTCACCACATTATCTTACAGCTCTGTGTCTCTACTCACCACATTATCTTACACAGCTCTGTGTCTCTACTCACCACATTGTCTTACGGGGCAAGTGGCCTTTTAATATCCTGCCACCCACTATAAGCTTGTGGCAAACCAGATGTAGTTTGGAAGTGGTTTGCATCTCTGTATTAAACCCCGGTAACACGGCTGGCCCATGTGTGCTCACTGCTCAGATAGTCCTATAGATGGTCCTAATTCTAGATACGTATGGTAGGACTAGATTATTATAGTTTAGTTTAGATCACATGTCTTTCTGATATAGGGCTCGATTGCAGTTTAGATTAAATAGTTATATTTCAGATATAAGGCTTGATTGCATTTTTGATTAAATAGATATCTTTCTGATATAGGGCTCAGTTGCAGTTTAGATTAAATAGGTATCTTTCTGATATTGGGCTATAATTTTGCTTAGATCTGAGCTGCAAAGTAGAAATCTGATTTCTACTTCCTGACCCTTCAAAGGGTTCCATAGAGCCATAAGATATTCCACTGTGGTCTATTTTGATGCAATTTTATTTTATACATTGAAATAAAAACGTAGAGGTCTAATCGCTTGAAGCACAGAGTGCTGGAACCCTCTTGCTCTGGTTGGGATTCTTCTTCTGCGTTACAATAAGCACTTTTACATTTTGGTCAATAACCACACAGCCTAGAATCTAAATAATTTCCACCTAAGAATCTTCGAATTCTGGGGGGGAGCTCCAGTAGCTCACCACGTACCGCGAGTGCTATTTCAGCGCCGTGGACAACCGTGCTCGTCACAGATCTGGGGCTGAGCGCGTTCGAATCCCGGACGGCAGCCGTGCCTTTCCCAGAGTGTCTTCCCCCCCATCTGAACCCTTTCAGCCTGCTTCTGTCGGTCGAACTTGACCAAGTATGAATGCGAGGAAAAAGCGATAAACGCTAAAAAGAACCAGCTGACTGGTCAAAGTAAAAAAAAAATAAAAAATCTTCGAATTCAACCAATTCTATTGCTCATGTCCAATTCAATTTCCTATGATGGTTTCTATGGTATCTTTATGATATATATTTTCTTCTCCTAAAAACTTTATAAAACTGCTAGTGGAAGTCAATGGGTCTGTTGTAAATGTTTGGAAAAAAATTATAACATTTAAATTGTATGTAGCCAATGCCACAAATAAACAAACAAATTAATTATATGCAAGGCCTAAACTTATATGCTAAAGGATCCCACTGACCAATTCCTACCTCTAATATCTCTGCCTCTGTCTGGTGTGCTGGGTGCTCTGACTGGCTAATGACTGGGGAGTGTGCCACCCTTGATCTCATTTCACCACACAGACAGACAGACAGACAGACAGACAGACAGACATACAGACAGACAGACAGACAGACAGACAGACAGACAGACAGACAGACAGACAGACAGACAGACAGACAGACAGACAGACAGACAGACAGACAGACAGACAGACAGACAGACACACGCACACGCACACACACATAGACAGTTCACATACACACATAATATCACAGGGCACAATGGGCTGTTTGTGAGCGTGTCAGCGGCAGAGATCAGGCCACAGCTGTTTCAGGGCTTGGTCACAGAGGAAGAGTAAACCATGTGGAGGGAGGGAGAGAGAAGGAGGGAGGGAGGGAGGGAGAGAGGGAGAGAGGGAGAGAGAGATGGGAGGGAGAGTGAGAAGGAGAGAGAGAGAGGGGGGAGAGAGATAGATGGAGTGAGGGAGGGAGGGAGAGTGATGGAGGGAGGGAGGGAGGGAGAGAAAGAGTGAGAGAGATAGGGAGGGAGAGAGGGAGGGAGGGAGGGAGGGAGAGAGAGATGGGATGGAGGGAGAGAGGGAGAGAGAGAGGGGGAGAGAGAGAAAGAGAGTGAGGGAGGGAGAGAGTGAGGGAGTGAGAGTGAGAGAGGGAGGGAGAGATGGAGGGAGAGTGAGGGAGTGAGAGGGTGAGTGAGGGAGGGAGGGATGGAGGGAGAGAGAGAGAGGGAGGGGTGGAGGGAGAGAGAGGGTGAGGGAAAGAGGGAGAGAGGGGCGGTGAGGAGAGAGAGAGCGAGAAAGAGGGAAGGAGGGGAGGAGAGAGGGGCGGTGAGGAGAGAGAGAGGGAAGGAGGGAGGGACGGAGTGAGGGGGGAGAGAGAGAGAGAGAAAGAGAGAGTGGGTGTGAGGGAGCGAGGGAGAGAGGGGGGAGAGAGAAAGAGAGAGAGAGACAGAGAGACAGAGAGACAGAGAGTCAGAGAGAGACGGGGGGAGGAGGGAGGGAGGGAGCTGAGAGCACCCATCCCTGCTGCACCAGTCACATGCACACAGTGCAACTGCCAGTCACATATAACTGCCTGGGGCCAGTGAGTGGGCAACACACACACACGCACGTGCGCACGCACACACACACACACACACACACACACACACACACACACACACACACACACACACACGCACACACACGCACACACACGCACGTGCGCACACACACACACACACCTCTCTCTCTCTCTTACACGCACGCACGCACACACGCACGCACGCACGCACGCACACACACACACACACACACACACACACACACACACACACACACACACAAAGAATGACGAGAGGAAACAAACATTCTAAGAACATTCTACGTCACACAAGTTGCTATCGCACAGAATCAATTTATAGTGGTTAGATTGCCGGCTCGGCTCACTAACGAGGGCCATTTTGTACACTGACAAAGAGACGTGATTGCACATACAGGCGTCTGGAATCACAATCAGGGCTTAACGGTGGACTGTAGATCTCCCTTTCAGCTTTAGGGCTTTAAACGCATATTCATATCTGTTTATGTTTCATGAGCAAACTCTCACCTGGTGGGCTTCCTCAAGAACGTTGGCTTCAAGGCCACTGTCGGTTGGATAATAATTAACCGGGAGGTGACATCATGTCTCTTAATGACAGTGATTACTGGCACTGCATCAGATATGCTTACTCAAACGAAACCAGTGGCTTTATAAGCTATCCTAGTATCACCTAGACCTAGAGTGTGCTGGGCATTGAATAAATATGGCCCGTATTTGGGCTGGGGTTTTCCCCTCATCACTCAATCTTGCTTTGTGTTCATGAAACTATCCTTTTGTATTTGTATACTAAATTATACAAAAAGCAATTGTCTGAGGCCTCATAGTTTCTGTTTTTATTAAACTATCCTTTTGTATTTTTACACAAAATTGTACAAAAAGCGATTGTCTCAAGCCTCATACGCACATAATGCAGTGGGGCGTTTGGGATTGAAGGAACCAACAGGTTTTCCACAACGTTGAAATGTACGAGTGTGTATGAGGCCTTAGACTATAGAAACCATCTGGTGGCTAAACTTGTTTCAGTAAAGCAGTAAAGTAAATCAGTAAAGCACACAGGGATTGGGTGGTAAAGATAAGAGACACAGCGTGTGGCTCAGCGAGGGAATATCAACAGACAACACACGCACGGCTCCCTTCATGTTGTCATGAGAACCTGGTATGTTTCAAGATCACTTTATGAGACAGACGTGTATAGTGTATAGATAAAATACACTAGTTGCTACGTATCGTGTTTTATTTTGCAGGCTCTTAAATAATGGTCCATAAGCCTACTGTATAATGAATTTGTAAATAGTAGTAGTAATAGTAGTAGTAATAGTAGTAGTAGTAATAGTAATAGTAATAGTAATAGTAGTAGTAGTAGTAGTAGTAGTAGTAGTAGTAGTAGTAGTAGTAGTAGTAGTAGTAGTACTTCATTGACATGTCACAAGACTGAATTAGTTACCAATTTATCAACACACAACTCTTAGCTAAATATAATACAACTATAAACATATAATAATAAAGGTTAAAGCTACAGTACAAGTAGAGATAAAACTAGTACAAGACATGAGAGACATAAGGCATAACTGACCAGGTCAGCATTAACTGGAGTTTGGAGGTTTCAAAAGTCTAGTTAGGTATGACATGGGAAAGTTTTAATGTTTTTGTGAGGGGTTTGTTCCGTTTTTGACAGCTGGTTGTATGGCCAGAGATTTCCAGTCTTGTTGGTGAGTAGCCAGCCAGCAAATCGGGAGGTTTGTAGATTTTTGGCAAATGAAAGACAGATCAGAACTTTATGATGCCTTGCTTTTTAGCGTTTATCAGGTGAGAATCTTCAATGAACTTACCGGTAAATAAAGTTCAAGCAGAGTGTTCTCTGTCTTCTGTTGTGTCACATTAGATCATCCTATTTGACGAGTTCTGGTTAAAGCCGGTCATAGCCACTTTCGTAGGTGTGTGGGCGGCCAAACTGCCTTCCGCCTCAGCTGAGGACCGACGTGATTGAAAAGACGGCTATTATCCTTCAGGAAGCTTTGCTAGGAAAGCTACTGAGAGCTGTAGGATACGGGTCAAATCAGGGAACCGATCTTACTGATGTGTATCATTTGAAAACTGAGGACAATGCCACAAAATACATTTCAGATGTTGGGGAAAAAGGGCTCCCATTGTTTGGAAAAACCCAAAACATTCTAGCTCATGTTATCTGACCCTATGTGGCGGTGAACATATTTCTAAAGATGGTGCAAGTGATCCCCCTAGGATGAGTACTAGGATCAGTACTAAATACCTATATGTCCCTATGCCATAAATGTCATGTATGTTGTGTATGTCATAAATGTCTATATGAATTGAAAATGGGGGACCCTGATGGAAACAAGACAAACGTCTTTCTCAGGTCTGCATCCCCTTAACAATTGTGTGTATTGAGCCGTACTGTATTGTACCCATTCTGCAATCCGTTAAATAAAGTTTTCATTCATTCATTCATTCATTCATTCATTCATTCATTCATTCATTCATTCATTCATTCATTCATTCATTCATTCATTCATTCATTCATTCATTCATGACATTCGTTTTTCCATCATGTAATAAGAGGATATTTATTTTTAGGAACAGACAGCATGATGATATAAAGTCCATCTCTTCTCAAATATGAGCTCCAAGAAAACTCCAGTTGTCTCTATGCTGAAGCCATAGACTGTGTCCCCCTCTGCACCACTCTGTCCCCTCACGGCCCGCATCCACATATACCGTGGTGTCAGACTGATGGACTGCTAGGTAATGTTTGATTACTGTCTAGATGAGCAGCCAGGTAGTCTGGATGAACAGTCAACTTCAATGTTTACTTCAGTTTCCTTTGCCCCTCTGACCTGCAGTAAGTCAATCCGCTGCTTTAGTGTAAAAAAGAAAACCCTGCTCGCCACACACAGCGCCTTGTGTCCACACGGCTCTTCCTGTCTCCTTGTTGCTGGTTCGGGGGGGGCTCGCTCGAGACGGGTGACTCAGCGGACATACGGAACGGTCTCATCTTGACAGCCCCCCGGCCATCCCTCCAACGCAAATTGTGGAGGAGCCGCTTTTATGGTCGGAAGGCCGACAGACGTTTGTAAAGAAAGGGAAGGGGGATATTTTTAAGCAGCCCGGCGCTGGGGGGAACGAGGTGAATAGTTTGGCAGACCCGGTTGTTATCCGTTTGAACAGAAGGGGTCGTCCATTCAGTGTTCATTCACGTTGGCCTCTTGCATGGTTTCTGGAGAAGTGTAATCTGTCAGGAAGAGCACGTGATAAACCAATGTGAGTCATGGTGAGCGCTAATAAAGGCTATTGTGATGAAGTGTCATGGAATCACCTGGATCTTTCATACAGTTTCATACACAGAAGTTTTATCTTTTAATTGTTTTAGAGGATGATAATAACGGTCATTGGGTTTTGAGTGGTGATCACCTTTGACGTAACGATAATGACCTTTTATCGTTATCATACCCTCGTGTTGCGTCCATGCACAGGTACAGTATGTTGATCACTTTTGATGGTGAGTGGTGGTGAGGGTATTTCTCTTGTATCCTGTCACCACCAGGTGGCAGTTTATCCTAAACTAAACCAAGGCCTGATTGATGTGAGGTCTAGTTTAGTTCCCCCCTATTTTTCTGCTGAAAGATAATATAATCCGACCCGACTGTTATGTAGGATTTCTTTAATTTGACGTGTATGAAGAAAAGGGCAAGCATGTTGGACTTGTTAGATGACATAGTTGAGCATTAGCCTGGCATTGAATGTGATGATGAGTGTTGAAAGAGAATATTCAAACAGAGTTGTTGGCAATTTTTTGAATCTACTTTCTAAATCTGCGCCTCTTCACATTCATTCATTCATTCATTCATTCATTCATTCATTCATTCATTCATTCATTCATTCATTCATTCATTCATTCATTCATTCATTCATTCATTCATTCATTCTTCATTCATTCATTCATCATTTAGGTGTTACTGAATTATGCCCATCCTTCATTCATACAGTCATGGTTGAGAAATAACAGATAACATGTAAACATGTAATAAGATTTTTTTCTTTTTGAAAATAAAAATAAAATAAAAATAAACAATAATCACTTTATAAAGACTTTAGGTGATTAGTTGTTGGTTACTCAAAAGCATTGTCTAGGTGAAACAAGCATTCTGATTGTGACTTTTATGGCTGGTTAAAGACACTGGTATTGTTTTCAAGACAGACATAATGACACTAGTAAAATTACAGTTCGTTGTGTAATTAAAGTCAAATGACAGGAAATTGGAATTAATCATCATTCAACCGCTCGTTCTATGGATTCTGGGTGCTATGTAAATACAAATGTAACGGATACCAATCAGATTACATTATCGAATTGGAATATCCCTATGGATTAGGTTACCCGCCGTTACCCGTTTTGAGCATGTGATGTGCAATCTGTAGCGGAGCGTAGTGTGAAAACAGCCCTCCTGACCCTGCTGGTAAACAGAACGGGAAATGGGAAATATTGTGTATATTGAACAGTAGAATGTGTCTGGTGGGGCAGAATGTTGGATGATGAAGCCAGTGGGAGGAGGCTGAGGCCGTGTGGCTTGAGCTGCAGCCCAGACAGATAATGTCTGTAGTCCCCCCCCCCCTCCTTCACTCCACCCCCCAACACCAACACCATCCCTTCGGGCAATATGAGACGTCTGGGAGGGCGGGGGTGAGACTGGAGAGATGGCGCAGCCACTGGCCCATGTAATAGAACGATAGAGGAGCGTGCCGGCGTGGACACACAGACACGCGCGCACACACACACACACACACACACAGACACGTGCACACACACACACACACACACACACACACACACACACACACACACACACACGTGCACACACACACAGTCACATGCACGCACACACACACAGACACATGCACGCACGCACACACACACACGCACACACACACACGCACACACACAGACACGTGCACACAAACACACACACACAGTCACATGCATGCACACACACACAGTCACATGCATGCACACATACACACAGACACATGCACACACACACACGCACACATGCACGCACATACAGACACATACATGCGCACACAACACACACACACACACACATACACAGACACGCACACAATATCTGACAATATTCTGAATTATGTTCAAGTTCAAGTTTGTTCAAGTTTGTTTATTATTTGTCAAAACAAAATACAGAATACTTTATAATGAAATGCTTGTTTCTGTATGAGCCCCTGAGAGTGTGCTACATACAGTAAAAAGAAAGTAAGTTTAAAAAAAAAAAATTAAGAATAAGTAAAAAGTAGGTAAAGTCAATATACATATATATATATATATATATATATATATATATATATATATATATATATATATATATATATATATGCAATATACAATACAGAGTAAAATGAGGTAGAATGCAGAGGTACAAAACGTATGAGTAATTTCACTCAGAAATAGCCAACATTCTGAATTTGAAATATCACTACACACCTAACACTCCTAACACACCTAAAACCTAACACACCTAACACTCTTAACACTCTTAACACACCTAACACACCTAAAACCTAACACACCTAACACTCTTAACACTCTTAACACACCTAACACACCTAAAACCTAACACTCTTAACACTCTTAACACTCTTAACACACCTAACACACCTAAAACCTAACACACCTAACACACCTAAAACCTAACACACCTAACACACCTAACACTCTTAACACTCTTAACACTCTTAACACTCTTAACACACCTAACACACCTAACACACTTAACACTCTTAACACTCTTAACACTCTTAACACTCTTAAAACTCTTAACACTCTTAACACTCTTAACACTCTTAACACACCTAACACACCTAATATATATATATATGCAATATACAATACAGAGTAAAATGAGGTAGAATGCAGAGGTACAAAACGTATGAGTAATTTCACTCAGAAATAGCCAACATTCTGAATTTGAAATATCACTACACACCTAACACTCCTAACACACCTAAAACCTAACACTCTTAACACTCTTAACACACCTAACACACCTAACACACCTAAAACCTAACACACCTAACACTCTTAACACTCTTAACACACCTAACACACCTAAAACCTAACACTCTTAACACTCTTAACACTCTTAACACACCTAACACACCTAAAACCTAACACACCTAACACACCTAAAACCTAACACACCTAACACACCTAACACTCTTAACACTCTTAACACTCTTAACACTCTTAACACACCTAACACACCTAACACACTTAACACTCTTAACACTCTTAACACTCTTAAAACTCTTAACACTCTTAACACTCTTAACACTCTTAACACACCTAACACACCTAACACACCTAATATATATATATATATATGCAATATACAATACAGAGTAAAATGAGGTAGAATGCAGAGGTACAAAACGTATGAGTAATTTCACTCAGAAATAGCCAACATTCTGAATTTGAAATATCACTACACACCTAACACTCCTAACACACCTAAAACCTAACACACCTAACACTCTTAACACTCTTAACACACCTAACACACCTAACACACCTAAAACCTAACACTCTTAACACTCTTAACACTCTTAACACACCTAAAACCTAACACACCTAACACACATAAAACCTAACACACCTAACACACCTAACACTCTTAACACAACACTCTTAACACTCTTAACACACCTAACACACCTAACACACTTAACACTCTTAACACTCTTAACACTCTTAACACTCTTAAAACACTTAACACTCTTAACACTCTTAACACTCTTAACACTCCTAACACTCCTAACACTCTTAACACACCTAACACACCTAACACACCTAACACACCTAACACATCTAACACACCTAACACTCCTAACACTCCTAACACTCCTAACACTCCTAACACTCTTAACACTCTTAACACTCTTAACACTCTTAACACTCTTAACACTCTTAACACTCTTAACACTCCTAACACACCTAACACACCTAACACTCTTAACACTCTTAACACTCTTAACACTCTTAACACTCCTAACACACCTAACACTCTTAACACTCTTAACACTCTTAACACTCTTAACACTCTTAACACTCCTAACACTCCTAACACTCCTAACACTCCTAACACTCCTAACACTCCTAACACTCCTAACACTCTTAACACTCTTAACACACTTAACACTCTTAACACTCTTAACACTCCTAACACTCTTAACACTCTTAACACTCTTAACACTCTTAACACTCTTAACACTCCTAACACTATTAACACTCTTAACACTCTTAACACTCTTAACACACCTAACACTCTTAACACTCCTAACACTCTTAACACTCTTAACACTCTTAACACACCTAAAACACCTAACACTCCTAACACTCCTAACACTCTTAACACTCTTAACACACCTAACACACCTAACACACCTAACACACCTAACACTCCTAACACACCTAACACTCCTAACACTCTTAACACTCTTAACACTCTTAACACACCTAACACACCTAACACACCTAACACTCCTAACACTCCTAACACTCTTAACACTCTTAACACTCTTAACACTCTTAACACTCCTAACACTCCTAACACTCCTAACACTCCTAACACTCCTAACACTCTTAACACTCTTAACACTCTTAACACTCCTAACACTCTTAACACTCTTAACACTCTTAACACACCTAACACACCTAACACACCTAAAACACCTAACACTCCTAACACTCCTAACACTCTTAACACACCTAACACACCTAACACACCTAACACACCTAACACACCTAACACCCCTAACACTCCTAACACTCTTAACACTCTTAACACTCCTAACACACCTAACACACCTAACACACCTAACACCCCTAACACTCTTAACACTCTTAACACTCTTAACACACCTAACACACCTAACACACCTAACACACCTAACACACCTAACACCCCTAACACTCCTAACACTCTTAACACTCTTAACACTCTTAACACTCCTAACACTCTTAACACTCTTAACACTCTTAACACTCTTAACACTCCTAACACTCCTAACACTCCTAACACTCCTAACACTCTTAACACTCTTAACACCCCTAACACTCCTAACACTCATAACACACCTAACACACCTAACACCGCTAACACTCCTAACACTCCTAACACACCTAACACTCCTAACACTCTTAACACTCTTAACACACCTAACACACCTAACACACCTAACACACCTAACACACCTAACACTCCTAACACACCTAACACTCTTAACACTCTTAACACACCTAACACACCTAACACTCCTAACACTCCTAACACTCTTAACACTCTTAACACTCTTAACACTCTTAACACTCCTAACACTATTAACACTCTTAACACTCTTAACACTCTTAACACTCCTAACACTCCTAACACTATTAACACTCTTAACACTCTTAACACTCTTAACACTCTTAACACTCTTAACACTCCTAACACTATTAACACACCTAACACTCTTAACACTCTTAACACTCCTAACACTATTAACACACCTAACACTCTTAACACTCTTAACACTCTTAACACTCCTAACACTCCTAACACTCCTAACACTCTTAACACTCTTAACACCCCTAACACTCCTAACACTCCTAACACACCTAACACACCTAACACCCCTAACACCCCTAACACTCCTAACACACCTAACACACCTAACACTCCTAACACTCTTAACACTCTTAACACTCTTAACACTCTTAACACACCTAACACACCTAACACCCCTAACACTCCTAACACTCCTAACACACCTAACACCCCTAACACTCCTAACACTCCTAACACTCCTAACACACCTAACACTCCTAACACTCCTAACACTCTTAACACACCTAACACACCTAACACACCTAACACACCTAACACACCTAACACACCTAACACACCTAACACTCCTAACACTCTTAACACTCTTAACACACCTAACACACCTAACACTCCTAACACTCTTAACACTCTTAACACTCTTAACACTCCTAACACTCCTAACACTCCTAACACTATTAACACTATTAACACTCTTAACACTCTTAACACTCTTAACACTCTTAACACTCTTAACACTCTTAACACTCTTAACACTCCTAACACTCCTAACACTATTAACACTCTTAACACTCTTAACACTCTTAACACTCCTAACACTATTAACACACCTAACACTCTTAACACTCTTAACACTCTTAACACTCCTAACACTCCTAACACTCTTAACACTCTTAACACTCTTAACACTCTTAACACTCCTAACACTCCTAACACTATTAACACTCTTAACACTCTTAACACTCTTAACACTCTTAACACACCTAACACACCTAACACACCTAACACACCTAACACACCTAACACTCCTAACACTCTTAACACTCTTAACACTCCTAACACTCCTAACACTCTTAACACTCTTAACACTCTTAACACTCTTAACACTCCTAACACTCTTAACACTCTTAACACTCTTAACACCATTAACACCATTAACACTCTTAACACTCTTAACACTCTTAACACTCTCAACGTCGACAAGACCAAGGAGCTGATCATCGACTACAGGTGGGGAGGAGAGGGACACGACCCCATCCACATCAATGGGGTCGCAGTGGAGAGGGTCGCCAGCTTCAAGTTCCTCGGGATCCACATCACAGAGAAGCTGAACTGGGGAGTGCACACTGGCCATGTGGTGAAGAAGGCCCAACAACGCCTCTACCACCTCAGGCGACTTAACAAATTTGGCACGGGGCCACATATCCTCAGGGCTTTCTACAGAGGCACCACGGAGAGCATACTGACAGGATGCACCACTGCATGGTTTGTAAATGCCAACCAAAGCGACCGCAGAGCACTGGAGAGTGTAGTGCGAACGGCCGAGAAGATCTGTAGAAGCAAGCTACCCACCATAGTCAGTATCTTCACCAAGCGGTGCGTCAGCAAGGCACACAGGATTCGGAAAGACCCCAACCACAAACTGTTCGAGCTCATGCCGTCTGGCAGACGGTACCGGAGTCTCAGATCCACCTCCAAAAGAACTTTGAACAGCTACTTCCACCGGGCCAATAGGCTACTGACTGAGAAACTCTGAACCATCATGGTCACGTACAAAATGTCTTGTTAAAGTAATATTGTATAGTATAGGATTATTTTAAGTATATTCGTTGTATTGCAATGTATTGTATTTTATGTATATAATGTAATGTATATTCATTAATATTCCACTGAAGGATTAATATCCTTACATCCAGATCCTCTGGTGAGAGCATAATCTCCCCCATTCTGGACTGTAGGGTCGAGTGACGACGCCAGCCAGGAACCCAGAATACTTTGACCTTTGTGACCTGTGTGACCTAATGCATGGCTGTATCCAGGCACAGACCAGGGCCCTCATTCATCAACGTGTCTTACGCACAGATTTGTGCTTACCCTGTGCGTACGATCATTTCTAAGCAAAGAGTGGGATTCATCAATTTCAACTTGAACTTGACTCCGTGCTTACGTGTACGCACAGGTCGGAGCACACTTAGCTGACGCCCAGTGGTAGAATATCGTTACTACGCTGCGCATAAGCGATCCTCAGTTCTGCATTAGTTTCAAGGCGGAAATAAAGACACTGGCGCATGTTCTGTATGACCCCTGTAATCCATTATAGTTCATTGTGAAATAGCAACAGTAGTGTAATTATTGTCAAAACCCTATAAATAGCATTTGGAATAATAGATCTTTCTCTCAGAATGAATGCAGCATGGTTTATATAGCGTTATCGGAACGTAGCTCAACTCGTTATTATTTTGCGCACAGACCGCAGAAACACAGGAACGTTTTGATTATATTTAAAAGGCTTTACGTTAAACGAAACAAGTGGAATTTCGAAGCTGTAAGCAGAATACAAGTCATATGAACACCCACGATATAGTGTTCTTCCCCCTTTTTACTGTATAAGAAAGAATAAAAAAACGCATTGCAATGACACCAGGGTGTATGTGTATTACAAAACCCTTGCAATAATGTGTCTTAAATGAATGAAAAGCATACATGCTCTGGACACAGAGCATATCGTGTGGGTGATATGACTTGTATTATGCTTACAGGATTCCACGTATTTAGTTTTACAATGTCAAAGCCTTTTAATGTAAATCAAAACGTTCCCGTATTTCTGCAATCTATGTGCAAAATAATAACGAGTTGAGTTCTAACAAAGAACATATTACATGCTGGTATGCTGATAGAGTAAACTATTATATGAATATGATATGATATAAGGTATACACTGGTCCGTCGCATACACTGGTATGCGCAAGTTACTGTTGCATAATGTAGGCTATGGCTTCTATTATATGTAATCCATATAGGCTACCTAATAGTATATGATTTTTAGAGGCATCTATTTTGTTGTCGGTAATACCGACAACAAAATAGATGCCTCTAAAAATCATATAGCCAATCGAACACAACTAATAAAGGCATTCATATTACAGCACGGTTATAATGACACACAACCAACGCCAAACAGTGGTCAACGAACGGTCTTTATTAGTATTTTGAGCTGTCCAGGCAGAATTGCAGCAATGGTCTTAGGGAGCCGTTGATATCTGACATCACCGTTTACAAGTCCACCTTTTATTTATCCCATAACACGCGATAGTGTCTTCTTGGTTCGACAGCAGTGAACAATCTCCGTGAAGTTTCTCAGAGTTCCGCTCGGGTCAGTCCATTATTTCACATCCCATGGGGGGGGTTTCCTCACTTTCATGACCATATATGGATAATCATGCACGAGCATTGACGGTAGAACAAAGTGGTATTCATCAACACGGAGGAGCATAGGACCTGTGTACGCACGGTTGATGAATCCCGATTCTTCTGTGCGTACACTGATTCTACATTCTGTGCTTACGTGTGGAAATAGAACATGTTCTACGTCCACGTTGATGAATGAGGGCCCAGGTTTATACTATGAGGAGCAAACAAGATTCATCCTTAGACTACTACCATATACGACCAAGCCTGTCTGATCATCATTTTTAACCATTGGCTCGCTAAATTTGGAACCCACATAGTATTTAAGCCATGATTGTGTCATCATTCTAGAGCCTTGCAGCCCCCATGGAGGGCTGTGGTCTCCAGGACTGTTCCTCGTTCTGTGTGTTCCTGTCAATAAATACCATCGATTGACTTCACCTTCGTCTCCTGAATATCTGTCCAGCTGGCTCATCATATCAATCCAAATAACTCAGTTTTATACTATCAATAATGTATTTTATGTATATAATGTATATTATTTATTTAATGTATGTGCACACTACTACGGTTGAGGAGCCTAGGAAAACAAGAATCTCACGTTTTTGGAATGTATATACTAGGGCTGTCCCCGACTAAGGATTTGGTTAGTCGACTTTGATTGGCCGAAATTTGCCGATAGTCGACTATTAGTCGACTACAAAAAAAAGATTAATTAAAAAAATAAGTTTATCATTCCATTTCGGCTGTGGGGTGCTTAATGTCTGAAGGAGTCGACTGAAGGCTTCTTGTCCTCTGCAAAAGCATGCAATTGGTCCACTGATGGATACATCTTGATATTTGTCTAGTCTAGTGTGTTCATTAGATGGGTTAAAATCCTCTTTCAGTGCCTCTGTGCCTGTTTTCTTAGGCAGTTAGCCTCTGGTATGCGTGCCATTAGCGTTAGCCACGCTTCTAGGCCTCTTTTCTTTTGGAAAGAATGATAATTTTTTTTATTTATTATAAAAAAAAATGTATATAATTTTTTTGCATTCGACTAAGAGGTAGGCAGTCGACTACGGCTCCTTTCGATCGATTAGTCGACAATTCGACTAATAGGCGTCAGTCCTAGTATATACAATCTATCTACACTCTTAACACACCTAACACACCTAACACTCTTAAGACTCTTAACCAGGGCTTGACATTAACTTTTTGGCTCACTAGCCACTGTGGCTAGTCGTTTTCCAAAGTCACTAGCCACTCAGCATTTTCACCAGCCAAATATCACCACACTAAATAATTTGTTCATCAATACGTTCCCATTTTATAGTATCATGTTCCACCATGAATGCATGACAGGGGGAGGGGGCGGGGGACGTTGTTTCTGATTATTGATTACCAATAACGGCATTCATTATTGTAGCATCATACACTGATCGGCTGGTTGGCTAATGCTAACAAGGCCTGATCAGCATGAAATCTACGTGAAATCGTTCTTACCTGTGGCCGGTTGGATCCCAAAAAGGATTTCCCAGTTATTGATCGCCATTTGGTAGATCGATATGTCCATTGGCTGATGCTATATTCCTTTACTGCATACTGAATTCGGCGTCGCAAAAGGTATTCCATGCGATCTGATGAAGGCATAGCTTCAGGCTAATAGAAACAGTAGGCCTGAATGAAAAAAACATCCGGTCTGAAAACAAGGAGTACTCCATTCTCGAGACAGCACCACTACCAGGATCTGGCCGGTAATGCACTTTTCCGAATTGTTGTGGGAGTTGTAGTATTATGTAGTATCACTTGGATTGACTTAATTATTGCCGATGCCTTTTGTAGACTACAATGTTTTTTTTTCATAGAAAAAAATCTATCATTATAACTTATTATGTATTGTTCTGTTTCGTATTCGCTCTCGCTCGGCATCGCTCTCTGCACTATCTCGCATATGTGCACGCGCACTGAATAAAGACCACAAATGTACCTTTAATCCCAATATTCGTCTGACCACACCCCTATCAGCTTACCCATATAAGCAGGGGTGGGGCCTCCTTCTCGCTTTCACCACAAGGAAGAAGTGCCTCGGTAGATCCCCACACTTGACACCATGCTGGAAGAAAGGATTAGGAGCAGCTTTGGGAAACAAGGATACGTTGACATCATATCTTTATTTTCTCTCTCACTATTTTCGAGAAAATACGGCGATATTGTCTTCATACTGGAGTGTCTGGAAGATGATGATCATTCTAAAAATTCTCCACCGGTTTTCGTATTGGGAGTTCGTGCCGCTACATGCTTTTCCAACTGCAGTCCTTGCTGTGTGCTGGTTGCGGTAAAGGCACAGCTGGGCTGTAGGATGCGCCGCTGTTGTGAGACGCGGTGGGTTCCTGGTTCTGGTGAGTTATGTTTGCTGGCAGGCTTCACTTGTCTGTTAGTGCTATGGGGGCTACTTGACAATGTTTATGAAAACCGGCCCCAGGCTAGGGTCCTTTGTTCAGTCTCCTAGACGACAGGAGACCTTGGTCTGAAGCCATTTTAGTTTAACTAGTGGGGCGCGACCATTAACACTGGTGATCCCTGTGTGTTCTGGACGAGTGGTTATCTCTCTGTCCCGTGTTAAGCCCCTTCTTTCATATCCAAATGAGAGTATTCCTTCACGAGGAGATATGTGCATGGATGTGCGATAGCGGCAGATCCATGTTCAAGTCAGCTACACAGGCCAGTTTGGTATTGTGCTGATTCCGTCGGGTGTTGGTAAAATCACCGTTGTAAAGCAGTGTTGACATCTTGTTTCTCTTTTCTCTTAAAAAGTGAGGAGGGGTTCAGAACGGCGGCCTGTCTGGGTGAGTGTTATGTCATTGTATACAAGTTCAGGTGATAGCTGCTTAGCTTACGGTTAGCCAGTCAGCTGTTAGCTGCTGCGTTAGCCTGCTGGGATCGCTGCATGGCCTACTTAGGTTGGGCCTACTGTTAGCCAGTCAGCTGTTAGCTGCGGCGCTAGCATGTCGTGATCACTAGGTAACGTTAGCTTGCTGCTATAGGCCAAGGCCTGGCGCAGGGTAGCTTTGGCTCCTCGCGCGCCGCCGCGGGCTCGCTTCTGGTCGCGTGCGTCGTTAGCTCGGCGTCTCGCGAGCAGGGGCAGTAGCGCCCGAACGGTTGGAGCGGCCGTTAGCTTAATGCTACTCTGTTGAACGTGCTTTGATTATAACATGTTTTACACTCTTGACTACGACGTCATCTGTGACAGGGGATGTTCGTCGACCCTGCCCTGAGCCTGGACGGGGATTGCGTCAACAAAGACGACTGTAGCGACTGGTTGGAGCGACGACGCTGCCCAGTTCGAGCAACACAGGATCGGCTGTGTTGTCTACGGGGTCTTGAGACGGCACTTCGCTGATCTACGTTCCGGGTAGGACAAGGTTTGACCAGACCTTATAACACGTCTTCTGGTTTTACTTTTCTAAATGTTTTGTGAATAACGATGTTTTTTCCCAAAAACGTGTGTTGCTGCAATGCATTTAGGATACGACGCGAGTTATGTGTGAACTGTTTTTGTCACTGGCAGTTAGCTTCTCCGTGCAAATCGGGTTGTTGTTGCAGATGTGAAAATGATCTGTTTTTTTTTTTATAAGTATTTTTATTGCACATTACTTTAGTTACATTCCATATTGATGCACACATGCAATCTTATTTTTTTTCTTGTTCAAAAACAATTGTCCAGCGGCATATAACAAAAAATATTCAAAGTAAGAATAAACATTCTCTTTCTTTTGGCGGGTCCATACATACATATAAACAGGATAGTTAAATAAGCTAGATTTTTGCTGGGAAATAAAAGAAAAAATAGACCAAAAAATAAATAAATAAAAAACAGAGCATTAGAAAAAGGCCAAAAGCCAAGACACAACAGCGACTATACCTTCAGTTCAGACATTACTGTAATATGAGTGACCTTTTGAACTTATATTTCATTTTATATATCATTAGAAAAAGGCCAAAAGCCAGGACACCACAGAGATTATACCTTCAGACATTGCTGTAATACGAGTAACATTTTGAACTTATATATCCTCTTCATCCTCCCTCAGACCCTTTAAGTAGTCCAACACCGGTCCCCATGTCGTATCAAACACCTTTCTCCGTCCTGTATTTTTAAATCTAAGCCTCTCTAAGTAGAGGGTCTCCCCCAGCTCTCTCATCCACATTTCAAATGAAGGTGCTGCATCCGACTTCCAAAGTCTCAAAATGAGCTTTTTAGCCAACACAGCACCTAAATATGAAAATGATCTGGTTGTTGTGTGAGAAACATCATGTGTGTTTATATGTACCGTGTACTCACAACTAAGGTAACTAACCTATGAAGCTATGCTTAGTGACAAGTGAGTAAAAGAATGTTCTTTTCTCAGCCTGTGATGCCAATGAACAGTGTGTTCACATATTAACAGGTTTTCCTGTTTTAACTGGCCGTATTAAGGGTAAAATAAGAGGATTGTGTTTCCCCCCGGTTCCCTGGGGACTTTTTCATCCTCCTATCAGACATATTGCACTACATTGTGTCTTTTGTGTGGTAGGGATGCGATGTAACCCTTAGCTTGATTGCTGAGGTTGTGCTAAAACTGCTGGAGAAACTTTATTTTCCTAAAAGAAAAGATTGTTTGGTCGCTGTCGTGTGTGCTTAGCAAGGCCTGTGGCCGATACTAATCGAGAATTGTGTATTCTCTCATTATGAAAAACGGCGTTCCTCTGTAGAGTGTTTTTGCCATTTTTTGTAGGTGATGATGGGTTGTGTGTGTCATGTGACCTACAACTGGGTTGGACTGGCCACAGAAGCACGTGTGTATGTTGGACCGGGGCTCTTAGAGAGCCCTCTCTATTCTGTGTTTTTTCCTTAGTAAAAATCAGATAGCAGGTTAGCTCATGCGCTGTGTGAAGCTGTCAAACGTTTCATAGAGCTGACTATGACTGTGTCATATTCTCTTTTTGTCATTACATCGTATCATGGGTGTGGGGTCGTAAAGGGGTGAACTGGTAACCTTTCCTCTCCCCCTTGTTCTGTCGGTCAGGGGTACACCCCCTGTCCTTCAAGGTTCCTGTCACGTTGCGGTTCGGCACGTTACGGGGGGGGGGGGGGGTGTTTCCTGGTCCCACGGCCTGGAATATTGGGCGTGTGCACCGCAGAAATTCCCCCGCCATAGAGTACGTCACCGTGCGCGTCTCTGTTGGTAGGACTTCCGTGTGCTGTTCAGGTCCATGTGATGGATCTGTTTCGGGGGGGTGGTCAGGGCTCCTCCTCACCAATCGCCTATTCGGGCCTTCTGTGAGTTCGGACTCCTCCTTTTCCATGTGAGGGAGCCTCGGATTCTCGTTCATGTCTGGGGGATGATGACGGAATGGATCTGAACATATGTAGAGGGGTCTCACGCCCTTGGGGTGGGCCACCAGGCGCGGTTCGCCCGAACGTCTGGGTGGCGCCTTCTTTTCATGTTAAGATCAACACGCATATCTGCCCTTTCTCCTGGAGTAGGCATGTCGGCGTGGTTAGGGCACGGGACTGCTTCTGGTCACGCTGGTCCGGATCAGTTGAACCCGTTGTCCGCCGGGGATGCAGATCTGCTGTTCTGGTACCCTGAGGGACTTGGGCTTTTTTCAGGGGGAAAAATGCCAGGTCGGTCCGGGTGTCACAGGGTTAAGCGCTATGGAGACCCTGGTTGGGTACGTTTTTACTCAGCACTGTCGTAATGGCTTACGGCCATGCCATTCTGTACACGCTCGATCTCGTCGGATCTCGGCCGCTACACAGGTTGGTCCTGGTTAGTACTTGGTTGGGAGACCGCCTGGGAATACCAAGTACGGTGTGCTTAGGGGCTGGTTCTCCATTATTTTTCGCTCCTCTCTCACGCATGGCGAAGAGGGGCCTGTGGGGGTGGTTTTTGACCTCCTCTGGTGACCCTGTGCTTCCCGTACCGCCAGGCCCGGTCCGAAGTAATGTTTCGTCGACCCGTAGGCCTGGGTTAACCCTTTTTTGAAAACTGAAACACTTGTACTGCGGTATAGCCGGTGTATACCCGCAGGTGTGTTTTGGAGTTTTTTCTTGAGGGGTTATAGGAACAACCACCGCATTGGGTAACACCAAGGTGGTTGATTCCCTGGTGTGTTGGAGCAGTGTCAACTCCCGGGTTCACCGTTGAGGGTGCCCCTGCACGTTCATGACGTCTGCCAATCGTGTCAGCCTTCTCTGCCTCGACCCCTCTGGGTGGGTTTTTTTAAATGGAGGCTTGGTCATGCAACACCGCCAGCTTACGCTCCTTCCGCCGGGGCGGCTGTGTTAGAAGCAGCTGTCCCCTCTGGCGCCTGTCTCGTCCGCAGTCTCCAGGCTAGGGTTAATAGCCTGTTGCCTGGTTTTTCCCCGGTGCGCTGCCTGCTTCCGTTGGTTAACCTTTTTTGTGTGCTTACGGCCATGCTGACTGCCTGTTGCAGGGTCAGTGTGCCAGGCGGTGTACTATTGGGGGGACGGGGCCCGCTCGGCTGAGGGGCCTTTGTCCGAATACGCTGGCGATGTGGGGGGCGGGGCACTACGTGCCCACCTGGTGGGGTCTTGATGCTGGCATCATGGACTTCTCCGGGCCCCCGTTCCAGGGAGTCCAGTCCTTTTGGTGGGTCTGGGTCTTCCTTCGCGCTCCGCTGCTACGGCCTTGCCACGGGGTTGGGTTTGCCCTTGACCCCGTGATTCTGGGGGCAGTAACGAGGTTGTTCCCTCCGTTCGTTCCCGGGTGGCATGCGGGTTGTGCGTGTGTGTAGTCGTGGGGTCAAGCCACGGTCTGCTCACCCTGTGCGTTGAGTTGCTTGAGTGCCTCTTCGCACGGTCGGGTCCGTCGCCCTCCCGTGAAGCCCCTAATAGGGGGGGTGCCCTCCATTAGGGTGGGTCGGGGGGGCTCGGCCCTCCCTGTTCTGATGGTTGTGGGGGGCTGTCAGCGGGGTGTATTTGTCGGCCGTTGGCTCTCGCTCGGCCTCCCTTGTGCAGAGAGCGATGCTGAGCGAGAGCGAATACGAAACAGAACGTTAGGTTATGACTATAACCAAGTTCTGTTAGTATAGCGACGCTCGGCATCCGACGCCGCTGCAGCCTTTGACCTCGCCTTGTGGCGAAAGCTTGGGAAGGAGGCGAGTGGGTGGCCCCACCCCTGCTTATATGGGTAAGCTGATAGGGGTGTGGTCAGACGAATATTGGGATTAAAGGTACATTTGTGGTCTTTATTCAGTGCGCGTGCACATATGCGAGATAGTGCAGAGAGCGATGCCGAGCGTCGCTATACTAACAGAACTTGGTTATAGTCATAACCTAACGTTTTTACTTCTGTTTAACTGTGTTAATAAACAAACAAACAAACAAACAAACAAACAAACAAACAATACCTAACACACCTAACACTCTTAACACTCCTAACACTCTTAACAGTCTTAAAGGTCCCATGTCTTATAAATTGCCTTTTCCAGTGTTTAGCATTGTTTTCTAGCAATGTGGGGTTGTATCAATGGAGTCTGTCTCTAATTCTCATTTTGGCTAATCAGTCCACTTCATATGTCACGAGATCCTCCCCCACTTAACTAAGCCATTCTGAATTTCGCGTACATGTGACGTCCAAGAATTCTCATCTGCATAACTAACGCCCCCTCTATGGTTGTAGCGCACACTCAACCATTCGCTCAACAACAGAGCGAGTGGAAATACTGACACCTCCTCAAACGGGTTGATGTGCGCGGGTGCCGATAGAGAGAATCAACAATTCGCTCAACAACGAAGCAGTGGAAATAATGCGGAAGCGGTCTCCCTGTCCCTTACGCTTGAAGCCTTTTTACAACGCATCCGCGTTTCCGGGTTCCCGTTTTGCGCTCTGATTGGCCAGGTCATGTGCCATGAGCACCAATCGTGGGACGGCAAGTTTCTACACTGGTTAAGCTTAGGCACTCTTCGAAGTTGGTTAAGGTTAGAGTTTGTCTTAGAGCGTGACGGCAAGTTCTTTCGCCGGTTAAGCTTAGGCACTCTTTCGAAGTTGGTTAAGGTTAGAGTTTGTCTTAGAACATGGCGATAGAACGGCAGGTAGTTTGCAGGCTGTTCGACGCGGAAATGGGCAAACACGCTATTGGGCGCACATGTCACATGACCTGGCCAATCAGAGCGCCGGAAACACGGATGCGTTGTAAAAAGGCTACACGCGTCCCTTACTCTCCCTTTTTCTCTCTCCACCTGCATTTGACACACAATCGCTCGAGCCACTCACACAGCGCACACACACATGCGTGCACGGAGTGATCTATCCTCTCTCTCTCCCTCTCTTTCTCTCCACCTGCATTTTACACACAATCGCTTGAGCCGCTCACACAGGGCACACGCGCGCACGGAGCGATCTATCCTCTCTCTCTCTCTCTCGCTCGCTCGTTCTCACTCTCGCTCTCTCTCGTATGTATCACGCTGTGTGGCTGACTGTCACTCAAAACGCTTATGGGCGGAGCCCACCCCAAAACAGCTTAAAATCTTTTTTTTTTATCAAATCTTTTTTATTATTACTTACATGAAACAAGACAACACATTAATCACAATCACAATACACAGAACTTCACAGGAAAATAACAAAAACAATAATAATACAGAATATAATAATTTATAAATTATAAAGACAAAAAGAAAAGAAAACAAACCTTTTTAAATTTTAAATTCAAAATTCCAGGGGTACTATCTAATAGATGACCAAATAGCGAAGAACTAGCTAAATAGCTGCCCCCCAATAAAATCCCTAGTTAAATTCAAGACATCACAAAAGACAAGACAGACAAGACATTTCCTCCTCCCCCTCCCACGAGACCGCCGGACTCCCCCGAACAAGCACCCCAACCCCGCTCAGCCGCACACGGCGGTCCTGACCTTCTCAGCTGCTGCAAACCATAGGTCAATCCCAGCCTGCCCCACCCCAATCACCCACGCCGTGGATATCTCAAGATAAATCACATCCAACAGTGTTAGGGACCAGTTAATCACTGTGAGCTTCTCAGGCTCCTTCCATCTCATTGCTATTAGCTTCTTCGCCGCTGTGACGCCCGCTAGGACAACCCTTTTCAGTTGTACGGACGCGGGTAGTGTTGTTATATCGTTCAGGAGTAGCGTAACAGCTGTGAATGGGATAGTTAAGCCACACAGATCTGAAAGTTTGTCCGCTATTGACCTCCAGAAGCGGGCCACTGGTGGGCAATCCCAATACATATGCATATAAGTGCCAGTGGCCTTTTGAGAGCACAAAGTGCACCGAGAGTCGGTTATCAGTCCCATAGCAAATAGCTTCCTAGGTGTAAGATAGGTCCTATGAATATAATTAAAATTAATTTGCTGGTGATTGGGGTTGCGGGAAGACAATGCCACATTTGCCCATACATCATCCCAGTCAAACTCGGGGTCCAACTCCGGGATATCCAAACGCCAGATTGTATCCAATGATACATTTTTATACGTGGACTGAATTAAGAGCTTATAAAAGTCTGAGACAAACCCTCTGGAGGTCGTCCTGTCCACTATGAGCCTGAGGAAGGGGTGTGGTTGCAAAGCTTGAGCCCACGGCACGCCATGCGCCCTCAGCGCTGACCTTAGTTGAAGGTAAAGAAAGAAGGACTCGCCGGGAAGATCATAAAATTCTCTTAAGTCCTGAAATGCACGGAGGCCGTTCTTATCATAAATATCCTCCAGAGTATGAACCCCCTCCTTTGCCATTGAGGAATATTAACCGGCTTGTGCCCAACAAGTAATTGCTGGTTATTAAAAATTGGAGAGTCCAGGTGCCATGGGCATTTAACCCCACACGACTTCTGTACATTACGCCACGTCTGGATCACGTGAGTTATGATCGGTCCATACCTCAGTCGGCATTTCGAAATAGGGACAGTGGAGTACACCACATCCTGCAATCTTAGCGGTGAGACCGCCGCCGCTTCTAAGGAGCGCCAAGATACAGCATCTACAGGGTCTAGCCAGCACATCAGAGGTCTCAGTGAAAAGGACCAGAAATAAAGCTTAAAATCAGGGATTGCGAGGCCCCCAAATTGTTTCCTACGTTGAGTAGTAGCTCTTTTGATTCTCGGGCGTTTGTTATTCCAGATAAACTTAGATACCATCGATTGTACCTTGCGCCAGTGGTCTATTGGAGGGGGCAGGGGGAGCATTGAGCTAACAAAATGTATCCTAGGCAGGACGTTCATTTTGATTATGGAAGCTTGGGCTTGTAAGGAGTTAGGAAGGGACGACCATCTGTCTAGATCCTGGCGTATTTTATCATAAGTACCCGTGAAGTTGTACTTAGTAGTTTGACTCAGCGTGGGGAATATCTCTATGCCTAAGTATTTAAAATGTTCCGCTATGGGGATATCAGCTGGAAGTCGCACCGCCTTGGCCAGCTCATTAAGAGGTAGGCAGGCTGATTTGTTCCAGTTAATCTTAAAGCCTGACAATTTACCAAAGTCGTCGATTATTCCCAATAATTTTGTGGCCGACCGGGAAGGGTCATCCATAAAAATCAGTAGGTCATCCGGATAGAGAGCAATTTTGTGTGGTGTATTATTGATCATTATGGGGACGATGTCCTCCGATTGCCTAATAAATTGGGCCAATGGTTCAGGGGAAAGCACGAATAGTCCTGGGCTCAGAGGACAACCCTGCCTAGAAGATCTGGAGACTGGGAAAAGTGTGGAACAGTTTTTGCCTGTCAGTATCATTGCCGACGGCGAGGCATACAGGACTTTAATCATATGAATAAAATTCTTTCCAAGACCCATGACCTCAAGTACCTTCCACAGGTATGACCATTCTAGTCTGTCAAACGCCTTCATGGCATCCAAAGACAGAACTGTGGACGGAGCTGTATTGTCTTTGCTGTTATCGACTACATGCAACAGCCTCCTAAGATTATCTGCAGCCAGGCGCCCCGGGATAAAACCAGTTTGATCGCAGTGTACCAATACCGTCATAAATCTCTGCAGGCGGCAGGCCAGCACCTTGGCAAACACTTTTAAATCGGCCCCGAGAAGACTCAAGGGCCTATAGCTACCACAATCATTGGGATCTTTGTCCTTCTTGAGAAGTAAAGAAATCAACGCCATGTTGACATCTCTTGAGAACTCCCCTTGTTCGATAGCGTAATTGATCATATCGAGCATCAATGGACCCAGTTGGTCCCAGAAAGCTAAATACACCTCGGGTGGAATACCATCCCAGCCTGGTGCCTTACCCCTCTGCATTTCAGCAATCGTCTCCCTTAGTTCCATAAGAGTGATCGGTTTCCCCAGTTCCTTAGCCTCTTCCTCAGAAATGTGGGGTATCTCAAGCCCGCCAATGAACGATTCAAATTTAGAGTCGTCGAGATTAACCTCTGAGCTATATAACTGTGAGTAAAACTCTTTAAAAGTGTCGTTGATCTTTTTCGAATCAGTAGTGACTGTACCCTGTCGCGTCTTGTTCGAGGGGATATCCGAGAAATGATCATTCAAGCGTATTTTCATTGCCAATAGATGGCTAGGCCTGGAGCCGTGAAAGTAGTAATTTTGCCTTGTCCTATGTATCAAGAACTCAGACTGTTGTTTAAGTATGGAGTTTCTTTCTTTCTTGACTATCTTACGTTGTGTGTTTAGTCGTTCACTATAGTTAGTTTGCAAAGATGCGTATAGGTCCGCATATAATGTTTCCAGTCCTTCTAGTTTTTTTGACCGGGATTTACGCAAATTGGAGGCGAAAAGTGTGACATGACCCCTGATAAATCCTTTCAATGCGTTCCATAGGACCCTGGGGTCATCGACCGTGCCAACATTGATCTGCAAGAATTCAGCTAGTTTACTCCTGAACTCAGAACAGAAATCATCGTTCTTTAATAAGGTTGAGTTAAAACGCCACCTGGGAGCTCTCGTGGAGAGCCTGCCAAAGGTTGCCACAAGGAAAATCCCCTTGTGGTCCGAGAGAGCCAGGGGAACCAATGAGACGTCGAAACTATCAAACATATTAGGGGACGCGAATGCATAGTCTATTCGAGAGAAGGTTTTGTGTCTGGCAGGTGAGAGTAATCCTTGAGGGTGGGATTGGATAAGCGCCATAGGTCTGCGAGCCCCGTGTCCTGGGCCCACATCCTGAGGGCCTTAGAGGACTGTATCCAGTAAGTTCCAACATATTCTTCGTGATTGTATTATAGAACGCTGAATCAAATGTGTTAGGGGCATACAATGCTATTATTGCCATCTTCCTATGAGAGAACTCAACTTTTGCTATAGTAATCCTTCCCTCCGTGTCCGACCACACATCCAGGACTTTGATATCAAGGTTACGTCTTGTAACTATGACGACTCCTTTCGTCTTATCATCGGCTGAGGATGAGGAGATAACGTGATATTGTCGATTTGCTAGCCTTGACACATCACCCACCAATAAATGCGTCTCACTAAGGAGAGCAATGTCAATATTTCTTCTCTTCAATAACCAAAGGACACTGGCACGCTTGTGTGGGGCGTTAAGACCCCCTGCGTTCCAAATTAAAATATTCAATTTAGCCATGGTCGAGTTTGTCTAAATGCGTAGAGAACATACCAGTGCAGCCAGGCTGAGTACAGAGGCGCTGATCCAGGCGGGCCCAGACGGTCAATCCCAGGAGTTCAGAGGAGGAACAATTACACACATATAAGACAACAGTACATAAAACACAGAAAAATACCACCCCAGTTACAACCCCCCCTCCTTCTACCCTAAACCCTAACCCACCCGTCCTATTATTAACCCTCCTATACCCACTCTCCAATCCCCTCCCTATGCCCCATCCACTAAGGATGGTCATCTTCCTATCATTTCCCACTGGAGTCCTGGATCCAATAAGACGCTCTCCACTCCGACCCCCCTCTAGATAAACCCCTGATTAAACCCCCACTAGTCCAATAAACACAAATTAAAATTAAAATTAAATTCAATAAAGATATCGGTCGAAAACCACCGTGAGCCTTGGCCCTAACATGAGACAACTATAATGGAAAAAATAGCCATTATTATATAATAACTCAACATCAACCCTGTAACCATCTACTTCCGAGTCTGCGTATTAATGTCGCAATGTTATAGCATAAATGGATAAAGGAAAATTCAAAACAAAATTAAATTAAAGCATACCAGCAGATAGTCTAAGGCAGGATCGGAACACAGTTAAATTGCGCAAACAGATGTCATTTAAACAGCGACAATAAGAAGAAAGCGAAAAAAGGGTTATGGTCAAAGTGCACGCATGTAACAGCCCCTCTGATCAGGCACAACGGCTGGAATGACATAACCTATGTAAGAATAGAATTAAACACCTTCATTAACCCGGGGATAGTAATAAGCTATACCTGACACAACCTGTTATCATATATTGTATATATATATTCAACCGACCTTCTACTACTGGAGCCCAAAGCTCAAAACAGCCTGGATATAAAAATAAAAGCATACAAGAAGTTAGTTAAGGACCCGATCACCGTTGAATTGTGCAAACCGATGTCACTTAAACAGCAACAACAACCAAAATACATAAACATTAACGGGTCTCGAATGTCTCGGCGCGGGCGATAGACACAGCCTGCTAGCTAGCCCGAGGCTAGCGCGTAAGCTAGTGATGAATCCGGCTTGCATGCTAGAATCTGTTTTGTACATTGTTCAGCTAGCTCGCTAGCTTTCATAGAGGCGACACACACGTACGACCATGAGGTCAGCATTAGCAAGTAACAGAAGTCATTGGGATGCCCCGCTAGTTTGGATGGGCAGTGGACAGTTAGCATGTCTGGGCATGACAACAAGCATTTGTGAGTAGTCCGCCCCATCAATGTATTCAGGCCAACATCGCCAAGTCACTCACCCGACATAGATATCAAGCTACAGTCTCGGCTATCCCCCCGAGATATTCCTTCGCTTTAGCCAACGACCAAAATGAACGCCGATCATCGTCCTTACCCAGCACAGATAATTTCGCGGGAGCGAATAGCGTAGGCCTCAGGCCTAGTTTCCATAGCCTGGACATGACCACTTTGTATTCGCCTCTCTGTGCTTGAACCTCCGGCGCAAAGTCTTCGAAAATGGCCACTTTGTGATCGCCAAGACTTAGTTTACCCCTTCTGGCACGGGCCGACCGCATGATGAGCTCCCTCTGCTGAAGCCTGTTCAGCTTGACAATGATGGGCCTCGGCTCTTTGTTCACTCCAGGACTGGTCCTGCCCGCTCTGTAGGCCGATTCACATACGGGAGGGCTGGGGAGGACATCTTTCCCCAGTATTTCCTGCAGCAATTCCGGCATGGTCTCCGAGAGACGGCCTCCCTCGTTGCCCTCCGGTACACCAACAATCCTGATGTTGTAGCGTCTCTCCCGGGACTGCATTTCCACAATTACCGACTGTAGTTTGGCAACTTCAGCCTGCTTAGCCAGCAGGGAGGTCTCCAGACCCGCCATCCTCTCGCCTTGTAGTGAGACCTCTGTCGTTAGCGTGGCTAGTTCGTTAGCATTAGCCGAGGAGACAACGTGCAGCGACTCCATCTTGTCTTTCAACGGGTCGACCGCCAACCTAATTTCCTCTGACATCTCTCGATGAAGGTTATCAAAAAATTCCGCCTGCACTTTTCTTTGTGTTTCAGCGAAGCGTGTCTCAAAGTCTGCATGGAGTTTGGTCATGACCGAGAGTACAGCTTCGCTTATCTCACTGATACCGGGCGACGGCGAGGTTAGGCCCGGTGGCAGTTTGCCGGCTGGGGTGCTCATGGATCTGGTCTCCACCACCGACATTGCAGAAAGTTGAAAAAAGTCGACGACAGTAGTTGAAACTCGACGACTCAACAAGCAGACAAATAACAAATAAAAATAAAATAAAGACTAATGGGGAGAAAAGTATATTTCGCACGATAGAAGGGAGCTCACGTGAAACACGTCTACTCCATGATCGCCTAGCTCCGCCCCCCCCCCCCCCAACAGCTTAAAATCTTGAAGTGGAAAAATGCTGCTTAGAGTACTTGATTAGAAATACAAAACAATGCATTTTTTGGAGAAAAAAAACGTACAGATGTGTTCCATAGACTCACAGGAATTGTGTAAAATTGCCCAAATAGTGAAAGGAATAGCAAAACACGTGACCTTTAACACACCTAACACTCCTAACACTCCTAATGTAACGGGTGTAAAACTCACTCCCCAGAGGCACACAAACCGAGCGCTTAGAAGGGAATTCCTTTCTTGGCGCAGCGGTTTGTGATGTCGCCCGCAGTGCGGACGCCTGGGGTTCGACTCCCACTCAAGGCATGGTCGAATTCGTGGCAGGGGCGAGTTGCCTCTGTTACACTGGTGCCGTAGACCCGGATGCCTTGGGTGGTGTGAGTTTAGGGGGGGTGAATGTAACGGGTGTAAAACTCACTCCCCAGAGGCACACAAACCGAGCGCTTAGAAGGGAATTCCTTTCTTGGCGCAGCGGTTTGTGATGTCGCCCGCAGTGCGGACGCCTGGGGTTCGACTCCCACTCAAGTCATGGTCGAATTCGTGGCAGGGGCGAGTTGCCTCTGTTACAAGTTTGTAGCGTGATCCAATCTGCGTTGTGTCTGGTGTGAGGTAGAAGTAGACTCCGACAACGGTACTCAATTGATGGTTGGTTTTATTGGTGATCTCCTGTTATCGAACCAAAAACAGCACACACAACATGGCGTGAGCTACCGTCATAGCCGTGTAGTCCACCTCTGTTCTCTTTCACGGTAAACTCAAAGAGAGAGAGCGCACACACTCAAAACAGTGCGCCATCCACAGTTACAGCAATTGTTAGCTACTATCAAATACATGTAACTCAGTACAAGTCAACTTCAGCAAAAACATATGAAATAATATGAAATGAAAGACAGTGTGTAAGCATTAATTAAACCGAAATACAAAAACAACGGTTCATACCTGTTATCGAACACTCCTACCACTCCTACCACTATTAACACTATTAACACTCTTAACACTCTTAACACACCTAACACCCCTAACACTCCTAACACTCTTAACACACATAACACACCTAACACACCTAACACTCTTAACACACATAACACACCTAACACCCCTAACACTCCTAACACTCTTAACACACATAACACACCTAACACACCTAACACTCTTAACACACCTACCACTCCTAACACTATAACACGCCTAACACTCCTAACACTCCTAACACTCTTAACACTCTTAACACACCTAACACTCCTAACACTATAACACGCCTAACACTCCTAACACTCCTAACACTCTTAACACGCCTAACACTCCTAACACTCCTAACACTCTTAACACTCTTAACACACCTAACACTCCTAACACTATAACACGCCTAACACTCCTAACACTCCTAACACTCTTAACACTCTTAACACACCTAACACACCTAACACACCTAACACCCCTAACACCACTAACACTCCTAACACCATTAACACTCTTAACACACATAACACACCTAACACTCTTAACACTCTTAACACTCTTAACACTCTTAACACACCTAACACACCTAACACTCCTAGCACTCTTAACACCATTAACACTCTTAACACACCTAACACTCCTAACATTCCTAACACTCTTAACACTCTTAACACTCTTAACACTCTTAACACACTTAACACTCCTACCACTCCTAACACTCTCAACACCAAGTATTCCACCTTCACAGCAATAATACTATTTAAAAACAAAATTCTACACAGGCCTCTAAAGGTATGCTCCTCCACACAAAACAGCATGCTCCCTGCAGGAATAACGACGCTCACGTCCTCCTCAGTGTGTTGAAGTACACCAGAGGGCTGCAGACTGCACACACATGGATTACAGGGGCCAGTAAATATGCGTAGTGAATATTTACCCCCAGGGTGGTCGTTCCTGGCCAAGGAACGTTAGGAGCTTCCTGTCATGTGATAAGACAGTCTCAAAGAGGTCTGGGCCAAACACCTGCTGACAGGAAGCAGAGCGGGCGGCCAGGATCTCTCATTAGGGGGAATTACCATTACCATGAATGTACAGATTGGCTGCTGGCACACACACGCACGCACACACACACACACCCATGAACGCACAAACACACACAGCAAAACATACACAAAGTATAGAATATGCATACATTAAAGTACACACACACATACATACATACATATGCATACACACTATACATATATATACAAAGAAACAGAAACACATACATAGATATACACACACACACAGTATATAAATAAATATATGCACACACATGCACGTGCACGAACGCACGCACACACACATACACGCACGCACGCACACACACACACACACACACACAGGGGGATAACATGGTCTAAAAAACGGTACGCGCTGACTCTACTCCTCATTCAACCTCATAGACCTAGAGTATCTAACCCCTTCATCAAGACTTCATTTGTCAGACATAATTGTCCTTATCATTTCCATCTCAATTTATTTGACATAAGGAATGAGATTGTCTCTGCTGGAATATCTCCAGTGCGTTTGAGGCACAGATCCCGGCGCTCCTGCGGATCCTCTCTCTGTGCATGTGGCTGCTGGAGCTCGTCTAAGCGGCTAAGCCCAGACGCACCAGAAATGCCACTGGCAGATAAACACGTGATAAATGATCATGTCATGATTTATGGTCGTTGTTTGTCACCGAGTGTCTACCTGAGGAAGACGCTACTGAAATCACCATATTGTCTATTTCTCTTCTTCCCTCGAGGTCCAAGTCTTATGTGTTTTTTTTTTACCATTGTCTTTTTGTTTATTATAGTATAGTTTTTATAGTAAATTGCTATTTTGTATGTATTATGGGGGTGGGCCGTGTTATTATATATACTGTACAGTACAGTATATGTCAGAAGAAGAAGAAGAGGCATGTAATGCTCCACTTCACCACTAGATGGCACTGTGCTGACACCGATCCCCCCAGAGCGCGCTGACCTTATTCCCTATCTCTCTAATTACACATTAGGCCTGTAATATGCCATTCCACAGCCATGGGTCTCAGATGAATGGTTTCCCCCCTCCCCTCTCCTCCCTTCTCCTCCCCTCTCCTCCCCATTCCCTCCCCTCCCCTCCCCTTCCCTCCATCTCCTCATCTCTCCTCTCCCTCCTACCCCCCCACACACATTTCTTACCTCCCCCATCCTTACGCTGTTCCGGCCAGCTTCCCTCAATTACTGTCACGGGCAGGCCGCAACACTGGGGAGCGTCTGCTTATGGAATGGAGGAAGGGAGGGAGGGAGGGAGGACATGTATATATGTAAGTGAAGTGAGAGTGTGTGACAGTGGTTGGCATACCAGTACAGACTATATGTGTACAGGTGTGTTTGTGTGGGTGTGCACACGTGCGCACACTTGTTACAGTATGTGTGTGCACCTCTGCATATCTATATGTATGTGTGTGTGTGTGTGTGTGTTGACGTGCGATACGCCTGTGGGGCAATTGCTTGCCACACACCATGACTTGTTGTATCGTCTGGGAGGGAGACGACACCAGTTTGACATTTGTGAAGGATAAATGTATTTCACTGAGAATACACAGCCATTACACCATCTACTTGTTACAGGGGGAAAAATATATAGAATATATTTGTCACACCGGCATTGAGTATATTATCAGCCGCTCGTGAGGTGTTTATACATTCAGGCTTAGATTCATCCGTATAGCATTCGTTTATGAATTAATTATCACCACGCGTCTCGTTTAACTCTATATTAAAGCTGCACCGTGTAGTTTTAGGGGGGGAGAATGACCCCCCTCCCCTAAAAAAAAAAACGATGTACGGATGCTTCTCTGTCTGGTAAAGGTGGTTGGAGGGAAACAGCCAAAGAGATTTTGTACTTCTAAATACAAACTATGCTTTTATAGATCCTCTCAGAAAAACTACTCTAAATCCTAAAACCTCTTAGATCCCACATTTTATATATAAATAATATATATATTTATTTTTAAACTATTTTCTATACACTTTGGTGACTCAAAGGTAGAATCTGTAATGGCGTCAAACAGCGACCTCTAGGCAAAAGAGCCCCGCTTGGTATTGCGCTTTATTTACTTTTTTGTTTGGGTCTGACGTGTGGGTTGGAGTCTAGTAACTTATTATACTGTGTTTCTCCAGCCCTCTCTTGGCAGAGCCTGCAGTGTGGCCAGCAGTAGCAGCCCCTCCACCTACACCCACTGAACTCCACACATCAGACCAAAAACCAAAACAAAGCGCAGTACCATGTTGTCATCTTTTCACCTAGAGGGCGCTATTTGACCTTTAATGGTGCACGGAGTGCGATTTTTGATCAGTTGAAAAGGGGACTGTGTAGACTGAACCGTGCACCATTAGGTGGAATAATTCATTCATGCCCGGTGCTCATTCCACTGGGATGGGCACTGAGCACCTTGTAGACTCAACCACTGAATGATGTGCTTGCTTGAGTCTGGTTGAGCCTCCAAAATCCAAATGATCTTATTCATCTTTAAAATCTAGACTATGAAAATGATTAGCAATAGGTATAATTCTTCGATACCCAGCAACCAAAACACTTTTTATACTAAACGATCTACGCTGCATTGTGGAAGTTCCTTTCAAGGCCTTTTGTTCACACCTCCACCTCCACTGTATCCTCCTTTTCCTCTCTCCTCACCTGGTCGCCCCTCCCCCTCCTCTGTATCCTCCTTTTCCTCTCTCCTCACCTGTTCACCCTCCCCCTCCTCTGTATCCTCCTTTTCCTCTCTCCTCACCTGGTCACCCTCCCCCTCCTCTGTATCCTCCTTTTCCTCTCTCCTCACCTGGTCACCCTCCCCCTCCTCTGTATCCTCCTTTTCCTCTCTCCTCACCCGGTCACCCTCCCCCTCCTCTGTATCCTCCTTTTCATCTCTCCTCACCTGGTCACCCTCCCCCTCCTCTGTATCCTCCTTTTCCTCTCTCCTCACCTGGTCACCCTCCCCCTCCTCTGTATCCTCCTTTTCATCTCTCCTCACCTGGTCACCCTCCCCCTCCTCTGTATCCTCCTTTTCCTCTCTCCTCACCTGGTCACCCTCCCCCTCCTCTGTATCCTCCTTTTCCTCTCTCCTCACCTGGTCACCCTCCCCCTCCTCTGTATCCTCCTTTTCCTTTCTCCTCACCTGGTCACCCTCCCCCTCCTCTGTATCCTCCTTTTCCTTTCTCCTCACCTGGTCACCCTCCCCCTCCTCTGTATCCTCCTTTTCCTCTCTCCTCACCTGGTCGCGTGAATACTTTGGGCAGCCAAAGAGTGCTTCCGTGTTCGAGTTTTGCGCTCTGATTGGCCAGGTCATGTGACATGTGCGCCAATCGTGGGACAGCAAGTTCTGCGCCTATTTCCGGGTCTAACAGCCTGAAAACTACCTGGCGTTCTATCGCCATGCTCTAAGACAAACTCTAACCGTAACCAACTTCGAACGAGCATCTAAGCTTAACCAGTGTAGAAACTTGCGGTCCCACGATTGGGCGTACATGTCACATGACCAGAAATTACCTGGCCAATCAGAGACGCGGAAACACTCTTCGGCTGCCCAAAGTATTCAGGCCACCCTTTCCCACCCTCTTTCTCTCAGCAGGTTTGATTGATTGATTGAAAACTTTATTAACAGATTGCAGAATGGGTACAATACAGTACAGCTCAATACTAACAACTGCTAAGAGGATGAAGACCAGAAAAATACTTTCATCTTGTTTACATAAGGGTCTTCCATTTTCAATTCATCAAGACATTTATGACATACAGATCCAGCACTGAAAAATCAAACCTCTACTGCTCTTCTACTGCTCTTCTACCACTCCACGGGCCAAACTGATTTTGTGACTCCTATTGTTCTGGACCGGGCCAGATTTTACACCTCCACTGCCTCCCACAGTGTATCAGGCTGGGGAGACTTTTTCATCTTAAACTTTTATTTGTCCCAAACACCCCAGCTCCATCCGATTCCTTAGCTTTTTTTTTTTTTTTTTTTTTTTTTACTTATCATGCATTGCAACACTAATATATGGGCAGTACCCCAAGTCAGACTGCCCTGAACCCACTTATTAAAAATGATCTTGGTGGTCTGAAGGCAGTAGCCGCCGACCCCCTCCCTGGGGGAGCACTTAAGTTAAGTACCCTCCCTTTGTTCACTTTGGGAGCCAGGGCCAACTCAGCCACCAGCCCCCGAAATATAACACCTGAGTGCTAGTTCTAAAGTGGTAGAAGAGCAGTAGAAGGGAACTGAATCTGAAGTGCTTCATCTGTACAAGACATACAAATATACGGTACTGTGTAAGAAAAAGATATCATAAAAAAATATACATCTGAAGGGGAAGAAACTGTACATTGGAGGGGGGTGGGGGGGTTGGGGGATTTTTACATTTACTGGGGCCAGTTTCTGATTGCAGCCACCCATAGGTAGGGTGACCAGGTGTCCCCCTTTTGGTTGTACTGTCCCACCATTTGAGACCGCGTCCCACATATTGAGAGGATGTCCCTCTTTTCGAAGCAAAAAATTAAATATCGAACACAAGACATTCCTGTCAAGTGATAACGTTTGAATATTTAAAACAGATGTTAGGTGGTAACAAGCCGGCTGCCAGTGCCAAGATGAATGTGGAGACATATAATTCTGTATTTAATTTGTATTTATTTTGATTTAACCTTTATCTATTAGGTGAAGACGAGTTATTATAATAAAAAAAATTACATTATCTATCTGTCCCTCTTTGTCCCACCAAAATCTTACTGTTGTCCTGCTTTTGGACTTTTTGCATCTGGTCACCCTACCCATAGGTGCTCTTTGAGAGCGGTTTTGAAGGAGGGTAGGGATTCACATTCCTTTACGGCTGTGGGTAGGGCGTTCCACATTATTGTGGCATAATTGCGAAACGTGTTTAGTCCCTTGTTTGTGCCGAATCTGCGTTGAACATGATTTGTGGAACTCCCTCTAGTGTTGTGGTCGTGGACTTCACTGACCTAGTACACTAGTTGAAGAAACATGGCTTGGATTCAAAACCAAATTCACAACAATACTTAACGACATATGGCCCGCCTAAAACCACCAGGGTTAAAAATCGTGCTGATCCATGGATGCACACTGAAATACTGACCGCTATGACAACCAGAGACAAAAAATGCTCTGAACTTCATAAAAGTCAGACAAAGCTTGCCAAAAGCTCAAACAGTGAACTCCAAGCCCATGTGGTTGAACTTAACATACAAAGAAACAGACTAAGAAACGATGTAAACACCATGATCAAATCCACAAAAAAGAATTTCATCAATGACACAACGGAGGGAAACAAAAACAAACCCTGTGAACTTTGGAAATTACTCAACAACCAACTAGGCTGCAGCAAAAAACTAAAAACCAGATTTACAAACATAAAAATAAAGACAGAAAACACTCTCATCACAGACAAGCTGGATGTGGCCAAATACCTAAACATATTCTTTACAAACATAGCCACAACACTGGTTAATAAACTACCCTCCCACTCAGGGCATTTTGGGGTAGAACACATCCTAGCCTACTACAAAAACCTAGGGGTCCACAAAGACGACTTCAAACTTGAAATGGTAACAACAGATGAGGTACTAAAAGAACTGAGCGCCCTACAACCTAACAAGGCCACTGGCCATGGCGATATCCCCTCCAAATTCCTCAGAGACTCAGCAGCTGCCATCACCCCAGTCATCACACACATAATAAACAGTGGTGCAGTGCTGGGCAACCACGGTCAAACGGCGTTTGGGCTTCGAAGTGCGCGCATCCTATTATTATGCAAAGTCTAGGTGATAAGTGCCTAGACTTTGCATAATAATAGGATACCGTTTGGCCTCCGCCCATATTACGACTGCACCCCTGATAATAAACCTCTCCATAAAACAGGGACATGTCCCCAAAGACTTCAAAATTGCGAGAGTCACCCCCCTGCACAAAAAAGGCAGCAAATTAGACCCGGGCAACTACCGCCCTGTTTCAATTCTTACCTCCATCTCGAAAGTCATGGGAAAAAAAGTCTACAAACAGGTCGACAAGTACCTTGCGGAAAAAAATCGAATCTGCGAATTCCAATCTGGCTTCAGAACATTTACATTTTACATTTACATTTAGTAATTTAGCTGACGCTTTTATCCAAAGCGACTTACAAGTTCTGTACGACAAGTCATCAGGAAGGGCACAACTCTATCAGCTGAGTAACAATGTTCATCAAAGTGTTGAGTGCTACAGTGTAGGTTAGTTTATTAGGACAAGTGCATGACAGTTTAGTTTAGTTTATTCGGATCCCTATTAGCCATTGCCACAGGCATAGGCTACTATTACTGGGGTCCACACAAATCAATACAATACAATAAAATCACTACAATACAATTAATACAATACAATACAAAAAAACAATACAATACACCTCAATAACACATACTAATATTATATAATAAAATATCTAAGTTCACCAATCACACATACCCATCTACTCAATCATGTTTCAAGGCATATATGTTCACTTAAAGCACAACAATACAACTACTCAATCATGTTTCAAGGCATATATGTTCACTTAAAGCACAACAATACATCTCAATACAATATACAAATATATTAAACATCTAAGTTCAACAATCACACATACCCATCTTCTCAATCACCCACTATGTTTACTTAACTGACAGTACCACTCTTTCTTATATGATTTTTAAGGTGTTTTTTTAAATGTCTGTTTGTCTTCAACCCTAGTTCGTGCAGGTGGTAATGAATTCCATGCAGTCATGGCTCTATACATCACAGTTCTTTTCATTGCATTTGTTCTTGGCATCTTTACAGTACATCTTTCCATTGACACATGCCTGGTGGAGTAACTGTGTCTGTTGATTGTGAATTGTATCTCATCATATAGACAAGCAGGTTTTTTGTTCTTATATATATTTCTAAAAGACATTATGATATTTACATTTAGTCTTTGTTCTACCACGTAAGGTTAGTTAGGGTTAGATTGACACATGCCTTCTCTATTTGAACGACCACATCAAACAAGAGGTGGACACGGGCAAATACTGCGGCATGGTCAATCATGCTGGACCTACAAAAGGCCTTCGACACTGTCAATCACTCCATTCTGATTGACAAGCTAAAAGCAATTTTTGATAATTTATCAGTGAGCTGGATGCAATCCTACCTGGAGGGGAGAGAACAGATGGTGGAGGTAAACGGTACTCTAAACCCCCCCCCCCCCCTCCCAGTGAGCTGTGGTGTTCCACAAGGAAGCATACTAGGACCGTTACGCACAAATCTCACCAGGCACGGACATAAGCATGCACGGGTTTCGTGCGAGAACAGCACGCGTGGCCGTCCACACCGAGTCCGACTTCAGAGCAGGCGAAAGTGCACGGAGGAAGGCACATTTACATTGGAACAGCTGTAAATGCCTATGCAAAGTCAGTCCCCGTTTGAAGATTTTTTTAAGATTTCCAGTTCCAGTGTTCTATTTTGCATGTATAACCAGTTATTATATAATTAATTAGAATGTTAGAATTCATTTTAGAATGGTGATCAGTGTGACTGTACTCCTGAAACAGTATAGTATGGTTTATTTGTATTGGGAAAGATCATACAGACATTAGCTAGTTGAACTACATCTATATGTGTGGTAATAATGCAGATATTGAGTGTATTTCTGTGAATCCAACCAAAATCCAACCAAAGCGATTTTATTCGCTTCCCGCCCGTGAGTCGCCCGCCCGCGTGTGGCTGGTGGGAACAGCGACACCTGTTAACATGGGAGCGAAAGTGAAGCGCTGATCGCCTGCCCGCCCGCCTTTCCCGCCTCTCCCGCGTCGCGCCTGGTGGGATTTGTGCGTTACTGTTCCTAATTTATGCTAATGACATGTCGTCAGCTTGTTACTGCAACTTGTTCCTGTTCGAATCTGCACCTATAGCTTGCTGATAAAAAACGATCATCACACCTGGGTAAACAGAGTCCATTCTCTATGGATCAAATAACAAACTCAGCAAGACCAACGGTGGGTGACAATGTTGTCACAAGGAAAGATGAAATTACATACCTAGGTTCCATCCTAGGAGGCAAATCTTTCCTGTGACAAAATGGCATCCAATGTAATCAAAAAAGTCAACCAACGAACAAGATTCTTGTACCGGATCTCCTCTCTGGTAAACGAGAATACCCTGAAGACTCTAACAGGAGCACTCATTCAAGGGTAGTACGACTATGCTTGCAACTCATGGTAACAAAGCACCTCAAAGGCACTAAAAACAAGATTACAAACATCACAAAACAAACTGGTTAGACTACTGCTTGACCTTACTGGTAAAACCCACCTCACCCCTGCCCATTTTGACAACCTAGGATGGCTTAGAGTAGACGAAAGAGTACAGTAACTTGCAATGGGCCTGGTCTATAAGATACACTACACCATTAAGGTACCCATGTACATGTCGAAATACTTCCCAAAGGTCAGGGAATACCACGACCACAACACCAGAGGGAGTTCCACAAATCATGTTCAACCCAGATTCGGCACAAACAAGGGACTAAACACGTTTTGCAATTATGCCACATCAATGTGGAACGCCCTACCCACAGCTGTAAAAAAAGGAATCTATGTTTTTCAATGTGTATATAATGTATGTATTGGTGGGTGACAGCATCTACTCAGACGGATCTATAGATCTTAAAAGTAGCGGGGGGGGAAAAGGGGGCGTTGCTAGGGAGAAGACGTTATGATGTGAGTTTCTTCCGGGATAAGTTAGACTGAGATACGAAGCACAGACGAGCAGACACGTTGACCAGAGACTTTCATCATTTGTATCAACCATGAAGATTTGACCACGTATATAACTAACCTCTGTGGTTCCACCACAGCATCAATGTGGTGTTCTCTGTATATTCTGTGACTGGGGCCCGTGGAGGGTCTGGGCTATGGACCAGCACAATGTGGTAACAACATTGTTGGCCAGCAGTAGTAGAGCAACAAACCTCCCCTCTTGCCTCAAGTCAACAATCTGCTACAGTAAGAGATTGATTTGAGTTACTGTATAAGATACCCAACGTTAGCTACAGTCGATTGCACTATAGAGAACAATAGAGCGAACACAAACACACTTTTGGAGTGTTTTCTCTCATACTAATGCAATTAACACCCCTTGGTAAGCGGAATGAGGTATGTTGAACACTAAATGTGTCTATTATTATTGTAGAATATATACATAGATTTCGCTTTGTCTTGCAGAAGTGTAAAGTAATGCACTGATTTGTTTACCATGCTAGCTAACACTGCAGATTGTTTATAGTTATTATTACTGTATTGTGTTGTCTTGTAAAAAGAAAAATACGTCAGCTAAATTTCATTTCAACCTTTATTTAAAATCGTAAGCTTCTGAGGTTTCCCTCATTTACAGAAACGACGATTGTACAAGTGTAAACAGTACATAATAAAAGTGAAAATTACTCAATGTAAATGTGGTCATGTTCTGAAATATACAGTATAAGCCAATGTATTTTTCTATTTCATTACAATTCATTCAATTCATGAAAATAAAACAAAAGAAACATTGGCATTATATATGCCATATTGGTCGACGACCAGTGTTGGGTATCGTAGTTCTCTTGCTCAAATTGATTAAACGCAATGGTGTGTATATTATGGCTTTTGTATCACGGATATGTTAAAGGTTGGTCCATAAAATGTGACTGAAAAAAGCCAGAGGGGAAAATGAGAATCTTCTAGTTGTTTTGAGAGTCGACTGCTAAGCTCTACAGGGAGAGGATCAACACTCCGTTCGGCCCGTGCCAGCGACCGCAATGCAGTTGTGAAAATCCTCACAGACGTGGGACAAGTTTTATAAGCACCAGTACTTAATATTAATAATTCACCAAAACGGCTATTCTAATGTTTGAAGGATACACAAATAATCAATGTATTCTATACAGCACACATAGGAGGACTTTGTCTACTTTTTTTTTGTCATTATGCTATATACTGGCTAATATAGTTAGAGGGGACTGCGTGTGTGTGTGTGTGTGTGTGTGTGTGTGTGTGTGTGTGTGTGTGTGTGTGTGTGTGTGTGTGTGTGTGTGTGTGTGTGTGTGTGTGTGTGTGTGTGTGTGTGTGTGTGTGTGTGTGTGTGTGTGTGTGTGTGTGTGTGTGTGTGTGTGTGTGTGTGTGCGTGTGTGCGTGTGTGTGTGTTTATGTCCACTAAATGTGCACTGAAGGTCAGGTTGCAGTAAATAATTCTCTGTCTTCCACCAGGATAATGTTTATTAGGATCTCAGGCCGGCTGGCTTCATTAGGAAGCCCCTTCACGCATCCTGCCGCTTGCAAAATACTTCATACATGAAATTCCCCAATTTCCTGACCGGGAGAGTGTGAGTAATTGAATCATTTGACACAGAAGATACGCATCACATGCTCACTGGTGGACGTCTCCTTGTAGATCTTTGGGAGATTTGGACCGGAAGCTGTAATGTCTGACCTCAGCACTGATATACAGGTCTATACAGCACATCTGTCTGTGGGTTTGAACAAGGAAGAAACAAAACCTTTGAGGTGAGAGGGAAATCGTTTGTGCTCTCGTTAGCACATACTGTACTTCCATTTTTTAACCACTAGTATACAGGTTATTCTCAGGAGCAGGGCCGCTTCTTGCCATATGCGGACTACGCGGTTGCATAGGGCACCCAAAGCCACCGTAAATGGCAATTCTTTTTATTATTATTTTTTTATTATTAAAATGACCAGTCTCTCTTGGTAGATAGCCAAGCACTCTCGTCCGTTGAGTGAAAGCACCTATATGCAAAAAAATATATATAATAATAATAATAATAATAATATTATATTATATATATTATCATTTTTATTTATTCGCTCAATACACTGTATACTGTATATATATATATATATCCTGTAGGGATGTAACAAATCATCAGCTTAAACATTTTTACTTTAGGCTACTGCTTATGACCGCAAGTGGGCGTTTCTTTATACAAAATAAAAATAAAAACATAAGTAGCTTACTGACAAAAATGGTGCATTTATTTTTTTATTTAACTTTAACTTCATCTTAAATAGTTCCATTTAAATTTCAATATTGAAAGTCAGAAATTTAAGGAAAATGCAGTATCTGTCTCATTTATGTGCATTTTGGAGATGTTATAATGCAGATTCGGTAAATCCTGTTTTCAGGAGTTTCTTGATGTAGGGGAGCCCCAGTGTTTCCCATTTATTATAATTTTCTGTCATTGCTGGGGTCAACTTGAGATGTTTGATTTGAATTTGTGAGAAAAAAAGATATAAATTTTTTTCACGGATCTAGCCTCTTTTCCTCTTAACCCTCTCTCTGGGTGCCGTTCATGTAGAACGATAGGTTATGTATATAACCTAGTTATATGAGTACTGGCTGAGCGTCCCGCTCTTAAGCCTATCGAGATATACCTCATCTCATGTACCTATTGTACTTACACAACGAATAAAACTAATACACCCACACCTGCCGGGTCCCGCCCCTAGGGAGGCGTAGCCTATAAGATAGTAGGCGTGGTCCCCAATACACCCTTCCTCGCCAAAATCTCGTTCCCAGTCAAAAGATCCCTCAAGGGGACTCAGGGCCGCTTAAGAGTGGGACGCTCAGCCAGTACTCATATAACTAGGTTATATACATAACCTATCGTTATATTATCGTACTTGGCTTATCGCGTCCCGCTCTTAAGCCTATCGAGATATGGGGTAAGAGCGGACGCGAGGCCCGACAAATGTACCCCCTGAGGACCCGAAAGCCCACATCAAGGGGTTTGGGGAGTCCTGTCACCCCATCCTCCCTAACGAAGGGGGGGCGCAGTCAACTCCACCGGAGTGCGAACAAGGAGGAACTAGAACCCCTTGAACACACAGCACAGGCGGAACCACGTGTGACTTAACACACTGTGGCCCATACCCATACACTCCTGCTACCCTACCAAGGACGGGAAGCAGGAAAAGCCACAGACCCCAGAACCGCCTGGGAGACAGAACCCCCGGTCATGTCCATGAGGTAAAACCTTACAAAGGCGCCCGGGGAGGACCATGAAGCTGCAGCACAGATGTCCTCCACCGAAGCCCCACCCAGGAGAGCGGCAGAGGCAGCCACCCCACGAGTGGAGTGCGCCCTGACGCCCCCAGGGGGATCCTGCCCAGCCAACGTGTAGCAGAGAGCAATGCCCTCGCACAACCAATGGGACAGGCGCTGTTTCGACAGTGCCTTACCCGCACGAGAACCACCGTGACAGACAAAAAGCTGGTCGGTAACCCTGAAGTCCTGAGTATGGCTGAGGTAAATTCCCAAAGCGTGGACCGGACATGACAGGTGAAGGCCCGCATCTAACTCACTAGTGTGAGGAGGCGGACGAAACGCCTGAACCACAATATCCCGGGAGCGGAAGGAACTCCGGATATTCTTAGGCATGAAAGCAGGATTAGGTCGCAGAGTGGCACCGCAATCGGCCCGAAAAGACAGGCACTCTGGACGTACCGAAAGAGCACAGAGCTCACCCACGCGTTTAGCGGAGGTGACAGCCAGCAGGAACGCGGTCTTGAAGGACAGCTGTCCCAACGGCGCCTGCTCGAGCGGCTCAAACGGGGCCAATGACAACCGGCCGAGGACCAATTGAAGATCCCAAGTCGGAGCCAAAGAGCGTTGCACCGGCTTAACGCGTCGAGCGCCAAGCAGGAAACGCTTCACAAGACTCCAGTCACCCGAACAACTGCCTCTTTGAACTGCTGCGGTCAGGCAAGCGATACCGGAGTCTCAAGGCGAGCACAGAAAGACTCAGAAGAAGCTTCTATCCCCAGGCCATCAGGCTGCTCAATGAACAATGAACACTACACAACAACAACCATCAAACGCACATAGCACACTAGGGCGGGCCATACTTCAATCAAATCAATCGAGTGGGGTGTCTAAAATATGTGTTTTTTTGTGGGGAATTCAAATATGGGATTATTTTTCTAATCGGATAACTCCTACCTACATTGTTTTGGATTTCAAAATGGCCGATTTGACCATTTTTCACCCCTTGGCCATACATGTATGCCAACATGAATCTGAAGGAAATCCTAACATGCAAGGTGTCTAAATGATGTGTTTCTTAATGGGGAATTCAAATATGAGTTCATTTTTGGGATAGGATAACTCTAACCTACATCATTTTGGATTTCAAAATGGCCAATTTTACCATTTTCACCCCTTGGCCATACATGGATACCAACATGAATCTGAAGGAAATCCTAACATGCAAGGTGTCTAAATGATGTGTTTCTTAATGGGGAATTCAAATATGAGGTCATTTTTGGGATAGGATAAATATAACCTGCATAATTTTGGATTTCAAAATGGCTGATTTTACCATTTGAACCCATTGGTATTGTATTACAAAATTGCAAAGATAAAAAATATATGGGAAATCATTTATAATGACAAAGCCATCAAATTTATTAACAAGTGAACTGTATATAACTGGATACAACTCCAAAGATCAATAATAATAATACTAACAATAATAAATTGTATTTGTAATGCACACAAACACCTAAGTGCTAAATCTCGATCTCCTGACTTCTTGAACTTTGCCAGGTTCCAATATCTTGATTGGACTCATTCTTGGATGACAATATCTCCTACTGTACTGCTTTAGCCACCAACCTACAAACACAAACTTAAAGTCAACGTCAGCCATAAATAGGTGAGCTCTTTCCAGAACTACTCAGCAGAAACCTCTGTAACCATTTTAACAAACGTCTCAATGTATTGAGAAAATCCATGGGGCTCCATCAATCCTCTATCTTCTTAAAACATTGGAAAGGCAGGGGATGGAAAAGAAGGCAGAGAAAAGGAGAAGGGGCAAAGAAGAAAGCTTTGCAGCAGCAGACAAGGTTGCCAGGAAGGATGTTGAGAGCTTCCTTACAGTCCCTGAAGTTGAGCTCATTCCTGAAACTGACCCTGCAGCTTCAGCAAAGCTACGGAAAAATTATGATGAGATTCCAAACATCGCCCTTGCTAGTGTAAGGTATGGCATAGGTCTAAGGCCAACTGCAGCTATAGCAACTGCAGCTCTGATTGATGCAGGACTCATCTTAGAAGATGACACAAGTAAAGTGATTGATAAGAACAAGGTTAAGAGAGCACAAGAAAAGTTGATGCAAGAGCTGGGGGAAGAGTTTGAGGAGAAGTGCAGGGAGGAGGGGGGGATCTCCTGTATCCTCTTTGATGGGCGGATTGACATGACCAATGTGATGATGGAAGCTGAGGGCAGTGACCAATCTTTTCCTGCAAAGATCAAGGAAGAACACTATAGTGTTGCTAGTGAGCCTGGCAGCAACTATCTGTTCCACTTTACACCAGAGAAAGCAACTAAAGAGGAGTCCCATGCAGAGAAGATTGCTAAGGTCCTGTTTGCCTGGCTGAAAGAGAGAGGTTCTGAAAAGACCTTGTGGGCCATTGGAGGAGACTCGACCAATGTCAACACTGGAGTGAAGGCAGGTGTAATGTTGGAGCTGCACCTGGGGAGAAAGCTGGTCTGGTTGGTGTGCAACCTGCACACTGGTGAACTTCCACTGCGCCGTCTCATTGTTGAAGTTGATGGGGCTACTCTGTCAGACAACAAATTGTCTGGGCCAATAGGACAGCTCCTTGATTCTGTTACAGACTTGGAGATCAATCCTAACTTCACCAGGATCTTTCTTGGCCCTCCGCTGATCAAGCTGCCTGAGAAGATCATTCAAGATCTCTCAACTGATCAACACTATGGCTATAAGCTGGTCTGTGCAATCAGGGATGGAGTGCTTTCTGCAAGGCTGGCTCTGCTGGAGATTGGACCGGTAAACCACAGCCGCTGGCTCACCACAGCAAACAGACTCCTCAGGCTCTGGGTGTCAAAGCATCAACTTAAAAGAAAGAACCTGAATAATCTACAATGCATTGTGGAATTCATCATTGGAGTGTATTATCCATGTTGGTTCAACATGAAGGTCAAGCACTCCTGGATCGAAGGGCCTAGGCACATCCTGTTTCAGCTGGACTGCCTCAAGTCTCAGAGGAAGGAGGTGCTGGATGTTGTGATGCCAACTGTGAGAAGATCTGCTTGGTATGCCCACAGTGAAGCCATCCTCCAAACACTGCTGTGCTCTGAGGATCAAAAAGAGAGAATTGAGGGGGTGGAGAGAATCCTGGCCATCAGGGGAGAGGGGGATCCAGACACTCAGCTGGGAGACTCCTGTGTCAGGATCAGAAGAACACCTCACATCAATAGTGACGCTTCCAGCATTGGTGGCTTAATCAGCTTGTCAGAGCCACCTCTCACCTGCTCCCTAAGCACTTCCGAGGTGAAGAACTTAATCAACACCCCCATGGAGGTTCTCGACTGGCCTTGCCACACACAAAGCATCGAGAGGGTTGTTATGGCCTCTGCTAAGTACTTTTCACAATAAAAAAGGGATGGAGGGATCAGGGCTCAGGAGACCAGCAGGAGGCTGATGTCCAAGAATGAATCCAAGCAGGACTTGTGCAACCTGATCAAATTTAAGAAGATAGAGGATTGATGGAGCCCCATGGATTTTCTCAATACATTGAGACGTTTGTTAAAATGGTTACAGAGGTTTCTGCTGAGTAGTTCTGGAAAGAGCTCACCTATTTATGGCTGAAGTTGACTTTAAGTTTGTGTTTGTAGGTTGGTGGCTAAAGCAGTACAGTAGGAGATCTTGCCATCCAAGAATGAGTCCAATCAAGATATTGGAACCTGGCAAAGTTCAAGAAGTCAGGAGATCGAGATTTAGCACTTAGGTGTTTGTGTGCATTACAAATACAATTTATTATTGTTAGTATTATTATTATTGATCTTTGGAGTTGTATCCAGTTATATACAGTCCACTTGTTAATACATTTGATGGCTTTGTCATTATAAATGATTTCCCATATATTTTTTATCTTTGCAATTTTGTAATACAATACCAATGGGTTCAACTTCAAATGGTAAAATCGGCCATTTTGAAATCCAAAATTATGCAGGTTATATTTATCCTATCCCAAAAATGACCTCATATTTGAATTCCCCATTAAGAAACACATCATTTAGACACCTTGCATGTTAGGATTTCCTTCAGATTCATGTTGGCATCCATGTATGGCCAAGGGGTGAAAAATGGTAAAATCTGCCATTTTGAAATCCAAAATGATGTAGGTTAGAGTTATCCTATCCCAAAAATGAACTCATATTTGAATTCCCCATTAAGAAACACATCATTTAGACACCTTGCATTTTAGGATTTCCTTCCGATTCATGTTGGCATACATGTATGGCCAAGGGGTGAAAAATGGTCAAATCGGCCATTTTGAAATCCAAAACAATGTAGGTAGGAGTTATCCGATTAGAAAAATAATCCCATATTTGAATTCCCCACAAAAAAACACATATTTTAGACACCCCACTCGATTGATTTTCCAAAAAAAAAAAAGTATGGCCCGCCCTAATAGCTCACACATCCACACGCACACACTCACTTTAAACAAACACACTGTAGCACCCACTCCCCACACTTTATAGCACACACTCACTTTAAACAAACACACTGTAGCACCCACTCCCCACACTTTATATTTATTGATGAAGGATTGCACTACAACTCGTACACCTTACTGTAAATTGTACCTAAATTGTACCTCATCCCATTTCTGCTTTGCACTATATAGTATTGTACATTAGTACACTGCATAGTATTGTATATTATATGGTAACTCAGTTACGTCTACTCTGCATCGAACATTGTACATATGTCTATACTGAACACTGTGACCTCATTTTCTACTTCTAATTTACATGCTATACTATGTTATTTGATACTATCTTGTCTAGCACAGTCTCTGGAGCGTAACAGTAAGAAGCATTTTGTATGAAAGTATTCTGTACTTCTGTATGACAACTATTAAAGAAACTTGAAACTTGAAACTTGGTGGCTGAACAAGACAGTCCCCTCAAACCCCTCATGATAGGAGGATATAGCTGCCGCATATACCCTCACCGTCGAAGCCGACAGTCTATCAAGGAGAGACTGGAGATAACTCAGGACAGCATCCAGGGGGCAGGAGACTGGGTCCCGGCCCCCCGCCTTACACCACTCTTGGAACATACGCCATCTGCCCGCGTAAAGCGCGACAGTGGAGGGAGCATGTGCATTCCGGATGGTATCAACCACAGAATGGTCCATCCTCTCCAGACTCACCCTCCCATCAGCCACACCAGCAGGCGTTGGCTCAACACCGGGTACTGGAACAGAGACCCGTTGTGCTGTGAGAGGGCCGTCGCCGACCAAGGAATAACCCAAGGAGGAGCGACCAGAAGCTGGATCAAGACCGGGAACCACACTGCCGTGCCCCGGTCCGGCGTGACCAGGATCACCGTCCTGCGCTCCCTCCGTATCCGCTCCAACAGCTGACCCAACAGATGTACAGGAGGAAAGGCGTACAGAAGACCGGGCGGCCATGGAAAGATCGAGAAGGCATCCACCCCCAAGTTGGGATGATCCGCTCAACTGACCGAGAACCACAAGGGGCACTTGTGAGAGTGTCGGCACGCAAACAGATCTACCGAGGCCTCCCCGAACCGATCCCAGATCTGTCTGACTGTCGGGGCGGAGTTCCCACTCGTCGTGACGAGGACCGCCCGAGACATCATATCCGCGCCCATATTCTCTGCACCAGGAATGTGGAGCGCCCTCAGACTGTGCAGCCTGTGAGATGCCCATAGCCAAAGTTCGACCGCCGCCCGGTGCAGGTGGATGGAACGAGTCCCACCCTGCCTGTTGATATACGCCGCTGCCGTCACACTGTCTGTCCTGACCAAAACGTGCTCGCCTACCACCAGGTGGCCGAACCGTTTGAGGACCAGAAGGACCGCCTTCAATTCCAACACATTGATGTGCGGGGTAGATGGACCGGCATGAACCGCCGGCCAGCTGCCCCCCACTGCGTGGGTCCGACACGTCCCTCCCCAACCAGTGAGAGAGGCGTCGGTGAAGACCGCGACGTGTGAGCGCCTGCTGCCCATGGGGACCCCAATGGTGAGGATACCCAGCCTCTTCCAATGGGCGAGATCTCCCCATATCGACAAAGGAACCGTCAACCGTTTCCATTTGTCCCTCACCGGATCTATTCTCATAGAGAAAAACCACCTCTGTATCCTCCTCATGAAGAGAAGGCCAAGAGGAACCACCGTGTGAGCAGATGCCATCATACCGAGCAGACGCATCACTTGCAGCGCCGTGACCGTCCCTCCCAGACGGAAACCCCCGAGCGCGCGACTGATAGACACCCGGCGCTGCTCCGAGAGGGTTACAATCATGGGCCTCGACCTCAGCGTCAAGCCCAAGTACTCCACCTGTTGACTGGGAAGAGGCGTACTCTTCTTCCAGTTCACAGCAAAACCCAGCCTGGTGAGGAATTCCACCACCAGCCTGGTATGAGACCTGGCAACCTCCTCCGAACGACTGAGGAGTAGAATGTCGTCGAGATAGAATAGAACTCGTATCCCCCGACGATGTAGAGGCTCCAGTGCAGTCGCCACGCACTTGGTGAATGTGCGGGGAGCCAGAGAATAGCCGAACGGCAGCCTCTGGTACTCGTACGCTACGCCCTGAAACAGGAACCGTAGGAATTTCCTGTGAGGAGGGAAAATCGGTATGTGAAAATACGCATCCTTCAAGTCTATGGAGGTGAACCAGTCTCCCCTTCTGACAGCAAGCAGAAGGAGTTTGACGGTCAACATCCTGAACGGTCTCGCTACAATCATACGATTGAACGCGAACAGATCCAGTATAGGTCTGACCCCCCCTGTTTTCTTGGGCACCAGAAAATAACGGGAGTAGACGCCTGACATCGCGTCCTCTCTCGGAACCACGACGACGGCCTGCTTCGCCAACAGAGATTGGATCTCGTCGGCCAGGGCTGTCACTGCTTCTGACCCTGACAATAGGGTCGGCACCAAACCTGAGAACGGAGGGTGGGGTTGTGCGAACTGTAACACAAGCCCCTCCCTCAATGTTCTCTCTATCCACTCCTCCAAATGGCATTCTTGTCGCCATATGTGAAAATAATCCCACAGCGCACCCGCCGTCAACTGACGCTGGGCCGCAAGAAATAGTAGATAGTTGGCCCGGTCCCTCCCGCTGTGCGACGCACCCAAGGGGGGACCCCGACAGAAAGGGCCGGTTTGATACGGGAGAAGATGTCATCAAACTGGTTGACACACCTCCCCCCCTTGAACACCCCTCTAGCACATGCTGAGGAGTCGTTCCGCAGCTAGACACGCAAGGCATGAGGACCCCATGGGCTCCTACACGCCGAAGCCCTGCAGTGATATTGCTACCACCCAAATCACGCTCGCCTCTGCTTCGCAGACCACTGCCGTTCTCACGGGAGTGGGAGGCATCAGCGCGATACCCCGCCTGGCGAAGGCGAGGCCGGGGTAACCCTTGCTGTGCATTCAACAGAAGAGGCCTCGAGTCCCCCTGCTGACCACTGTAGCTAGTGGCAGCCGTAACACCAGGCTCACCCATCACACAACGTGTGGTGCAGGAGCCACGCGACAACATTCTCATGGACAGACCCAGGCTCAGCCATCAACTGGGTGTCAGCCCCTGTTCCCATGAGAAGTGAAGAATGGGGCCGCATGCGCTTCAAAGAAGGTTCGCGGCCCGCAGCCAAAGGAGAACGATCAGAGCCCCGCTTCCGTGGGTAACAGAGAGAGGATTGAACGGGGAGCGGGCTGCTCGCGGCAAAGTGACGACGGCTTGTTTTATCCAAACCGAATTCACCCAAAATGGCTGATCCCTCGGCCACCAAGGCTGTCGGCCTTGTGGAACCCTGTTGACTCTCCGCCCAGGGCACCACTGGCGGGGGAAACATAGCCGCCTGTCGAGGATCTCGCCACATTCGTTGACGAGACCGTGCTCCCACCTCTGGCTGCACAGCGTGAGGCGATGTAGAACCCAGATCAACAACCGCCTGCGCCTCCACAGAATGACCAAAAAGTCTTTCCGTGGAAAAAGGAGTCGTGAGGAGAGAAAACCTATCCTCTTCCCCAAGAGGAGAGTGCTGCAACCAAACATGCCGAACAACAAACGTTGACAGCATCCTAATCCTCCCCGCAGTTATAGCTTGCGACTGAGTCAAGATCTCTATAACACCACAAACATGCAACATGTTTATAATGTCGGCTGGACCCATAGCCCTACTACCCGACGCCAATGTGGATAGGAAACTAGCCAGCTGAGCCATAACACTGGCCGCCGCTACAAACCATCCTGCAGCAGTATACCACTCATCCGTCCATACTGCCACCCTCCGAGCCGATGCGGTCTCAAGCATCGGCCGGGTGGGACATCGTTCATCCCCGCCGGGGCACAGGATCAAAGCTACCTGGCTATGTAGCCACGGTACACCCGGCCTGCACCCAGTTGTTAGCCCGTTTACCCGTAAAAAAGGTAAATAGGACTCAGCGAAACCCCCCACATTAGCAACCGACTGACCTTCATCAATGAAGCGGGTAAGAGGAGGGAAATGCGGAATTGTCCCGCGGCGGGGATCATTAGAACAACGACCCATTTCAGCGTCAACATTAGCATTAGCAGTAGTAGCATTAGTAGCATTAGCGTTAGCAGCGTGCTCCAGGATTGCCAGGAAAACGTCCACTGCAGTGGAACGTTCACCAAGCCACCCCGGCCCTGGCGCTGAAACATACTCCACAGCATTACCAATACCAACATTGATGCCTAATGACACAGGGCTCACCGTTGTACAAGCCGGCCCGATAGCCAAACCATGTACGCTGCCCCTTGATCTGCTGTCGTCAGATGAGGAAACATCAACATAGGCCCGTCGTGTCGCTGAAACATGCCTCGAAGATGCCAGGGGTAAGCAAACCTCCGGTAAGCTTTCAACATTACGTAATTTCTCTAATCTTTTCATAACACTAGTTACATAAGGTGCATTGCATCCGCTATGCTGGGAACGAAAATAGAGGAAGGGTGTATTGGGGACCACGCCTACTATCTTATAGGCTACGCCTCCGTAGGGGCGGGACCCGGCAGGTGTGGGTGTATTAGTTTTATTCGTTGTGTAAGTACAATAGGTACATGAGATGAGGTATATCTCGATAGGCTTAAGAGCGGGACGCGATAAGCCAAATACGATAATATAACTACGTTTCTGTCGCCCTACGGTTGAGTGCCGGAAACGTAGATCTACGTTTTTATCACAGTATTTCTTTTATTCGCTATTGTCATTCATAATTCAGCGGGGCACCTTGTGCATACTGTTCTGAATGTGTCTGAGCTGGCAGACGGTCTTATACCGCCCTCTAACGCCTTCGGCCGCTATTTCACTCCATTCGAAACGGTGTAGTTTCTTTTCTCTACCAAGCTGCGGCGTGGGGGCGGGTCCTAAACACTCCGGCAAAACACGCGCTTGTAGGGATGGCTTGGACAACTGACCCTGCCCGCCCGTTCATGTGCAATGCAATAACGTCGGAGACAAGATCGCTGTGGATAACTGGAATGGCGATCAGATAATTGGATAATTTTTTTTAAATCAGAGACCAGGTAAGGACTCTATATATCCAATCTTGCGATGATCTGATATTTCTTTCTCCCGCGATTGAAGCTATCTGTGTTTTATGTGTGTGGCTGTTTACCGTTGGGTGCAGGAGGAGAGGGGGGAGCGCCGCGCTCCAGGGCCCATTTCATGTATGCACGAGGAGACATAATAATGATAATCTAGTGTTGATTTCAGGAAGATTCGATAATCAGGCGAAAAATGACAACGTGATAAGTGAATTAAACAAAAGCGCTATTATCGCGTCTTTTTCCTGGAATTACTCAGAAGCACCCAAACTATATTCATATTCAAAATGGTATAAAGAGGAAATGTACAGATGAAAAAATTATCTGTTTTTTGCATGTTGACTGGAAGCAACTCACTGACAATCGACGGCGTTATTAGACCCATAGCTATAATATAAAATATAGGTTTATCTCTACAAACAAGGTGAGCGATTACATGGGGTTAATGGACGGCAAGGCCAGATGCACTTCCCGGAAGGGGCGTGGCACTCAATGTGTTAAAGTGCACCAGATTGATGCATTTAAATGTTAAATGCATGCCCACCTTAACACATTGGGCACCTTAACACATCGATTATCTATCGTTCCGGATGTGGGAACGTTATATTTTTTCATTCATACATTGTTGTGTTAATACCGTTGTAATATAAGTATGTTTTAAGCTTTTCTGCTGTAAATTCAAAAACGCTAGTCATAGGCCCTGACGCATATGATAGATTATCGATTGGCGTTTCTTTCCTATACACGCTATATTAAACAATTCAAATGTATATGATCGGTATACATTATGTTTCATCATGCATGAAGGAAAGGGGTGGGGGGAAGTCGTTTATAATTCCTTGATCGTCAGTAACGGCTTTATTTAGTATGGGTTGATATATTGATCAGACTGATTGCAAACAAAGAAATGGACAATCGGGCTGAAAATAACGTTAGTGTCCTCTTACCGTTCGCCGATGAGACTGGAGGAAAAAGATCCCAATTATTTGACATTGATCTCCTAGATCCATTTCCGGTTTGTATGGTGCAATAAACGCCGAAATCATATCGATTATTGCGTTTAGAATGCGATCCAAATGCACTCGAGTGTTTGTCTGGACCCACGTAACAAGATATGACTGCCGGAGGGATTTCCTCGATGCACCGATCGCCACTTCCGGTTTGGCGTGAGTGTAACTCGCCAGACCATCCACCAGGCGGCGGTATTGAGGCGTTGCAATCTCAGACAGGGTGCCGCTGCAGTCCGGAGGGAGGCTGGATGAATTATGAATGCCATGGCGAAAAAATGAAATATTGATCCCAAAAACGATTTACGCCGTTGTTGGCGTTCAACGCATGGCGGGCAATAACGACTTACGCCGTTTATGGCGCACAATGTGTTAAAGGGTTTGGAATCCCCCCACCCTAGTTTCACAAAATAGGGGCCCCCAAACAACATTTTAGTTAGGGCCCCCAAAAAGCTAGACACGGCCCTTCTCAGTGTCTGCTTTTTGTAGGATTTCCTATGAATTGGCAAGTTCCGGTTCTAACCTTAACCCCCACCTCCGTAATCCTAACTCTAACCATAATGGACTGGACTGAATTTATATAGTGCTTTTATCCAAAGCGCTTTATAATTTTTGCCTCACATTCACCTATTCACTCACACATTCACACACCAACGACGGAGACCATGCAAGCTGCTAACCTGCTCATCGGGAGCAGTTAGGGGTTAAGTGATTACCAGACCGCTCTACGTCCTGAGCCACTGCTGCGCCTGCATAACTATAACCGTAACTCAAACTCTACCCTTAACGTGGCATACTGCTACGAACAATGTGTAAGCACCGTTGGTATAGCAGTGTGTCGAATTGTCCTTGAGCAAGACATGTTGGCACCTTGAGTGGTTGCCGTCGCCATCACTGTGTGATTGTGTGAGTGAATGGGTGAATGTGAGGCATAAATTGTAAAGTGCTTTGGATAATAATCGCTATATAAATGCGGTCCATTTATGCAGTCCATTATATCAGTATGTGACACCTTGTATTTTGACTTTTCATTTGTTTACTATTTCCAGGCGTTTAGTGAAAGGCCATACATATAATACAATGTCAATCTTGTAGTAAATTAAGACACATTTACTGTGCATTTTCTTTGTTTATCCTCTACAATACATCATTATCCTTAAAGAACCCTGCAGGCATTTTCTGTTCCTACTTCCTACTGATAAATACAGAGGATAATCCCTCCGCTCAGATTGCACAAAACTCAAGACTATTTACTGTATATTGATTTGTGTTGAGTTGTATATTGATTGCTTTGTATTATGTTTTCTTTATAAAGAACATTTTCTCCCTATGATTTTGACATAATAACAACAATAACTCAATGCTCTTAATTTAATGTATCTAGATTTTAGCCGCTCTTAGACTTTTAGTTGTGTTACTTGTTTTTGTCTGGAACTTGTTTTATGTATTTGTTATGTTTGTTTGGTGGATCAGATCGCTCTTGTAAATGAGACTCAATGAGATTTTTACCTGTATAAATAAAGGTTTTAAATTAATAACATTATTTAGGGATGTCCGATATTATCGGCCTACCGATATTATCGGCCGATATTGGCATTAAAATGTGATATCGGAAAATATCGGTATCCGTTTTCAAAAAAGAAATTTTAATTTTTTATTTTTTATTTTTTTAACATTTATTTAACCTTTATTTACCCAGGCAAGCAAGTAAGAACAGATTCTGATTTTATTTATTGTCAAAAGTATGCATAATGTTGTTGTGTTAATTCCACAACAAGATTATGTTAGGGATAATGTATAGCTTACGAGGTCATTGTCGCAAAATAATTGACCGACACGGAGTTTAAAATACCGAGGCGCCGCGCCGAGGTGTTTTAAACGTCAGTGAAGGTCAATTATTTTTGTACAATGACCGAGTATAGGCAATACATTATCCCGCTTATTACATGGCTAACTTACTAACAATATACCTAATTCATTTTATGAGATCAAATGCAGACGCAGTTCTGTTCTGTCGCTCCCGCTGTCATTGCCGGCAGCTTGCACTGATGACTGAATGCAGCTGTGCATATGCTGAGCAGCTGAAACAGTGTGTGTCAGTGGCCTTGATTACTCCAGCTGCGAAAAACAATAATCACCGGTGGTTATCGAAAAATAATTCACCGCTGTCGGGGGCTATTGACCAATCACAATCAAGCATTTCGGCGAATGTTAAAACGCCATGTAATAAGTAATGTTAATTACCTGAAATTATTCCGTTTTTATGGCGGGGGGGGGGGGGGGGGGGGGGGACCTTGCATATATCGGTATCGGTTGATATCGGTATCGGAAATTAAGAGTTGGACAATATCGGTATATCGGTATCGGTAAAAAAGCCAATATCGAGCATCCCTAACATTATTATTATTATTATTATTATTATTATTATTATTATTATTATTATTATTATTATTTATTATTTATTATTTATTATTATTATTATTATTATTATTATTATTATTATTATTATTATTATTATTATTATTATTATTATTATTATTATTATTATTATTATTATTATTATTATTATTATTATTATTATTATTATTTTCTTTCTTTTTCTTTTCTTTTTTTATTATTATTATTATTATTATTATTATTATTATTATTATTATTATTATTATTATTATTATTATTATTATTATTATTATTATTATTATTATTATTATTATTATTATTATTATTATTATTATTATTAAATTGTTATTTATTTTACATTTTACCCTGTAAAACATATACCTTGTATTGTATAGTTTGTATAGATTGTTGTGTATTTGTTTACAAATCTACTACAGTTGAGGAGCCGGGAAAAACAAGCATCTCACGTTTTTCTGAATGTACCTACATTTAAAAGAGCTGTGACAATAAAATAATCTGAATCTGAAGCACAATCTATTGAAGTGTATAGTATCAAAATATTTGAACTGTGACCCCTGTATCGGGATATGTATCCCATCACCAGATCCTTGCCATTAGAAGTTTTGAGTAGCCATTGTTCTTTCATGTTGGGGGACACAATGGTTACTATGTGCAAAACAACGTCTGCTGTGTGTTGATATATGAGAGATGAGATAAATTGGTGTTTTATTTACTGGATCTTTATTATTATAAATTTGTTTTATAAATGTGTTTATAAAAAAATTTCAATTAACAAATGTCACATAATATTTACAGAAAGTTAAAGCTCAACCACCCTCCCGCCCCCAAAATCTCCCACTCACACCCTCCCAATCCCAGGACACCCTCGCCCACATCCCTAAGATAGGAAAAATTAAAACATAATTGAGCACGAAAGAAGATCACAAATGAACAAATAACACTACAGTAAGAACAAACAAAGCAAAAACAAATAAGAAAATAAACTATAAAAGAAATTTCAAGGAAGGGGTGGGGGTAGCTGTAGCTCAGACCCACATCACTCCTGAAGTCAGCGTCTGTGTGTGGGTGATAAAGGGTCTCCAAGTTTTCTCAGATTCAGAGATCCTTTCAATGAGAACCTTATTTAAAAAATAAAACATTTGCCTGTAGGACCACAACTGCTGTGTGTAGGTGGGGAATGCTTCCATTTCAGCAATATTAACGTTTAGCTTAGAGCGATGAGAAGCCACTACAGGTAGAATCGTCCTGGGTGTTCCCATTTCAGACAGAAGCCCAAAGACAGCTGTAAGAGGATCCCGGTCAAAGTTTCTATCAAATATGTCTTTCAATGTATTAAAAAGGTCTGTCCGGTAGCTGGTGAGAGCCGGACAGGACCAGAACATGTGTATCAAGTCTGCAGGGGTCTGCTTACATCTGTTACAGCCAGGACTAATAGCAGGAAAACATTTGATAATCTTGCATTTGTGTAGTGTGTTTAATGTAAACATTTAAATTGAATGAGTGCACGATTAGCACATATCAATGAGGAATGAACAAGGTCTAATATTGCCTCCCACTCATCTGAAAGGTCCCCTTCCAGATCTTAAGGAACATTTAAGAGTAGCCATTAGCCAAAGATGAGATGTTAATGTCGATCATTCTGTCATATATCTCCGCCACAGCCCCCTTTTAGTTGGATTTAATTTGAGGAAGTCATCAAGGATGTATGAAGAGGATGACTGGGGGACTGTGTTTTGCAGAAAGTGCTCAATTTGGAAATAGCAGAATAAATGCATTTTTGAGAAGCCAACCTTTTCTGATAGTTGGGCAAATACCTTTATTATGCCACATATGAAACACTGGGTCGTCACATGAAGGGGCAAACTAATAATTAGCTATAATAGGAGACTGAAGAGAGGGTCTTTGTAAGGCAAAATGCTTTCTGAACTGGCTCCAAATCTTCATTGTATTTCTGACCACTGGGTTTGAACTAAGATTCAGAAGTAAAGGTAGTTGTGAGCTGATCAAGGAGTTAAGAGACTGTTTCGATGAAGCTAATTCCATATCCAAACTGCTTCCTGCTTATTCCAATAAATAACTTTGTGCATATTACAGGACTGATAGTAATGAATAAAAATAGGGAGACCCATACCACCCATGTCTTTATGTCTCTGAAGATACGTTTTCCTTATTCAATGGGTCTTGTTTCACCAGAAAAAGGCAGTGATTAATATGTCTAATCTTAAAAAAATAAAAATAAAATCTAAACTAATGCGGCCAACTAACAATAAAGGCAAGGTGGCCCACCGATTCAGGTCTTCTCTACATCGATCCAATAGAGGTGTACATTTTTTTGAGAACAGAGACCCATAGGGTTTAGTTAGGAAAATACCAAGGTAGTTAAATCCCATGTTTGACCATTTAAAGGGAAAGAGTGTCTGAGGAATTTGAGATGCAGGTGAGTTAATAGGAAAAGGTTAACTTTTTTTAAGATTAATTTGAATATCTACCAAATAATAGATAATATAATATTGATGTGACATGTGGCAGATAGGAGATTGGGTCAGAGATATATATCAGAAGGTCATCTGCAAAAAGTGAGACTTTGTTTTTTTTTTATCAATTTTTTTTATTATTAATTACATGAAACAAGACAACACATTAACCACAATCACAATACACAGAACTTCACAGGAAAATAACAAAAACAATAATAATACAGAAATAACAATTTATAAATTATAAAGACAAAAAGAAAAGAAAATAGAGTTCAACCTTTTTAAATTTTAAATTTCAAAATTTCAAGATTTCAAGGTTTCAAGGGGGGCTATCTAATAAATGACCAAATAGTGAAGAAATAGCTAAATAGCTGCCCCCCAATAAAATCCCCAGTTAAATTCAAGACATAACAAAAGACAAGACAGACAAGACATTTCCTCCTCCCCCTCCCATGAGACCGCCGGACTCCCCCGAACAAGCACCCCAACCCCGCTCAGCCGCACACGGCGGTCCTGACCTTCTCAGCTGCTGCGAACCACAGGTCAATCCCAGCCTGCCCTACCCCAATCACCCGCGCCGTGGATATCTCAAGATAAATCACATCCAACAGTGTTAGGGACCAGTTAATCACTGTGAGCTTCTCAGGCTCCTTCCACCTCAATGCTATTAGCTTATTCGCTGCTGTGACGCCCGCTAGGACAACCCTTTTCAGTTGTACGGACGCGGGTAGTGTTGTTATATCGTTCAGGAGTAGCGTAACAGCTGTGAATGGGATAGTTAAGCCACACAGATCTGAAAGTTTGTCCGTTATTGACCTCCAGAAGCGGGCCACTGGTGGGCAATCCCAATACATATGCATATAAGTGCCAGTGGCCTTTTGAGAGCACAAAGTGCACCGAGAGTCGGTTATCAGTCCCATAGCAAATAACTTCCTAGGTGTAAGATAGGTCCTATGAATATAATTAAAATTAATTTGCTGGTGATTGGGGTTGCGGGAAGACAATGCCACATTTGCCCAAACATCATCCCAGTCAAACTCGGGGTCCAACTCCGGGATATCCACACGCCAGATTGTATCCAATGATACATTTTTATATGTGGATTGAATTAAGAGCGTATAAAAGTCTGAGACAAACCCTCTGGAGGTCGACCTGTCCACTATGAGCCTGAGGAAGGGGTGTGGGTGCAAAGCTTGAGCCCACGGCACGCCATGCGCCCTCAGCGCTGACCTTAGTTGAAGGTAAAGAAAGAAGGACTCGCCGGGAAGATCATAAAATTCTCTTAAGTCCTGAAACGCACGGAGGCCGTTCTTATCATAAATATCCTCCAGAGTATGAACTCCCCTCCTCTGCCATTGAGGAATATTAACCGGCTTGTGCCCAACAAGTAATTGCTGGTTATTAAAAATTGGAGAGTCCAGGTGCCATGGGCATTTAACCCCACACGACTTCTGTACATTACGCCACGTTTGGATCACGTGAGTTATGATCGGTCCATACCTCAGCCGGCATTTCGAAATAGAGACAGTGGAGTACACCACATCCTGCAATCTTAGCGGTGAGACCGCCGCCGCTTCTAAGGAGCGCCAAGATACAGCATCTACAGGGTCTAGCCAGCACATCAGCGGTCTCAGTGAAAAGGACCAGAAATAAAGCTTAAAATCAGGGATTGCGAGGCCCCCATCTTGTTTCCTACGTTGAGTAGTAGCTCTTTTGATTCTCGGGCGTTTGTTATTCCAGATAAACTTAGATACCATCGATTGTACCTTGCGCCAGTGGTCTATTGGAGGGGGCAGGGGGAGCATTGAGCTAACAAAATTTATCCTAGGCAGGACGTTCATTTTGATTATGGAAGCTCGGGCTAGTAAGGAGTTAGGAAGGGACGACCATCTGTCTAGATCCTGGCGTATTTTATCATAAGTACCCGTGAAGTTGTACTTAGTAGTTTGACTCAGCGTGGGGAATATCTCTATGCCTAAGTATTTAAAATGTTCCACTATGGGGATATCAGCTGGTAGTCGCACCGCCTTGGCCAGTTCATTAAGAGGTAGGCAGGCTGATTCAAAGTGAGACTTTGTGATGTAGATGGCCATGTGTGATGCAAGAGAGAGCACTGAATCAACTAGAGAGTCGCTGGATATATAGACTCAAAGCCATGTCTTATCCAGGGATAAATGATACCATAGATATGGTTTCCTTTTTATAAATATGGGAGTATCTTTCTATCTGTTTTTTGTTGGTGTTTTGCTATTCTAGTTTTAAAATTGAAGAGTTATGTAACCCATAATGCAGGAGGTAGCCTGTCAGTCTAGACTAGTCTAGAGGACCTCTAGTCTAGAGGTATATGCAATTATGGCAGCTAGACCTCAGGCTGACTAAGTGCTCACACCTGAGCTTGATAGAGCAATTAGCACAGCCTCCTTTTAGAAATTATAGCTCAGTTCACTCATTTGTTTGTTTGTATGCCCTGACGAAGGCCGAACATGTTGGTGTTTTTTAATTGTTCTAATATGAACTAAGCGAATTATTAAAGCTTTTTTATACATGAAGAGTGCCTGGAACTTCTTTGTTTTTTCAACTGGCTCCCCTATATCCAAAGAGCACCTTCAAAAACACTGGATTCACACTACAAAGACGCTGCAGCCCTCCTTCTTGTTCAAGCCATGTGTGATGCCTTGGAATTGCTGTTTGCTATGTAGCCATATAGCTAATGGCTTGATGGCAATGGCGAACAACAATGGGGATAGAGGACACCCCTTGTACGTTCCTCAGTCAAGTGGAATGTACTCAGAATGCATATTATTGGTTACTACCGAAGCCTGAGGGGAGGAGTACAATAATTGGACAATATTTTTTGCGTAAAGAATAAATATCACTACTCCATCCTGTCAAACGCCTTTTCTGCATCTAGCAATAAGACATATTTAGGAGAGTGACTGGGTGGAGAGTAGATTATATCAAGGAGTGTGAATACATTGTAAAAAGAATGCCTGTTCTGAATGAATCCAGTCTAGTCATTTGAGTCTGGAATGGCCCGTTGCAAACAGTTGGCCAGTATCTTTGAAAACATTTTTAAATCAACATTTAACAAACTGATTGGCCTCCTTGAACCACAGAGGAGAGGATCTTTATCCTTCTTAAGTAATAAAGTGATAGAAGCTTGGTTGAAAATGGGGAGCAGTCGACCTGCTTCGAAGGATTTGTAAAAAGAATCAAATCAGAAAAGTTCTTATAGAATTCAACGGTATAATGACTTCCCAGATTGCATTGCTTTGATTCTTGATTGCTTTCTTGAAGTGTTATAGGTGCCCCTATCATTATATATATTTTTTTATCTACTTTTTTCTCCCATTTTCAATTTTTCTCCCATCCCAATTTCGTATCGTCCAATTCTACCCTCCCCTGTCTCGAACGCTGTTAGGCCATGCCTCCCACAAGCCGGCTGCAATGTGGACGAAGCCTTACATCACGTGTCCCCTCCGGTACTCGAGGAAGCAGCCGTCGCATCTTTTCACCTGCACAGCGCGATCTCTCAGCGGCGGGGGTCTGCGTGGGAGGGACACGCCGCCCCCATCGCTTCCTGATTCTGCTGCGCAGGCGCACCAACCGACCTGTAGGAGTCGCTGTCCACAGCGTCCGATCCCCACCCATCAGCTTTCCCACCCCTAACACTGCCAATTGTGTTAGTATGAACGACCAGCCAAGCTGATAGCAATGCGGAGAGCTGGGCTCGAACCCAACGTCTCCTGCATTGGTGGCGAGCGCCTTGCCCACTATACCACCTAGCCGCCCTGCCCCTATCATTATTAAAACTCTCATCTACTGTTCGATAGTGGTCCACAGGATTGTTACCCTCCCATACATCTGAACCGCATTCTGATTTATATAATGTTGAATCGAAATTAACAAATGTTTTATGAATGGTCTGTGAGTATGTCACCAGAGGGAGATTTCATTTTTATAATTAATCTAGAGGCTGCCGCAGAGCGTGCTTGTTGTGCCAGCAGCATACTCGCTTTATTTACTGCATCTTTTAAACAAGTCGCAGTGGAACAGTAATAGTGTTTTACCTACTCTACCACTGCAGAAGTTAGATATTTTCATTCAAAAGTGATTACCAATGGTTACAAGCAGCCATGCTGGAAGAAATATTACTTTACTGCAAAGCCTCTATGCACAGCCCTGTAAGTCTGTCTGTGGGTTGAACACATGGAGAAAAGGAAATCTACCAGGGAAGAGGGAAATTGTTTGTGTTCTTGGTAGCACACATGAGGTGCTTGAACTGGGGGCATGTATTTCAACAGTTCAAAGAACATGGTTAGAGAAGACAAGGTTTCATAAACCATTGGAGACTAATACGTCCCCGTTGTACACTTTCTAAAGTGCTATACCTGTCATAACAACGTTTTCAGGACATTTCCTTTCATGTCGATTGGTGTTATAGGTTACACAGTCCTTGCCTTGTTTGATCGTAGCTAAATATCCATGGAGAGTTCAAACCACCAACTAACTAACTAGCTATTTGTTTGATATAACAAATGTCAAAGGCTACATTCAGACTGCAGGCAAACAATGTGAACAGCACAAATGAAATGGAATCTGATCTTTTCAATTCAGATTGGGGCCACTTTCATATGTGATCCAAAATCAGATACAGGTCAGATTTTTAGCAATGCGACCTCATTCTGAACAGTCATATCGGAATTCATGCAACTTTTATGTCACTCTCTGCACTGGCGGGAGTCACTTGGTGAATACAAACATGGAAGACAGCTGTGATGGAGGTGGTCAGTGGAGGGCCAGTGAGGTGGTTACCTTATAAGTATTTGGGGTGATACTTCTGTACAAGCAGAACTTGAGGGGAAGTATCTTAACCAGTCTGTGTTTGAAAGCATAATTGAAATAAGAAATGTCTCTCTTTCACCTCCTCCTCCTCGCCACCATTATCATCTGCTCATGAATTAGCTGGCCTCCACTGCACATCAACTTATAAATTCAACCATACACTGTGACTTCAGTGTCCTCCATGTCTACGTCCATCTTATTGTTTATTTGCGCACACGGGTCAGTTCAGGAGCGTAAATCAGAATTGAGCACCAAGGCTTGCATAGGGAACATAGCTAAAAAGTCCTTTAACCTTATACACATTGGTGTTGATGACGTTATTATAACCCACATGGCCCTAAATTATACGTAATTTTTCTGTCAGAGTTCACATCTTGTGAGACCAGATTGCAGTCTTTCGTTATACACTTTCATCACCAAGCCACCCCTCGTTATCTTTATCTCCACCCATTATACCTCACACTAAATTCCTTATATACCCCAACCCCCTTCTAGACCACCGCTGTTTCAGAGAGAGGGGTTGGAAAGGCCTTTTTAAGGAAAAGGCAGTGACTATGGGTGGATGGGAGTGGAGGGGGGGGTGAAAGGGTGAGGAGGGGAGGGGGGCGGGGTAAAAGGGTGAGGAGCGTGAGGAGCGTGAGGAGCGTGAGGAGCGTGGGGTGAGACCGAGAGGTGCATTGTCGCCGGCCACTAATTGAATAGGCTCGGGTCCCAAATCCCTAATTAGGAACAATTGCTGTGACATGGGCAGCGTTGACGCAGAGAGCTCCCTTTGAGAGCTAAGTGGGGTGCTGAAGGACAGCCAGTGGAAAAAAGCCCCTCAAGCTCCTCTCACTGCACGGCATCCTCCAAAAAACCTTAAGAGACTATTGTACGAGCGTGAGAGCACACACACACACACACACACACACACACACACACACACACACACACACACACACACACACACACACACACACACACACACACACACACACACACACACACACACACACACACACACACACACACACACACACACACACACACACACACACACACACACACACACACACACACACACACACACACACACACACACACACGCACACAAATGAAAGTGAGGTGGGATGGTTACTGTGTGTCTGTGTGTGTGTGTGTGCCTCCTCTCCTATAATACCGTTCCCTTCTCTCAGCTCATAGACTGATGTCACACAGAGAGAAAGAGAGGATGCTGCACTGATGGGGGTGGGGTGGGGTGGGGTGGGGGCGGCGGGGTGGGGGGGAATGACGTGCAAGAGCAGCCCACGTCAAGGCAAGAAAATAAACACTGTGCTAAGCCCATCATTCCGTAGCCGTGTGTGTGTGTGTGTCTGCACGGTATTGTGTTAGTATGCGTTTATGTGTGCACAGCATTCTAATGTGAAACGGGCAGCTCTGGGCCATATAACAGGTTAAAGGGGAACTATGTGAATTCTTACATGTTTATTCCTAAGGTCTAAGACAGTCCAATAATATTAGTGAAAACAAACAACTCTCTCCCAAATCAAAAAGCTAAGAGTGCTAAAACTCAAACGTGTGATGTCATCATGTATGAAGTCTAGAGCTGCTCCATAGACAGTGATTTGGGAAAGACGGGAAAGATGACACTGAGAACACCCAGGGGAATGTTCTGTGTATACGTACAGTACACGTTTTCTGTTTCAAAACTGAGAACACTACTATAGAATGAAGCTCATTTGGGTATGAATACTCAAACAAACATTCTGTGGATTCCACAAAATCTGTTTCCCATCCATTATCTCTGCCAGGTGGTATGTCTGCGGAGATTATATGTTTGGCCGCGTTTGTGTGTATCTGTCTATCTGCAGCTAATCTTGCAAACTACAGGGCTGATTTGGATGAAATGTTGCACATAGGCTGACAGCAGACTAAGGACCTGAATCCTTGAATACTTTTCACATCGGGCAACGACAAGTAGCCTATTTTATTTGAATCAATTTCCCTCATTGTCCATTGAAATATTACATTCACTATAAAGGTACACCTTTTGCACGCCAGCGGCTGGGCTTCATTTGTGCTGGATTTAATCAATCTGGCACCTCCTCTGTCACTGTCGTAATCTGTTATGTAAAACCATGTATGATTTAATGTTATGTGTTCTGTCAATCTTAAAGTTACTCATAAATCACTTGTTTAAGTAGGCATAGCATTGACTATTTTGGCTTAATGCCGCAATCTATATCAGATTAAGAACGTCAATCAGGTCACACCTGCCCTGAACGGGGTATTTGAGTTTTGCGAGTGTGAACTAGCCTACAGCTGACTGCGTCACAAAAGTCATATTTGTTGTACACTGTACATTGCTCTGCACTTCACCGTTACTTTGCACCGTAACTTTGGTTCGATGCCAACTTCTTTTCATTGTACTGTACTTATGCTGTGCAATGACAATAAAATGTAATCTAATTTAATATAATCTAATTTGTTGAGCTTTTTCAAACCAGTCGGACCCTTGCAGGCCAAAGGCATTTAGAAGACTCACCAGGCTGACCGTAGTTCATGGATTATTAAGTGACACACAGTAGGTCTGCCCAATACCCTGGGAATAACATTTCGAAGCAGGGAGAAAGAGGCTGATGGCTCCATGGCTGTTCATCAGATAAATGAACAGAAATGTATGCATACGCTTTTATTGCCATTCTCTGAGTAGTGTTGATGATCGATAAGAGGGATGATTAATGACAAGGCATATTGATGATGATGATGATGAGGAGTAGGCTAGGCTATGTCACAGGGCATTGAACGAGTGAATGCAATCCCCACAAATAGATACACTGTTTGCTGGCAAGTGGTTAATGCTTATTTGTGTCTAAATATTTATTTTGGCATATTACTGTAAGCCCCACAGCTAGTGGGTCTTTGTGCTGTGTGGTAGTTGGTCAGTTGTAAGTCCCATCGTTGTGGGCATATAGTGCATGTGTAGTTTACCAGGAAATGCTCATGTGAAACCTAGTATTAAAGTGATCTATCCACGGAAACTGTTATCTCTTAGTTACAACAACATTGTGTAAACTAAGCAGGGTTGTGATTATACAGTAGGTGAATCTCTTAGTTACAACAACATTGTGTAAACTAAGCAGGGTTGTGATTAGTTACAACAACATTGTGTAAGCTAAGCAGGGTTGTGATTAGTTACAACAACATTGTGTAAGCTAAGCAGGGTTGTGATTAGTTACAACAACATTGTGTAAACTAAGCAGGGTTGTGATTATAGGTGAAGACGGCTGCTCTGGCTAGAAATCGCCTTCACTCTCAGGGCTCTACAGTGCAAATGACGACTTAGCGTTAGCTGCTCAATGTAGACAAAAAGAAAAGATTCAGGTTTTATTGTCACAGCTTCCATTACTGTTACAGCAGAGCTGTAGAGCATAATTTAGCATTTAGCATTTTTAGATTATATATTAGATTAGATTTAGACTATTGGATTATTCGATTATATAGCTTTTTTTTTTATTGTATTATATATTAGATTAGATTTAGATTATTAGATTATATATTGTAACTATATTTATTGTAGGGAAAATATAACTGAGAGGGCATATACATACCCTCATCTCGCACCTTGTTGCGCATGTCCAGAGTTAATTATATTTAACTTTTTATTCTATTTTTACTTCTCCAAAGTACCATACCTGACTGACAACCCTCCCGTTTTCCCCCGGATTCTCCCGTATTTCACCCTTCTTTCCCGCCATCCTCCCGTTTAAATATTTTCCCATAAATCTCCCGTATTTTCCCTTCTTACAAAAATGCTGCAATTCCCTTCCGTGAAGACAGGTGGCAGCAGTGTAGATTAGAACGTTAGCACAGGAAGACCAGAAGAAGGTTGCCACCTGTAGAAGAAGAAGAAGAAAACCGACCGGGTAAAGAATGATTTTTGCGCAGAATTTATTACATTCTACGATGGACTTAACACTTTGTTTGCCGTTCATGTAGATCTAGGTTTCTGTGGCCCAGCGGTTGAGTGCCGGAAACGTAGATCTACGTTTTTCTCACGGTATTTCTTTTAATAGCTATTGCCATTCATAAGTCAGCAGGGCACCTTGTGCATACTGTTCTGAGTGTGTCTGAGCTGGCAGACGGTATTATACCGCCCTCTAACGCCTTCGGCCATTATTGCACTCCATTAGGAACGGGGTAGTTTCTTTTCTCTATCGAGCTGTGGCGTGCGGGCAGGTCCTAAACACTCCGGCAAAATACACGCTTGTAGGGATGGTTTGGACAACTGACCCCGCCCGCCCGTTCATGTTGCAATGCCCAACAACGTCGGAGACAGGATCGCTGTGGATAACTGGAATGGCGATCAGATAATTGGATTCTTTTTTTTGCATTACGTCAGATACCAGGTAGCCAAGAGTAAAGACCATAACCCTATCAAAAACAGTAGTCAAAGTGTATATTTTCATTCTTACTGATGTTTTATACGATTGATTGGAAATATAAATTTATCGGAAAATGCTAATTATCGTAAAAACCGCAAGAAATGACTAAATCCATATTCAACCCTGCCATTGGAAAGAGGAGCATTTTCCCTATCCATAGATGTATGATTTGGTCATAATAAGGTCACGGTCAAGTTCAAGGTCAAATATGAATTTATAATTAAAGTCGATTATCATTAATTACTCTATCTACAAATCCTTCTGTTTAATCATCTTCCCGCGGTTCATTTGCTTAGATTTTTTGTACACATGATCTCAATAAGGTGGTGAATGAGCTCAGTGAGCATTTTCTCCTACCCATATCAATTTTTTATCATCATCATCAAAATCATAAATCATAATTAATTTATTCATTACAGACACAATATTACTAGTAACAGACACAATATTTCTGACACTGGAAATACATACCCCCAGGTCCCTAGATGTTCCTAGATACCAAGAACATGCAAATTGACCTTGCAGAAGTGGAGCAATCTTCCATTTACTTAGGCATGTACCTTTAGACGAAAACGCTCTACAGATTAACAGGTTAACAGATTCTAGAATGGGTACAATACAGTACGGCTCAATACACACAATTGTTAAGGGGATGCAGACCAGAGAGACTTTCGTCTTGTTTACATCAGGGTCCCCCATTTTCAATTCATAATGACAATTATGACAGACACAATTTACAGATATATATCATGACATACAGATCCTAACATAAAATATATACATACGAGGGGGAGGAGACTGTACATTGTTGGGAGGAGGGGTGGGGTGGCGGGGTGGAAGGAGGGGGGGGGGGGGGGGGCGGGGAGAAATCTCCCTTATTTTCAAATCCCAATGTTGACAGCTATGCACTGTACTATAATTCTATGACCTGTACCATGTCTTCTACTACCTGTACCTCCCCTCCCCCCTCCCCCATGCTGCTATGATGCCTGAACTTCCCCATGGGGATCAATAAAGGAATATTTTATCTTATCTTTATCTTAGAGAGGAGTGAAGTTATTTTGTTCCTGGCTCCTCGGCCCCGCAGCGGCATCAACAAGAAAAGAACGTGTAAAAAAGAGCAGCATAAACAACGATAAACATAGCACTAATTTACAAAACACAATAATCACAACTTCCCTCATTTCAGTGTCCTCTCTCGTTAATGTTCCATAACGTATTTCAGAGCACATTCACGTTGGTAGTGTCTGCAGTCATCTGGACTCATGTGAGTTGCCAGTGCATTGTGGGGTATGTTGCACGTTCCTGTTCAATGCGAGGACCGACATGTGGCAAAAAGAATCTGCAGGGAACATTGATCTGTTAATTTAACCGTGGTCATGAACATCTGATCAGAGGGGACTTGTCCTTCGTGTTCTAGTATAGTTAACTCACTGGAATCCTTGATTGAAACCTTTTTATATCTCATTGTGGCCTCAGCCTGCATGTCTGATAGCAGGCAGGCATTTGCCAATTAATTTAGGATGCAAATCAAAGTACCATAACATGTGGAACCAAAGAAACACCTTGAGAATACAGTCACAATCTAACAGATATTCATCATAAAAATATTTGCGCTACACTCAGTGCACCTTTCTAGTTAGTCTATGGAGCAGCTCCAGACTTTATACCTGATGACATCCCAAGTTTGAGTCTTACTTCTCTGGCTTCTGGCTTTGGGAGAGAGAGTATAGCGCTGCGCATGTTCACAAATATTGATTGAACTTTCCTGGGCCATGGAAGTGACATGTACTGTCTCAAGACGGAAGCTGAAGTTGCCGGTCGGAGCGGCGGTGATTAGGCTTCAATTATCCAGTGCCGGTTTTACCGCAGTAAACTGAACACCGTCGTATTTCTGAAAGTGTTTTATGAATGGAAAGATTGTGACGTTCTGGGATGCTTACCCCATCATCACTTCCTCTGTCTTTCAACTGTAGAGAGACACAGAATGTTACCCAACGTCCAGTTCATGTGGGCTTTGTCAGTCAATGTCGTCGCCAGCACCGCCCACTGTCCCTCTCACTAGAGGAGATACAATTCAGAAATGTCGAGAGTCCAAGTGTGTGTGTGTGTGTGTGTGTTCTACCTGATAGGGTTGTGTTGGGGTGTGCGTTTGTGTGCATATGTGTGTTCCTGTGTGTGTGTGTCCTCTAGAGAGGCACAGCTGGGTCCTCCAGGCCAAGGGTGTCAGCCAGCCAGGCCAGCCAGTCCTCCCTCCCTCCCTCCCTCCCTCCCTCCCTCCCTCCCTCCCTCCCTCCCTCCCTCCCTCCCTCCCTCCAGCAGGCCTCATTACGAGAAGGAGAAAGCTCACGACTCCCCACTCCTCCCCCAACCCCCGCTGCACCATGGCCCTGGAGAGAGAGAGAGAGGGGGGGGGGGGGGACAACGCCGACGAGTCAGGTGCTAAAATGTGAACGTGGATTAGTTTCTATGCCAACGGCAGTAGGACACGCTCACGCAGTCAGCCAGCCCAGGTCCCTGCAAGACACTTGTTTTTGTCCCTCTTGTTTCTGCTTCTCTCCTCCCTTCCCCTCCTCCTCCTCCTCCTCCTCCTCCTCCTCCTCCTCCTCCTCCTCCTCCTCCTCCTCCTCCTCCTCTCCTTCATGCTCTCTCTATCAGTTGGGGAGATAAGGCTGGGCCCTGTGCCTGGTATTAAACCTTATCTTTCCCCAGCTGGGGCTAAGGCCTGGCGGACCGGGCTAACAGGCGCTCTAGTTCAACTCATACAACGCCTTTTTCTTTTTTTAACTGGCCACCCATTAGCGTCACTGTCACCTCTAGGATTGCCGTCATTTTCTTAACGGCTCCCGTTGTCTCTCTGGTCCGTGTTCTGGACACACTATGGACTGTAATGAAATGATCAAAAAAAGATGCCACGTCTCTGTGAATGTACATGTATCGATTCAGATCATTTATGTATCAAATGCAAATGCAGGGAGTCAGATAGCTCCTCCATTAGAGAGCCGTGACCAGTGCGTTTCCTTTGTGTGGTATTTCCTCCTGCACCTCCTGCTGCTGCTGTCCTTCTCTCTGCAGGGGCAGGGAGAGAGAGAAAGAGAAAGAGAGGGAGAACGGGTGGGGGGGGGGGGTGGTGTGTGTGTGTGTGGTGGGGGGGGGGGGGGGTGGATGGGAGGGCGACAGACAGATAGAGAAGAGACAGATAGGAGAGAGAGAAAGAGGAGCCAGAGAAAGAGGAGCCAGAGCAGAGGAGAGAGAGAGAGAGAGGGAGAGGGAAAGAGAGAGTGAGAGAGAGCTCTCCCAGGCAGGAAGGAAGGAAGGGGTTAAGGTGAAAACAATAACAAGGGGAGTGGGGAGCGTGCGTCTGTGCGGCTCCCTGGAAGTGTCAGGCGCTCTGTTCATTGACAGTGTCGTGCACCCGCCGCCCCGAGAGCGCCGGCAGCCTCACAAAGACAGACAGCTCGAATTAATCCCACGGGGGAGAGTGCGTGACAGTTTGGCAGAGCAGAGAATTGAAAGGGTGGAGGATGCTGAAAATGGGGAAGGCGCGAGCATTTGTCAAATCATAATTAAATGATGAATCACTATTCCGTTATTAACGATGCCCACCCCGAAACTCCCCTGTTACGGGAGGGTGGGGGGGGGGGGGGGGAATGGAAATGGAGAGAAGGAGATGAAGAAGAAGAAGAAGAAGAAGAGGGTGAAAAAAGCAGGACCACAGGCATAGTGGCCATACAGAAATACAGGCTGCTTTGCCCCTTTTCCCCGTTTTTAACAGGTTTATGTTTGATCATGAAGTGTTATTTTATCGCTGATGGTCTTACTCTTTCCATACAGAACAGAATTAAGACAGTCCGGGTTATGAACAAGTACCATTTAAAAGAATCATAAACGTAAAACATACGGTTACTCAAGAGTGAAAATAGTGAACATTTGTGTGGACAATGAATGTTATTCAATAAAGACAACTTGCAATAGTTGTGCAAATTACAGGATTCCTGCTTTAATGGAGGCAGAATAATGTGAACTTAATGGTAACCATTAAGCATCCATTTTCCATTAGTGCATCATCAAACCAGTGACATACATGTCATTCTGTTGAGGTATTTTGCTATAGCCTTTACATGCACTTCCCACTAATACAGGTGTTTCGTCTATAGTTTACTACTGTGATTCACAACTGCCATTCATTTTAGTATACAGTCAGGGAGAGTCCGTTGTTGGTGAAAACAAATGCTATGTGCTGGTATTTCACGCTGGTCCACTTTAAATTTGGAGACACACCAAATCAGTGTGAAAGAGGAAGAGTGCATATAGCCAGACACTTGTGTCAATTACACAGTGGGGTGAAGATGAGAGATCCCACTGCTACACTGCTTTTGCATACACACAGGGTTGTCTTTGTGTCAAACTGTACTTATATATATATATTGATTGATTGAAACCTTTATTCATTCTCAAATTGGACATTGAGTTTTACCCTCATTTGCAATGCTGTTGAGATTATAAATTCAAACGGTTCAGAATAGATATAAAAGGGAATATATACCGTGTACTCCTTTCATTAAAAAAGGAGTTGTTTAGTATAACAAAAGATCTGAATACTAAAAGTTATTTATGAAGCAGAAAAGAGTTAAAACAATAGTTACCAATGCTTGCATATTGTGATCAAAGGACTATTCTTATAGGCAAAGACCAGATATGATGACAGACATTTTTATTGTCAGCTGTAACAGCTAAATCACTGTCGAATTAATCATCTAAGGGAAGTTATGATCGGAGTATTGGTTTTCCTCTTGAAGGTTTACCTATACCTGGAACATTTTGCATAGGCAAAAGTAAACATGTCTTTCCAAGTTTCAACAATTGCAATGCCAATCTATTCCATTATATCCTATTCCATTCCTTTCTAAAGCTACCCTAGGGAACCTATGTTCTGCCTCAGGTGCTAGGTTGAGTGGAATCCAGAAAAAAAGTCTTGCATTTATAAATATTTTCTTTTTTAAATGCAAAGCACTTCATTGACCAGAAAAGTCTGTCACTCAATAATTAATTCACTCACAGTTAACCACTCTACCCATAGTGGCAGCTCACATGCATGACACTTTGTGTTCAATTAAAGAGTCTGGAAGGTGATGATGAATGCAAATGTATTGAATTGGAAAAGCTGGATGGAAATAGCAAAATTCTGTAAGACTCCCTCAATATTAATATTTCCCCACTGGGATGAATAAAGAACCATCTTATCTCATCTTATCTTATATCACAAAAAAGGCCAATTACCAGCAACTATTCTTACAGTAGCTACAGACCAATCTCACTTTTAAATGTAGATTTTAAGATACTGGCCCAAATCCTGTCCCTCCAATATGTAATACCATCTATAATATAACTGGACCAAACAGACTTTACATAAGGGAGCCATTCTTTTTCACATTTTTCACCCCTAGAAGGTTACTTAACCCCTTAAGGATCGGGCAAACGATTTGATGATTGCATACCCAAAATAATTAGCCATTTATTATACTTTTTATACTCATAGCACATGTATCAGTCTGGTCTCTTTCGAAAGGTAACATTCTGAGGTTTCTTACACAATAAAGAAAAATCACTTTGAGTGCTAATGAAATGAATGAATGATTTTATTTTTGTCTTCTTTTACAATGCAATGTACAGTAATAGAAAATGTATAAAAGAAAGAAAATGAAGAAAAGGTGTAGGCTGAAGCCAAGGCTTATAATTGCCTACCCTTAAACATAATTCAGTACATAATTTTGCAAAAACAAAAGGTTACAAACGTTTCATAGTTTTATATACAAAACTATACAAAAATGTATTTATTTGTTTTTTATATATATTCTTTTGTCACGATTTTAATACAGTTATGTTATAATCAAATATAATTAGGATAATAATAAGGTTTTATATGTATGTATCACCTTATTTGAATAATTTCTTAAATGTATGTATCAAACTACACGTTTTTACTTCTTTGTCACAGTTATTCCATAGTTTTACCCCTTTAACAGATATACATCGACTTTTTATATTTGTCCTTGCCGATATTGAAGACACAAGCTCCCCTAAGTTTACAGTATACCGGCTCTCTCTAGTTTGGAACAACTCCTGAATGCAACTTGGAAGTGAGTGGTTATGTGTGTTGTACATTATTATTGCAATGCTAAGATCAACAAGATCTTCCAATTTTAAGGTATTTGATTTAATAAAGAGTGCGTTTGTCGGTTCATAGTAATCTGCTTGGTTCACAATTCTTATGGCTTTCTTCTGCATTATGAAAATGTGGTTAATGTTTGTTTTATATGTGTTTCCCCATACCTATTACATACGTTATGTATGGACTATGAGCGAAGAGTACAATAAATAGAGTGAGTTCTTGTTTAAAATATATTTCATTTTATATAATATTGCAATGGTTTTGGATATTTTTCTTTTTACGTTTTTTTTGTTTCTCGTCAATTGTCACTCCCAAAAATAGTTTTGCTTAGATTCATTTCAGTGACAACTTATTTATGTCAAACAATTTTTGTGATCTCAGTTCCTTCTCTACTACATTCAGGAGCTGTTCCAAATTATTATTATTATTATTTTTGTGTCATCGTCAAACAAGACATATTCTAATAATTTAGACACATCACAGACATCATTTATATACATAATAAATAGTATTGGAGCCCTGTGGAACTCCACACGTAACCTTTAACTCAATCAGCGCCAGACCCGAGGATAGTCGGGTTATCTCGCCAACTGTTCAGCGCCAGACCCAAGTATAGTCGGGTTTTCATCGTTATTTCTTTTATTCGATATTTCTATTCATTACAGGCACACGGACCTTGGGGTTAACATGGGGAATCATCCTGAGATCGCCAAATTGCAATACCGGCCGCATCCTGCCAGGTGGCAGTATCGAGCACCCTTTCCCCTGTGTTACGTTCAAATGTCTCCGGGCGCAGTTTACTTGGTCAGGCGAGTCTAGCGGTTCACTCGATGGCATTGAGACACGTCCAATGCCCCCGATGCATCTGTTGTGGTGGATTATGTTGGCGACACGATGGACACCAATACTGGGACTCGCGATCAGACAATTGGAATATTCTTTTTGGGGTACCTCCTAGTGAAGGTAAGGTCTATATGACATCAATCCTGCTTTGATCCAACCATGATTTCACATCGATCGCAACGTGTGTGTGTAACGTTACTCCACAACGTATGCCGTTGGTGACGATCAAATCATAAAAAAATTACCCCCCCCTTTCATGCATTCATGATGAAACATAATACCTATATATACATTTGATTTGCGTGTCCAGGCAAGAAACGTCAACGCTTTTAGTGAAATTCGTGAACGTATGGATGAAAAAATGTATTCTCTTTCACATTATTGAACGATAGATGTCAAATGGGCCATAGTATTGTATCCATAGCTATAATATAGAATATAGATATAGCCCTGCAAACACCGCCACTTATTCCTATCTCTTAGAGCATTGGCGTGGTAGGAACAAAAGATGCTCAAGTCCAGGGTGTCCAAAGAGTTAACGAGTCTGAGTTCCATTTATTTGGGTATGTACTTTTAGGTGAATTTTCTGGAAATATGGCTAGGGCTTAAGAGGTTAAGATAGCATTAGAGGGATTCAAATATTAGGGGTGTTTATCACTAGTTCCTATAATAGACTTATCTAGATGGGCCTCCCTTCCCCTAGCTCTTCTGGGTAATCTGATCAAAATTATCACCATCCCAAAATGTTCAATTTGATCAATCAAATCCATTTTGATCGGCATCTGAATGGGTACATTTGGAATAACTGCCTGTCTGAGGAGATCAACTCTGAAGGAGATCTGGTGATTACAAATTTCCACCATTACTTTTGGGCCTGTAACATAAATAAACTCCTTTATTGGGACAGTTGCAAACTAAATAATAATAATAGATTTCATTTATATAGCACACTTTAAACTCAGTGAGCTCTCTGACTCTTGCCCACCTTGGGTTCATACCGCAATATCATCTTCCTTACATTATGTGATTTGCTTTCAACTTCCCATATTGGCCCACAAAATCTCAGAGAACCCAGTTTTCATTAATACTTATATTTGGCTCCAATTAAAAAAGCTCAGAGCATTTTCCTGAGTCTCGCGACTGCCGCGGCTCTGCCACTTCTTCTATGTTGATTGGTCGGTCGAAAAGAGTTACCTTGATGAGCGGCGCTCCTCTCCAAAAGTTGAACTAGTTTCAACTTTAGGCACTGGGAGCACTCCGCCCAAAAATGCTGCCGCAGAGAGCGCATAAACGCGAGGCGCGGAGCTGGGAAAAGGAGCGCGCCTGTCTAGCGCCTCTAGCATAGAAATGAATGACAGAAAGGAGCTGACAACTCATAAAACGTCCCCGGTCGACACAGGCCATAGGCTATAGGTATGAGTATTACAGAACCACACATAGTCCACACCACACAGGTGTCTAAATACACATGCTCAGATTAACCCCTCTGATCCAACACTGAAATTCACACACAACAGTCCTATTTACACATAAACACACGGATGAACCAATACCGAACAACAAGTCCACGACCAAACACATCGAGTCTAACATTATTATAGTAGGCAAAAAAATGCAACATTATCGCCACCCACCTGATGGTCAAGATCTGCCCAATTCTCAAAATCTGCATGTCACAGAAGTAGTCCCCGCAGCAGCCTGCTTCGCCTTCTTTGTATTTCGTTTAACTTTCGACATTATCCTGGATACCTGTATTTTCTTTTTTTTAAACGGCGGGTGAAGTTGATTTGTGCCTGCAGACGGCAGTGCAGCGCCGCCACGCTCCGAATGGTAAACGCAAGAATAGCATGCATGTTCTTATTATTACGAGTAGGGTATATCTGCAGTGCCGCAACCCCATAGATTTATGCTATTGTCTATTACGGTGAATTAGTGCGCAAATCATTAATCATACATCAAAATAGCCTAGTTTTATTAGTATACACGATGATGACGATACAGAAAATTACAGAAAAATTTGAAATGCATGGCAAAAATACCATTTATTGTCAGTATTTTAGAGACCCCCCAAAAATTCACAAATCATGTTTTCAGGGGGGCTGATGTCTCATCTAGGGGAGCCGTGGCTCACCCAGCTCCCCCATGATTCGCACCCTGCTGCAGGGGTGGTAGTGCAATACCCGTAGTACGCTCTGCTGAGCGCACCACTCTCTGGAGGGCCCTCCTGTCCTGTGCCGTGCTGTTTCCAAACCAGGCAGTGATGTTTCCAGTCAGGATGCTCTCTACAGCCCCGGAATAGAAGGAGTGGAGTATCTTGCCCGATACTCTGAACTTCCTTAACTGTCTCAGGTGATAGAGGCGCTGTTTCGCCTTTTTTACCACAGAATCTATGTGTGTTGACCAGGTCCTCTGTGATGTGGACTCCCAGATACTTGAAACTGCTCACCCTGTCCGCGATAGACCCATTTATCCACAGTGGCTTTAACCAATGGTCTTATAACACTTAATGGCATACAATGATGGGGTCTTCTCATCCTTTGCATCCCTGTCAGTTAAATATAATGTACCCAACATCTTTTTAGTTTTTTATTTCATTCAAAAGCAGTTTCCCTATTTTCCCAACCCCCCCCCCCACCTCCCGAACTAAGAAATTGACCAGTTTCTCGCCCTTGACTTTGAACAAAAGCGGATCTATTATCTATGCAGAAATTGATTCCCTAAATCCTGATCCCACTGTATCCCTCAAGGAATCCTGTGAGCATGACTTGGGTGTTGATATACAGTATCCGACAGCCAGCGGAGCAACATCCTTGGGCTGGTGCACTCTTTGTCTGTATGTGCCAGACACGGCCTACTGCAGTGCAAGGTGCTCCACAAAGCCCACTTCACTAACGCTAGATTGTAACGCCTGTAATAGATGTAAACGATCTCCAGCTGACCATGTGTTTTTGACATGAAGCCTGAGGCTGACTGACTTTTGGTCCAATATATAAAAAATAACTCTTGAACAGGCTCTCAACACAAAAATAGACCCTAATCCCCTGATTACTTTGTTCGGTCCCCCCCCCCCCCCCCAGCTCAGAATATGCCTGCTAAAATACAGCGTTGGCCACATGTTCCATCCTTCTTAAATGGACATGACAGGTGGATATAGGGCGTTTTACAATGGATACAACTTGAAATATAATGATTCTCACTCAAAGGATCTCTGATTAGTCCCCTACTAGTCTTTATTAATGACCTCGCTATTCTTGATACTGATGGTGCTTTCTAAGTAGAGCTCACTGGAGAGCGAGAGAGAGAGAGAGAGAGAGAGAGAGAGAGAGAGAGAGAGAGAGAGGAACCGTCACTGTTCTTTCCCTACAATACAATCCTGTCTATTCTTCTACTGTATGTCTTTTTACGTTTCACCTACTTTAAATCATAATTACATTTTCTTTTTTCCTTTTTACTATTATTATAAATGATCATTTATCAATTAGCCATTTGATTATGTGTTGCATTTAGCTGCTATCAATATAAATATATGAATTTAGTCACCCTTTAATTCCACTTTATGCTTAATTGAATTTATTTTACTTAGCTTTATCTTCTTGTGGCCATGGGGTGGTGGGAGGGGTGGCGTGAATACTTTACCCAACGCAGTTGTGTTTCCACGTCTCTGATTGGCCCACGCGTTTCTGGTCATGTGACATGTGCGCCAATCGTGGGACCGCAAGTTTCTACACTGGTTAAGCTTAGGCGCTCTTTCGAAGTTGGTTAAGGTTAGAGTTTGTCTTAGAGCATGGCGATAGAACGCCTGCCCTTCTTTCGACGGTTAAGCTTAGGCACTCTTTCGAAGTTGGTTAAGGTTAGAGTTTGTCTTAGAGCATGGCGATAGAACGCCAGGTAGTTTGCAGGCTGTTAGACCCGGAAATAGGCGCAGAACTGGCTATCCCACGATTGGCGCACATGTCACATGACCTGGCAAATCAGAGCGCAAAACGGGAACGCGGAAACACAACTGCGTTGGCGAAAGCATACACGCGGAGGGGTGGGGTTGCATCTATACTTACCACAAGCAAGTTGTCCTTTTGCGCGATCTGATTGGCCACTGACGTTTCTGGTCATGTGACATGTGCGCCCAATCGTGTGACGGCAAGTTCTTTGGACGGTTAAGCTTAGGCGCTCTTTCGAAGTTGGTTAAGGTTAGAGTTTGTCTTAGAGCATGGCGATAGAACGCCAGCCCTGATTCCAAACTCTAACCTTAACCAACTGCGAAAGACTCGCCTAAGCTTAACCAGTGATAAACTAGGCGTTAGGTCGTTTGCAGGCTGTTCGATGCGGAAATGGGCTAAGACACTGGCATTGAAAAGGTAGAGAGACCAGCGAGAGGAGGAGACCATGGCAAACTACTTTTGCAGAGAGAGACCTACCATATTCACACCCTGCAGACTATGGCCCCTCTTGGACTGAACAAAGAGTTTGACATCAAACCCTTCCTGTAAATACACACATTCTGTCCTGATTCTGTGTTTTTTTAATACATTTTTCTGTTTTTTAAGTTTTCTTATTATATATTTTTTCTCAATTTTGGCATGTGAAGGTGTGTCACATTTAACTACTAAACTACCGTACTACTGTTATTGTTACTATGTACCGTATGTTCTAGGCACTTGAGCTGCAATATGGTCTGTAAATGTGTAGCCTATAGGCTAATTGATTTGAACTTTGACCTGGCTCAACCTTGACCTTTAATTTGTATATGTATATATACCCCACCCCTTTTCACATGTCGTTGACACTTGAAAAAGGCCACAGGCCAAAACGGTGTGCAGACTTTTTTCCACAAACATTACAGATCTATTTCGAGTCTAGCACCCGTGACTACACTTGGGATGTGCGTGAGTCTTTTCTACTACGAAGACACTGCTCGTCATGCGATTGGGCGCACATGTCACATGACCAGAAACGTGCGTGGCCAATCAGAGCGCAAAAACGGGAACGCGGAAGGACAACTTGCTTGTGGGAAGTATAGACGCGGTGGGGTTCCTTTATTTGTTCTATTACAGAGACATTTGCTATGTCTAGTTACTGTATTGACTTTGTCATGTCTACAGAAAAAAAAACTCTATTTTATTTGAAATAGATAAAATATTTGAAATAAATAAATAATGTTGGATAATGTTTCACATGACTGATCAGCCGTATGGTCCGATTCCATTGCAAAAGGAATTGTTTAAAACCGGTAGTTCTCAAACCTTTTCTCATCAAGGATCCCCAAATTGATACACACTAGGCTGCGGATCCAATTTGGTAAAGAATCTCACGGACCTCCATCTGAGCAGATTGTTGTTGTTATGTCCGCGGTAGGCGGAGCCTTTGCAGACATTATACATTTGGTAGTGTCTGTGTGTGTGTGTGTGTGTGTGTGTGAGGAATTCATTTCTAGCATTCTCCATTGACTTTCATGTAGTCCATTGTGGTACACCTTTTTGGTAAATGGTAAATGGTGCATTTATATAGCGCTTTTATCCAAAGCGCTTTACAATATTTCACACATTCAAACACAGATGGCGGAGGCAAACATGCAAGGTGCCAATTTGCTCATTGTGAGCAAGGGGTTAAGTGTCTTGCTCAAGGACACTTCGACAGGCTGCCCGGGAGGAGCGGGAATCGAACCGGGAACCTTCCAATTACCAGACGACTGCTCTATCTCCTGAGCCACTGTCGTGGTACACCTTTTTACCACCAGAAGGCCACAACGATGGCTTCACATGCTGCCACCGAGACTACTGCAGGAGGTCAGCACAGAGACTCTAGCAATGCTAGAGACAGTTGGCCACTCCCTGCATCCCAGCATGCTTTGTGGTTGCAGCTAAATGTGTGGTTCTTGTTGTTTTATAAGATGTCAAATAGTTGTTAAGTGTTACAAATGTTATAATTGTATGGTTTATTGTCTCTTTCTATATTACAGTGTGTTTAAAACCTCTTAACAAGCGGGCAGAAAAGTGGCAATTTTTGAACTTGAACTTGAGGACTGCATACTTTTTTTGCAAACCAAAACAACATACTTTATACTTATAGCACATGCATGAGCCTGGTCTCTTTTGAAAGATGACATTCTGAAATGTTTGATTCCAGAAAAGAAATTCACTTTTAGTGCTAAAGTAATAGAGTTACATAGGTCTGAACTTGAGTTGTGAAAAAAACTTGTTACTCAAGTTTTTCTGTAGTAGTTAGTAGTCCAGAGGTAGTATTTCCCCAGAAGGTGGTATGGCTTACAAATCCAGACGGAGCCATAGCCTGAAGGCTTATGTAGTACATATCCAAATTTCATAAAGATCCATTCAGAAATGAGTGATTAGGAGAAAGCCACACTCCTTGGTTACAACGATCCACAATCATTTTCGAGATCGGATCTAGATTGACGGAACTGCTGCAGCCTGAGTTGGGAGTGGTATTTTGCGCAATTCCGTGTACTTTGCACAAGCCTCAAATACCGGCATGTAACTCGAGAACCGCTGAACGGATTTTGTCGCTATCGACAGGCAACAAATAAGCCTTCAATTCGATATATATATTGTATTACAAAATATGCACACCCGAGCCACTAGGGGTCGCCAAAGTGCCGGTTTTAACCATGAGTATGACTGTTATTTGAAATAACCAAGTCAGCCTTGGTTTTCAATGTAACAAGATTTGCTGACTTCTGGTTGGACAGTCAGAGTTGGTTTGGAACACTTCTGGTTTGAAAGTTTCCCTATATTTTCACAATTTTCTTAGCAACTGAGCAATAAATTGATTTCACCATTGAAATCTGCTAATTGTATGTGATAACCAGCTAGTGTTTCAGTTTCTGGAAGTTGCGTTTTGAGAAATCATAAGATGATTTACAGAAATCTTTTTAACATATTGTTAAAATATAATGATATTTCCACCTCTTTTTCAAGTGGGCCCTGGCCAAGAAGGCAGCATACAGAACATGTTCAGATATCGAACAACATTAAAACAAGCACAAAGATAGTGAGAGCACACAAATACAAAAACATTTTAGAAAATGTCTTCACATTTCAATGAAAACAGACAACATGATCACCCCATGGCAAGATGGTGTCCAATTTATTCTTTAAAATGATCAATTCCAATGAGGGACTCTAGCTTCAAATCAAAAGGCACACAAAAGATGACATAAACCGTATGTGTACATGCTATACGTCCTTCATTCACTGGGGGGATTATTTATAACCCACTATAGCATGCCGAGGACAGTGCTCCAATGAGCACCCATTCTAGTTAGATGTGATTTAGTCCAGAACTATATAGCTGTCTTATAGTTTTGTCAGAATTACATAGCTGTAGTTGAGGGAATAACAGTGGAGAGTGAAAACTATGATCGATCCCCCAATTGGGGGACCCTGCTGTTTATTTTTTATCATATATCGATCAATACAGACCGTATTAATTAATGTTGTATTTCTTTTTCAAATGTAGCCAAGAGTAAATACCTTAACCCTATCAAAACAGCAGTCAAAGTGTATATTTCCAGCACTACGTTTGTTTACAGATGTTTTTAAGATTTACCGAAAATAAGAATCTATCAAAAAATGCTAATTCTATCTATCTTTTATCGTAAAACCATGAGGAAATGACTAAATCCAGATTTAACACTGCCATTGGAAAGAGGAGCTTTCTCCCTATCCATACAGTAGATGTATGATTTGGCCATAATAAGGTCAAGGTCAAGTTCAAGGTCAAATATGTATTTATAATTAAAATGGATTATAATGTATTACTGTATCTACAAATCCTTCTGTTTAATCATCTTTCCTTTATTCATTTGCTTAGATTTTTTGTACACTTTATCTCAAGAAGGTGGTGAATGAGCTCAGTGAGAGAGCTCGGTGGTTGCACAATTGTAACATGGTGTTATTCAAAAAATCATAATTTATATTCTCCTTTGTTTCATCACAATTTACTCAAGCCTAGTAACAGACACAATATTTCTGACACTGGGAATACATAGCCCCAGGTTCCTAGATTTTCCTAGATACCAATAACATGCTAATTGACCTTGTAGAAGTGGAGCAATCTTCCATTTACTTGGGCATGTACCTTTAGGCGAAATCTCTGAAAATAGGGCTACAGCTTAACAGTTTAATATTTATTCTTATATACATGTACTTCATATTGGGCTAACTTTTAGTCAAGTGAAATTAAACTACTAATTTGGTCGGGGAACCTGAAGGACCACTGGTTTAAACATTCTGATACAGAGTGATGCAGCAAAATTATCTCTCTACCACAGTTTCTCCACAAGTGTCAAATGCGCTCCACTTCTGCTCCCATAGGGGAGACTGGGAGCTAATGTGACACCACCACCTGGGTACAGATGCAACATTTTCATTGTAACACTCTTATAATATTGAATCTGTTGGGAGAAACACCATTAACCACAGGGATATAATAGTATTAGGCCTATCCCATTCCTCACAACATAATTCCTTTATGTAATAATAGCTTTATGTAATTACATTGCCCTCTGTTACAATTGCTCCCAATCACGCCAATGAGACGCTCGCGGTTTGCGCATCAGAATATACGCTGGGAAAGTAGTGCCCCTTTTTGACACCAACTACCTGAAGAACAATAGTTTGCGTTGCCCCCTTGAGTCCACTCGTTAGCACTGAGGCTAGTGTTAGCTTACAATCGAGCAAAATAACTCTAGCGGTAATCAAACGGCAAATAACAGTTGGCTATTGCACAAAATTGCTTACAGCCGGGATACAGGATTCATTTTGCAACCATTAAGAGGTTAAAGGGGAATACGTAGATATGAATTCATGTTCTTCCTGTGCCCCAGTTGAGTAAAAAAGAAACAATAATTAATAGTTAATGTAAAACATTTTGTCAAATTAAACCTTATAAGTGTAACGTCACCATTGATTCTCAATGCGACCAGCTTTCTTCATCCAGCACTCGTAAAGAAACCCTCTCTGCTGCATTCTCATGTCTAGCTACGAGTCCGGAGATCTCCATCTGATTTGACAGTGGAAGTAATTTCACTCTCCATCCCCTGCATGAAGCTGCCTAACAGTGGAAGTCTGCACACATAACCCTCTCCACCTGAAGCTAGAAATGAGAGAGAGAACTCTCAAACGAATGATGTCAAATGTAAATGTAAAATCTGGGGCTGCTCCATAGACAATGATGGTTGTAGGCAGCTTCCATTGATTGGCCGAGCGCGCGCATGCGCATGAGCCGCGACAAGCTCCTCTAGCCAGGAGTCGAAACTCCGTTAAGCTCCAGAGAGAGAGGCTGAAAACCCACAGTTGTTGCCCGACGGATGGGAGCCGAATCCCGGATCCGAGTTTTCTGATGAATAGCCCCAAAACATGGAGGTCGCGAACGCAATTTATACGCATGGAAGTATTGATTACGCCATAACGAATCATTAAAAAATATATACCGTTAACTGGAATATGTTGTGTGTGCCTTTACACATATGTTGGATAGGATTATGTAATTGGTTTGTCATTAAAAACCAATAATAATCGCTCGCCGGCTTCGCTGACCAGAGCTCTCTCAGATTCAAAGTTTTAATTGCAGCCTGGAACATACATGTTTCGGAACCAATGTGTAACTAGACAGTTACAATATAACATTTATATTAATTAACCCAGTTAATGCCTTAAGAGAAAGAGTCTGGTGGTCAATTGCTACGGAAATGTTGTGTCTTACTAATAATAACTAATTCCTTGGTCTATAGAAGTCTCTGTGATACTTTCTGAATATGATTTTGGAACATCAAATGGGCAGGCCGCGAAATAACAACGTTACAATGTACAGTTTATGACAGCTGGCTGTGTTGTGAAATGTGCATAACGTTATGAATAAACCGCGAAGTCACGCGAAATAACGTTATACGCGAATCTGTTATTATTAGTAAGACACAACATTTCCGTAGCAATTGACCACCAGACTCTTTCTCTTAAGGCATTAACTGGGTTAATTAATATAAATGTTATATTGTAACTGTCTAGTTACACATTGGTTCTGAAACATGTATGTTCCAGGCTGCAATTAAAACTTTGAATCTGAGAGAGCTCTGGTCAGCGAAGCCGGCGAGCGATTATTATTGGTTTTTAATGACAAACCAATTACATAATCCTATCCAACATATGTGTAAAGGCACACACAACATATTCCAGTTAACGGTATATTTTTTTAATGATTCGTTATGGCGTAATCAATACTTCCATGCGTATAAATTGCGTTCGCGACCTCCATGTTTTGGGGCTATTCATCAGAAAACTCGGATCCGGGATTCGGCTCCCATCCGTCGGGCAACAACTGTGGGTTTTCAGCCTCTCTCTCTGGAGCTTAACGGAGTTTCGACTCCTGGCTAGAGGAGCTTGTCGCGGCTCATGCGCATGCGCGCGCTCGGCCAATCAGAGAGGGGTCTGCAGAAATGGCCTCAACCAATCAGAGAGGGGTCTGCAGAAATGCGGCTACGAATTGTAGAGACGCAGCTCCTCCCATAGACAAACTGGTAGCTCCTCCCACAGATAAACCGGTAGCTCCTCCCACATACAAACTGGTAGCTCCTCCCACAGACAAATTGGTATCTCCTCCCACAGACAAACCTGTTGTCAATTACAATCAGACTCCCCACTTGGAGCTCTGAAATAGAGAAAAGTGTAGAAGAGCAGAGGCCAAACACTGTACTTAAATTCAATACATGACATGCACTCTTTAATAAATAGATACAATATCAAGTGTTAAAAGTGTTTAAAGTGTGTAAAGTGAGTGTTATGGTGAGTGTTTGTTTAAAGTGAGTGTGTGGATGTGTGTGCAATGAGTGTAGATGGATGGGTTGATGTTACATAGAGTCATTGAGCATCCTGATGGCCTGGTGATAGAAGCTCCTTCTGAGTCTCTCTGTGCTGACCATGAGACTCCGGTAACGCTTGCCTGACAGCAGCAGTGCAAAGAGGCAGTTGTTTGGGTAAGTCTTTGAATATTCTCTTAGCCTTTGCCCTGCAACGCTTGGTGTAAAAGTGTTGTGCAATAGTGTGTAATAGTATCATAGTGTAATAGTGTGTAAGTGTGTAATAGAATAATAGTGTACTAGCATGTTGTGCAATAGTGTAATAGTAGCATAGTGTAAGTGTGTAATAGTATAATAGTGTACTAGAGTGTTGTGTAATAGCGTAATAGTATAATAGTGTAATAGTGTGTACGTTTGTAATAATAGTGTGCTAGAGTGTTGTGCAATACACAGTGTAAAAATGTAATTCATTAATTAAATCTTTATTTTGACTCAAGATTTACACTGAGGGACAACCCTCATTTACGATGCCACAAGTATCACATAGTCATCATCAACAATCATCAACTATCATCAATCACTGTAATAGTGTCATAGTGTAATAGTGTGTAATAGTGTAATCATGTGTAATATTGTGTAATAGTCAATAGTGTCATAGTGTATTAGTGTTGAAAGATTGTCATAATCAGCCAGTATCACCTCGTCATCTGTGTTCGTGAAGTTTCTATTTAATCCATTGTATAATTAAACTCTATTTAATTACCCTGTATATCAATATTATTATTATAATAATTCCCTCTCTCCCTGCTCCAGTATCACCACTAGATGGGAGCAGATATATTTTTATATATATATTTTTTGATCCACTTTTTCTCCCATTTTCTATTTTTTCTCCCATCCCAATTTTCGTATCATCCAATTCAATCCTCCCCTGTCTTTGAATGCTGTTTCATGCCTCCCACAAGCCGGCTGCAATGTGGACTAAGTCATACATAGCACGAGTCCCCTCCGATACTCGAGGTAACAGCAGTCGCATCTTTCCACCTGCGCGGCTCGATCTTTCAGCGTCAGGGGTCTGGGCTTTGGAGGGGCCCCGCCCCCGTCGCTTCCTGATTCTACTGCGCAGGTGCACCAACCGACCTGTAGGAGTCGCTGTCCACAACGCCCGATCCCCACCCATCAGTTTCCCTCCCTCTAATACTGCCAATGTGTATTAGTGCGGACGACCAGCTAAACTGAAAGCAATGTGGAGCGCTGGGCTCGAACAGGGAGGCGAACCCGTTCGAGCCCAGTCTCCAGTATTCATGGTGAGCGCCTTGCCCACTGCACCACGTAGCCGCCCTATGGGAGCAGATATCTATATTAAAATATTTCCCTGCACTACCCCACTCCGCCACTAGGTGGCGACCTACTCCTCCTAGATGGAAACTTTTCATGCAATACCCCCTCCCACCACTAGAGGGCGGCAGACTCATTCTCTAAGGCCGGAGCCATCTTCAGCCAACGTCAATGCATTTTTTGGAGTTTTCCATACATGACCTTTAAACTTCCTACACCCACTGTTGTCTTTCTGGTTGTCAACACTCGTACACTGTTGTCTCCCTCCCCCTCGCCTGATGGCTGACTTTTCCCATATCTCATTTCCCTTATCTCTCCCTGTTAGCCTCCTCGTGGAGGGGGCACCCAGATCACTCCTTGCGGCCATTTTGTCTGTCACGGTCTGTGCATGTCATTCTCTCATCCTATCTACCTAAAAGGGACGCTATCTCGGACTAAATATTCATTTATAACCCCTCCTGCTTGATAACATTTTGCCACTTTAAGGCAAACCCCATCAGCCCCGTCTCTCCTGTCACGACAGTCCCGGCCGTCTCTGACCACACCGTACATTTTAAGGCGAGCCGTCTCAGGCTACCGTCTCTTGCCAGTCTTGACAGTCTTTTTTCGTCTCTAAATAAGATGTCGCTTAGCCGTCCCTCCTCCGTCTCCCTCAATACACTTTTTACACTCATTCTGCTTCTTCTGCTATGTTTACATTCCTTCTAGATTAGACCAAACCCTTTTCCAAAACAAAAACCGGGCAGCTCTGCCTCTCCCCCGTATTTGAAACTCAATATTCAAAAACACTCCTCTGGCTTTTTCTCTGTGTCGCTAATTATTTTTACAGATGCATATTTGTTCGTTTTTATTGGCTCGTGAAGTTAAGAGACACACTTTTCCTCTTTCACCGTCTGTGGAGGTCCATGACACTCCCCCCCCCCCCCCCCCCCCGGGCCTTTCTTGGCTCGTGCTGGCTTGGCTTGAGTCCATGGCTACTCCCAAACGCTGCCGTTGATTCATAGTCTCTCATACTTCAAAAAAGCAATATCTGGGTCACGGCACCAACTGAAAGATTGTCATAATCAGCCAGTATCACCTTGTCATCTGTGTTCCTGAAGTTTCTGCATTGTGTTTATCGCTCTCTCCGAAGTCGACCTTCTCATACTGGCTGTACAACTGTGTCATCCCCCTTAATGCAATCCGTAATCATAAGAATTCGACACTGGCAAACGTGGTACCTTTCTTGGAAAAACTTTGTTTATTCCATAAACAAAGCCTCGTAATCAGATGAAACCCATTCTGTATTGTCCTTAAACAGTCTTAATTCATTCTTCTCCACTGTCTCTTCTCTCATTAGTCCAACGGTTCTGGGCCTCGTTGCATGATGTGATGATGTGGCATATTTCCCCTCCCCCACCCAGCTGGGTGAGGAGGGATGAAAGTCTCTGATCAACCCCATCATGGGGATGGTTGTCATACACTATGGGGTTGGTTGTCACCATGTGTTTTAAAACTTTTAATGGGAAAATCTTAAAAAGAAGACAAGATTTAGATTTCAGATAATGATTGAAGAAGTGCGTCTTTAGTCGACGGCGAAAGATTGGACAGGTTTCGGCTGTCCTAACTGCGTGTAGCTTTATGCCAAGCAAGCAGTGCAAAAATTTACCGTAGTGGCATGCAGTAATGCGCCTTTCATTTTCCGCCGCCCAGCGCCCAGGTCGTGCGGAAATAGGCTGTCTATTGCCATTCTCTTTGACAAACTCTAACCTTAACCAGCTCCTTAACAACGCCTAAACTTAACCGTTCTAACCTTAACCAACTCCGAAACAATGCCTAACCTTAACCTTAACCGTGCCTAACCTTAACCATAGAAATTATATTGCCATTCTCTTTGACAAACTCTAACCTTAACCAGCTCCTTAACAGCGCCTAAACTTAACCGTTCTAACCTTAACCAACTCCGAAACAATGCCTAACCTTAACCTTAACCTTAACCGAAAGAATACACGTTAAAAAAAAATCACGTTAAAAAATATTTTCGATGGGATTCGAACTCGCCAGCAAACAAGCCATAGGATCCACAGCCATGTGTCCTTGCCAATTGAGCTATTGCTAGATACTGAATAAGGGGCGGTGACTTATATATATTGAGCTCCGCTCGTGTCGGATCTCATGCGCATGCGCGGGCACCTCGCGCGAGCACGCCGGCGCACGCACGCACCTGAGCGAGCACGCCGCCGCCGGTGCACGCACGGTAGCATTTGTCTGAAAAGAAGGGCGCTTTACCGCACTAGCGTGCGGTGACGAATGCGGAAGCATTTTTGCACTGCTTGCTTGGCATTAACGTACAGGCGTCCTAACTGGGGTGGGTAGTTCATTCCACCATTGTGGGGCAAGGACTGAGAATAGACAAGAAGGCAGAACTAAATTTGAAAGTTTAATTGCATTGACAAGTTGACAAATACATAACTTAATGCATCTTAATGAACATAAACAGGAAACATAACAATAATAGCCTACACAACATGTGACAACCAACCCCAAAGAAAATGTGATGACCAACCCCAACTGGAATGTCTTGATAGCATCAAGGCTAACAGCCATCTAACAACTAGTTAGCTAGCTAACAACAATCTAAACTATAGCTATCCCTTCACACTCTTTAAGGGTAATAATTGTTTAATTATAAACCAATTGTGTAAAAGCCTAGAAGAAAAATACTGAGGAGTGGAATATTTACAAATGGACATGAAAAACAAAGAAAGTCCTCTCACCTCAAATTCAGCTGTTTCACTCCAAATATGACAATGTAGGTGAACTCTGACCCCAATTCTGGACATTTAAATACCAAAGTATGGGAGACAGGATCCGCTGGTGGTGAAATATAATGAATGTGACAACCTACCCGTGTGACAACGTCCCCCGTTCTCCCCTACAGCTTTGTGTTTTGTTTGTCATTATTTTATGTTACCCTTTGATCACAAAAACCATGGTAAATATTAATTAAATATCTTTTGTTGGTTACTTTGGCTACCGTCTCCTCATTATGTTACATTGACCAGACAACAAGCATTTCCTTCAGTCAATGGTAACGTAATAGTGTGTAATAATGTCATTGTGTAATAGGGTGCTAGTGTAATAGTGCAATAGTGTCATAGTGGGTAATAGTGTCATAGTGCAATAGTGTAATAGTGCCATAGTGTAATAGTGCAATAGTGTGTAATAGTGCCAGTGTGTAATAGTGGTGTGTAATAGTGCCATAGTGTGTAAAAGTGTAATAGAGGAGTGTTATAGTGTAATATTGTCATAGTGTAATAGTGCCATAGTGTGTAATAATGCAATAGTAGTGTGTAATAGTGTAATATTGTCATAGTGTAATAGTGCCATAGTGTGTAATAGTGTAATAATGTACTAGTGTTGTGTGTAATAATGTAATATGTAGACTAGTAGAAAATAAATGGGTGGCTGCCGCTTGGTGGACATTTGCATTCTACCGAGCACACCTTTCTAGTTGATTGTGTTTTTGGATGAATTTGTTTTGAGTTAGCGGATGCAAGGCTGCAGAGTTTATGCAGTGTAGTGATAGATGAGCACCATGGCCCCGTGTTTGTCTCCTCTCAGCTTTACGACAGTTATGGAGCTCTAGATAAGATAAGCCTCGCAGAGGGAAACATAGCAGAATGGCCTGCTGCATATTCTCCTTTTAGCACGCTAACAAATATGGCATTCACAGACTGGCTATGGCATAGGTTTTCTCATGATCAGCTGTGTGTGTGTGTCCCTGTTTTCCTATCATTGTGGGGACCAAATGTCTCTACAAGGCAGGAAAACAATATATATTTTGTCCTTGTGGGGACAATGGCTGGAGCCCAGAAATACACCTCAAGAATACCCCCCCCCCCCCAAAAAAAGGAAATCTCTTAATAGCAAAAAATAAAGCAACAAACAAATAAACAAAGAAAACAAAAAAAAACAAGCAGCAATCTTCACACGAGGATAACATGCATGGTTGGGTAGTAATGGATTACATGTAACTGGATAGAGTAAATAAATACAGTAATCAGTTACAGTTGCTGAGAAAAGCACATCATAAAGTATTTTTGAAAAACTCTGGTATCCCTTCCCACTTTATCCAATCAGGAGAGAGTAGAATAATAGAATAGATACAGGTATTTCTTTTAAACTTATTTCAAGAAATCTTGCCAAGCCAAATGAAAAGAAAACAAAAAAAAACAAGCATCAATCTTCACACGAGGATAACATGCATGGTTGGGTAGTAATGGATTACATGTAACTGGACAGAGTAAATAAATACAGTAATCAGTTACAGTTGCTGAGAAAAGCACATAATACATTTATTTTTATTTTTTTAAACTCTGGTATCCCTTCCCACTTTATCCAATCAGGAGAGAGTAGAATAATAGAATAGATACAGGTATTTCTTTACTTATTTCAAGAAATCTTGCCAAGCCAAATTAGCTTACTGCAATGGTAGACTATTTTACTTGTTTCAAGCACACATTTGCTTATGGTTGTCAGCGCATTTTTGCAGTTTGGAGTTATCTCTCCTGACGGATAAAGTGGGAACGAGATGCCAGAAGATTTATTTTGTGTTTACTGCAGAGCAGAGGGACTGGGAGACCCATGATACTGACCAGACAATCTATATCAGGGATGGCTGTCGGAGTTATTTTAACAAAAAAAAATATATATCACTTACAGCACCTTTAAGAGGCCAAGTAATCCTAAAGTAATCAAATGTTATCAGGTTACGTCACTGCGTCGTAGTAATCCCATCAACTGCGTTACTAATTACAATTATATGCAGTTAATCGGTTATCTGTAACGGGAATACATTTCAGAATGAACCCTAACCGTGACTACACGCAACTTGAAGAATGCAAACAAAAAAATAAAAGCACTTTAACAGCCGCCAGATATGGGCCAGCTAGTTTGTCCTTGACTAGAATCTCCTTCAGACATCGACGCCCCGAGCTAATGTACGAGCACACATCCAGCCGAGGAGAGAGAGCCACACCGGGGTGTACAGTGTTACCCCTTGTCATGCAAACCACCTACACTTCCTGTGGCGCGGAGAAGGAGGCTGGAGGACCTGGAGGCACGGCGAGGAAGCCGGGAGCAATTAAAGAGCCATTAGCTGCCCCTCTGAAAAAGACATTAATCAAGGAGTGGCAACCCGGCAGCTCACAATGGCCAGCACGCCGAGTGCGGAGGGAAACGCAGCGCAGATGGATGAATGCAGAGGAGAGTGAAGTGTCTCACTACTGTCTAGTCTAGTCTAGTGGGAGAAAGGCAGATGCTTCTTCTTTTGTACTTGTTAAAAAATATATTAAGATCAAAAGAATTGAGGACCCCCCCCCCCCCCCCCCCCCCTGTGCTGAGAAAAAGATTGGAGATTGAAGATTGAGATATTTATTTGTCATATGCACAGTTAAACAAGTTACACTGTATAATGCAAATCTCACTTTGCTAGTCCCCCCCTTCACACAGATCACAAAATATAGACTTAAACTAAAATTTAAAATATTAATAAAAACTTTAATGCTAAAATAAAGAATCTTAAGTAAAAAAAAGGTGACAGAGTAACAGTATTGCACATTCAGTTCACAGTGTAGTGGTAGAAGGATGTAAAGTGCACTATGCATCGTTGCAAATATCGCAGTTAATGGTAGTGGAGGTGACAGTGAAGTCACAGCAGCAGTCAGCGTGTCTGTGCAGCGTTCACAGTTCAATCAGGAGGGGGGGGGGGGGGGGGGGGGGTTGAAAGAAGGTGTTTTAAATGATCACATTAGTTGACTTGATGATCCTGTCACAGTTTTATATAGATTAGGGATCTGCTGCTGATATCGGGGCTGACAGTGGCTCAGGAGGTAGAGCGGCCGTCTGGTAATCAGAAGGTTCCCGGTTTGATTCTGGGTCCTCCTGGCAGCGTGTGTCCTTGAGCGAGACACTTAACCCCCTAACTGCTCCCGATGAGTAGGTTGGCACCTTGCACCGCCGTCGGTGTGTGAATGTCTGAGTGAATGGGTAAATGTGAAGCATAAGGAGTATATAAATGCAGCCCATTTACCATCAATTTATACCGACACTGGTATAAGATACTGGGAGGATATCAGACCCAAATCAATGTTGGAGAATTTCACCAATACCAAGAGAGCCGTGTGCAACATCAAATCAAAGTAAAATGACAAAATGTTCAGAAGCATGTTAGATCTCTCTATAATGGAGATAAATGGAATATCTCAATATATTATATATACAATGAAAACACCGCTAATTTTCGCTGCTCTAACCTCAAATGGTCTGGCGCGTCCAGCTGGTCTTCTCATGACACCAGAATGGACCAAAACCTGACAGTTTCTTTGATTTTCTGCAACAACGGAAACCCGATACACATCCACCTCGACCACCAAGAAACCAAGGATTCGCTCTGCAGAAAGTCTTTATACAAAGTAAGCACAGAGCGAAGAGGCTCATGGGACGTATTGAAAACATTGAGGGAGTAGCACCCAGCGGTAGGTTCAGTATCAGTAGTGAAAAGGTTGTATTGATGCATCCCGAGTTCAAGTTCAAGTTTTGTTTTATTTGTCACATATAAAGTACATGTACATTATGGTGAACTGCTTGGTTAAATAAGTAAAAGAATAAAGACCAAACGCTATACAATATGTACTAAATGTACAAAATCCAAAAAACGAAATGCAAACATTTGGTAGAAGAGGTCATGCAAATCTTTTAGGAATAAATAGATACAATATGCTGTAATGTTTCAAAAGTGTCTAAAGTGAATGTTAAAGGTGATTGAATAGGTGATCCTGAATTTCCCCAAGGGGATCAATAAAGGAATATCTTATCTTATCTTATTGTTTAAAGTGAGTGTGTGCATGTGGATGTTGTGTGCAATTAATATAGAATGGATGGGTTAGTGTTACATAGAGTCCCCTAAATAAATCCTTCTACAGTATACTGTACCATATCTCTAATATCTAATATCTGGCATATTCAAGCACTCTTTTTCTGTGTTGGTGTAAACATCACATTTCAACTACAATTTGTCAACACAGATAGAACACAGATGTGACCCAGACAGGATGGAACAGGCCAAAAGGAGGAGTTACTGTAATATATCAAAGGATAACTCTTTTACTTTAGAAAATGATTTGCTATATTAGAAAGCAGTGCAACTCAATTTTCGTTACCATTAAAAGGATATGCTCAATTATGGGAATACATGTATATTAAACTTAAGATGGTTTAGAGCCTAATTCCTAGGCCAACGAAAGAAACAATGGTTGAAGACTACTGCAAATATTCAATTGTACATAGAGTAACTTAAAGGGGACCTGCATTGCTATTCCTAGCACTATTTGGGCAACTTTACACAATTCCTGTGAGTCTATGGAAGACATCTGTAAGGTTTATTTAAAAAAAAAATCATTGTTTTATATTTCTAATGGAGTACTCAAAAGCATAATTTTCCAGCCTCAAGATTTCAGCCTGTTATTGGCTGGGCTCCGCCCATA